>NC_088690.1:64067936-64371507 GCF_028017835.1 Emys orbicularis | reverse complement strand
TTTTTGTCTTCTCGGGCCAGCTTACAGCTCCACTGAAGTCAATAGCTTCATATCACTTTACACTAGCTGATGATGATGTCTCCTTGTTTTCACGCACCCTTAACTTGTCCAAAACATTCCCCTTTCAGTCTGAATTTTTCTATGATTTGGTTTTGGCAGAAAGGGGAAATTTGTTTGGAAAATCAGAATAAAATCCATTTCTGAGTTGTGGGAGGGGGAACCCATACTTTTCCCATTATTAAAAAAAAAATCACACCCTTGTTTTTGAACAGTGACACAGCCAAATAAATGAATAAAACAAATGCTGAAGTTTAAAACGGGGTAGGGCCCTACTCCTGAAGTGAGTTCCACCAGGGCATCGCTTTCTGCTGCCAAGGAGTTTGGGGCGACAGTTGTTAGTGAGGTTTAAAGGTGAATGAAATTGTTTGAGGAAGAAGAGAGATATTTTTGCTCCACCCACGAAGATCAATGCAGCTTTTATTATAATGGTGTTTTGCACCCTACCAACAGCTCAATACTTTAGGGAATTTAATTGTGATAGGGAAAAGGTAGCACTAGCATTGTCTGAAACCAGTTTATTTCATCTGTTTGTCCACTTTGAGAGGCGCCTGTCGATTGAGGCATGATAAACTGTGATGCCAACTCAGCAGTGGTTGAAGGATAGAATAGAAATTGGCCTTTATAACACCTTAATTTAACTCAATGGGTTTGACAGCGCTCAATATCATTATTAATAATTATTAATTTCTTTGTATTCTAGCAGCTCTCACAATGTGTTAGGCACTCTACACTGACATAGAGAGAGACCCACACAAAGATAAATGCTTTTGGGATTGGGGATTGAATGGAAAGCTTTATAAGTGACTGCAAATTCACTTCAGAGAATACTCAATGAGCCGTGCGTGTTGTTTGACAGCATATTCTCCCTGCCTGTGAGCGGATGGTTGGGTAGGAGCCTGGACGGCTGCTGGGACAATTTGTGAATGAGAGACTGTGTCTGACTTGAATTGCCAATCCTGAGCACTCAAAAACTCTTAGTCAGCTCCGCAGAATCATGATTGTCTTTAAAATGATGATTTTAAAGAAACAATACATTGGGAATTCTTTTTATTTACCCTCTTCTTTATTTTTTTGGAACCTGTGGGGTCCATTTGAGCCATATTTTTAAGCTCTTCTCTGCCACTCTGAAGATTAGAAACTTTTATTATGAAAGCTGAGATTTTTATGTATTCACGTGACTCCAGGAGTTGGGGGCTTTAAGAAACACACCAAATATTGCAAAGCATGATCAAATCACAAGAGCTGGCAATATTGCTTATTTAAACACACATAGCAAAGTTCTCCAAAACCCTGTCTCAGCTTCAGGACCAAGAGGAAGCAATGGCTTTGTGTGTGCAGGGGAATCGTAAAAGCTGCAATTTTAGGATCTGTCAGCAATGTTTGTTGTATTCTACATATTTTGCACACCCTTATGGGAAAGCCCTATGGAATTTAATAGGGAGGAAATCAATAGGGATGTATAGAAATTAAATAAGGCTTTAGGATTTATTAGAAAACAATATTCTCTCTCTTCAATTGTATCACCCAATAGCATTTAGTAGACAATTATATTGCTGCTGTAGGAATCTGTAAGGAAGGACTCCCTGATCTGGTCATCAGCAGAGATCAAACTTTGGCCCTCTAGTTCTTCAGTAAAGACTACTATCAGTTGAGCTAAGGGACCAAGTTGATTAGCTGGGCCAAGCAGCGAACTGCTGTGGATCAGCCGCACAGGGATACAAACACACATGGTCAATGTGTTATGTATGGGTTGCTTTAGTAAGTTGTTATTGTTTATTAAATTCTATAGGACTTGCACATAATGGTTAACTCTAAACTTTCCTTTAAATTAAGGGGGGGCCAGTGTCACATGGGAGCTTAATCAATCATGGTCCTTCTTCCCTAACTAATTTGCATGCTTCATTTCCATTAGTGGTAATGAGTCGGCGTGAGGGGGTCTGTAGATGTGTCAGGGGTTCTCATTGGCAGATTGCTCAATCCCCATTGTCACAGCTTTTTAAAGGTTCCATGGCCATACTCTGGCTCTTGGGCTCCATCAGAGGGGAGCCCTGCTCTGAATGAGCTGTTGGGCTGACAGGTGTGGGACCCCTGCTGGGCTCTGCTTCCTCTGAAGCATGTGGCCGTCAAATGGGGGATAGGGATGATGCCCCACACTTCCCCGCTTATCTACCCTGCGCCTTCACAGCCCTGCTCCTCTGCTCTGCCCTGCTCCTCACATCCCTAGTCGTCCCCCCTCCCTGCAGTATCCCCACATGGCTGCTTCCCCGCTCCTCTTGGCTCCCCACAGTGCTGCTTTCTGGTACTGGGGGAGCAAGGAGAGTGTTGTGGGGATGGGGGGAGAATAAAGCAGCTGTATTGGATGCAGTGGGGAGATGGAATGGGGACGCAGGGATGTATGTGGGCCTAGCGGATAGGGGGGCTCTGATAGGGGTACTGGCGTTATGTGAAGTGGGGGCCTAGGGAGTCCAGTGCCTGAGTGCCGATGTCTTTGCATTCTGAGGGCTCCTCCAGGAACGTTGTCCCCATCCCTGCATACTGTATAGCCCCGTTCTCCCCGCAACACACAACCCTCTTCCCCTCTAGACCTCATGCACATTTTTGGTCTCCACCCACTGCCCTTGGCATTGCTACTAGCCCCTTCCTCCCACGCATATCCCCTACCTGCACCGACACCATGAGAGAAAATATGGGAAAAAAAACACCCTAATTTATTTCTAAAAATTGGTTTAATCTGCGATCACAAGCACTAAAATGTCTTCCTCATGATTGCACGGTATCACTACAAGGCAAAGGTCTGGTGGTTTGGGGGCCCTAATTGGCCATTTCCAGACCTTAACATGGTTGGATTTCTTGTGGCTCTGAATTTCCTGGGTTACTAATGCTTGTTTTGGGGATAATTCCCACCTCCCTGTAATGTTTTTTTTTAACCCTCAGGTTACTGATATGTACTTTCACCCTTAATATCACCTGTATTCCATTCACACTAGCAAGGCACAAATTTTTAACAATGAGTGTCATTAACCAGTGGAACAGCTGACCCAGCGATGTGATGCATTCTTCATCGCTTGGACTCTTTAACTCAAGATTGGAGGTCTTTCTAAAAGAGAGGGTCCAGCTCAACCTGGGGTTGATGCAGGAATCACTGGGTGAAATTGTACAGCCTGTGTTATGCAGGAGGTCAGACTATATTATCACCATATTGCCCCTGCTGGCCTGAAATCTCTTTGTTTTAATGTCATTTTTTGCTTACATACATAAGCAAATCAATCACTGTCTTTGAAGGCGAAACGCACTGCAAGTGTGAAATATTATGAATGATTTATCATTAGGTATTTTATTGTGAACATTTTCTGTTTAATAATAAAATAGCCACTTACAAACCACTTGTAATCCAGAGTTAGTTAGCACACCTTTCCCCCCAGGCAGCATACGCAATTGTTTGGCCACCATAAGCAGAGTTTTTTCTGGCTGTGAGTTAATTCATTTATTGTGCAATTCCACTTATTGGGTGTGAAAGGCTAATTGCAAAGTGGCTAAGCAGAAAAAGAAGGTAATCCTGATATATTTAGGGCATGTGTAACTAGGATATCATGGCAATTATGTACTGCTGTTGTCCTCTCCTGAACTTTTGTTTCACCCTTTGCTAAGCCCAGGCAGTTTTGTCCTTTCTGAAAAAAATCCACAGCAACACTATCAAATCGGGACTATTGTTATTAAACCACGAACTTTAGATCTTATTCGTAGCTGCCGGTCACCCTGAGAGTCAATACCATAAAACTGCTTAGCGTACAAATATTTACATTAATACCAAAGACTGAAGGACAATAGTGAGCATGTCCCATGAGGAGCCAGATTTTCAAAACTAATCTGCCAGAAATTGGGACTGTGAAGAGGTGGCTGGATATGTGGCTGGACACCTCCATTAATGGCTGATTTCCAGAGGCAGATTGGGCAAGTACATCCAGAGGTAGCTAGTTCAAAAGCTGGCAGGTGGTAGCAATGCAGAGAGAGCTGCAGTGGTCAGAATTGCTGCATGTGCTGCTGTTGGATAGAACCCCACAGAGTCTGTCTAATCTACCTCCAGTCTGCCTAGAGAGTGGCAGGAAAAAGCCAGAAACAGTGTACAGCTTTTACCAATCCCATTTGCACAAATTGTGCATGCAATCTGCATACATTATGGAGTAGATGCCTTACTGTACAGCCTGCCTCAAATCCATGAGTTTCTGTCTGCCAAAATCTGCCAATACCCATCTCATCTCTCAGTCCCTCAACTCCTCTTCCCTGTCTAGACCCCTCACTCTGGGTCAGCCTCTTTGCAGCTTCTGCTACATCAGCAGCCCTGCCAGAGGCTAAGCACTCTCTCCCCTGGGGCCTTTGAGTTGTTTCTCATTGGAGTAGGGAGAAGGCGCTGAGGGTCGGCAATGTGCTGGTTGACTGGCAGGCGAGAGTGGAAATGGGGTCTCAAAAGCTGGCCGTTTCCATGCTAGCCATTGGGTAAAACCCAGCAACACCACCTGGCAGACAGGGGAGTCAGGAAACCAGAGGTGTCTGTCTACCCAGTCACTACCAGCTGTAGGTGAGATGTAGTTGGCCCCCCTGAACCTCCCAGTGATGTTGCCCTTAGGAGCAGTGTTTGATGAGTTGAGGGCCCCTATCAGCTGGTTTCAGAGTCTCCCGACCAAGGCTGAGGAGCAAAAGTGGTAACCCCTTTGCTCCCTGCCTGTCCCCTTCCCACCAGGCTATCAACGTCTTCCTCAGATCTGCAGGATGCCTCCTCAGCTCTTTCTTGCCTGCCCCTGTCTCTCTGAAGCTTAGCTGCCTGCCTGTGAGATGAGGATGGTGACACTTGCCTACCAGGGGGTTGGGAGGCTGAATGTGTCAATGTTGGTAATGTACGTTGAGATTCTCTGGTAAACTTGCTTTATTCCATGCAGACCCTCGGGCCTTCACCCAGGCCTTCCGTTCTTTGCCGGTTTCTTGCTGCGGTCTTAGAGCTTGTCTATACTTGTGGTAGCATGTAGGGTTCATGTAGCTACATGACACAGTGAAAGTCAGATTGCATCCAAACTCACTATGATGTGTAGTTACATGCGGCAGTAAGAGGTTCCGGTAGCCAGGAGGCAGCGGGACGCTATACTGCTAAAAATAGCACAGAGGTGGGCGCTGCTTGGGCATGTAGAGAGCTGTGTGGAGTATGTACCCAGGGGGTTCAGGCCTGTAGGGCCTTCTGCTCTACTCTACTTGCCTAAGCTGTGCCTCACCGTCTATACTGTTCTTTATACCCCTGCTATATGGGCATGCCGTGTCTGTACCCTACACACCACCATAAGCGTAGACCTACTCGTAGCTTCTTCCCTAGTCATGTTGATAGGTTTCCTTTCTGCTTCTGTTGTATGTTTCCAAGTTGTCCTGGGTCTACCCTGTCACCTCTTGCTCTGGAGAACCCAGTCCAATGCCTGTCTTGTTACGTTGTTTGGTTCTTTCCTCCAGGGGTGTCCTAGCCACCACCTTTGTCTTTCCATAATTTCCTGGCTTATCAGTTGTTTTTGTCCTCTTCCAAAGCCCTTAATCTGTGATCTTTTTTATGGCCAGCTGATGTGGAGGATTTGTCTAAGGCAGCTGTTTGTGAAAACTTGCAGTTCAGGTAGTAAAGGTACTGGGGGAGGTGAGAAATCCTTCCTGACCATTGCAGGAGCCAAGATGTGACATTTGATTGCCCTAATTTCTCTAAACCAAAGATACTGTGGGCCCATTCTTCTCTAAGTGGGAATAACCAACACAGAGGAGAGGAGATGTTCCAATTCGTGACATGTCCTTGAACTCTGTTTGGGGAGGGACAGAATTCCCTGCCTCAGGGAAGAAGTGAGGGTTGACTTGGTGGATGCTCTGGGGTTTCACTATGGAATCACTGAAGCCCAGCTAAAACCCAGAAGAAACCTGTCCATTGTTGAGCTTGGTAACAAAACAGTTTTTTTCTACTTCAGCGATCCGGTACAGCCTCAGAGGCTCTTATCACAACGATTCCTGCAATATTGTGGGAATTTGCCTTATTTGCAAACAACGCCTCAAAGAATCATCAGCCACGTGGGTCGCTCCATTAGCTGTCCTGCTGCAACGTGTCCTCCTAGACACAAGGTGTCGTCTCATGTGATAAGGATGTTCCATGGACTCATCCATTCTCACTGTATAGGCTGGGAGGATCGGAAAAGTTTTTTAAATGTACACGTTTTTATTTGTTAAAAGGATACATGTGATAAAGAATATGGCTCCAAGGGGTGCTGCAGTGGCTGTCTCATTTGCCGCTGATGCTCGTTGGCATACTCGCTCGGAGATGAGAACTATTTGGCTTTGCCACAAAGTCCCCTTTATAAGTACTCATCTAGCTTGGCCTGCAGCCATGCCGCCTCAGTCTGAAATCTTGTCAGCTCTCCCAAGTTAAATAGGGTTAGGCCAGGTCAATCTTTGACTAGGAAAACTCCCAGGAAAACCCAGGCGCTGCAAGCAGCGGTGCTGCAAACGATTCAGTAGGGGGCATTGTGGTGCTGGAGGTGCACATGCCAATAAAAGTCTCTAAAAAAATCAATGCTTTAACATGGGATTTCCATAGCGTATACCTCCAGTGGCCATAGATATACGTTCAAATGCTACAGCCACAGGAGAGATTCTCTTGTACCTTGTGTGCTAGAGGGTTGTGGTGTTTGGAACAGAAGGACAAGAATTCTCTGGTCTCTGCAGCTCGAAGTGGTGGTGGCCACACATTTGTAACGGAACAGTGGATGCCTCTTGTAACTAGCAGGCCAGGACATAACAAGAAGCAGTGGCTGGACAGATTCAGATTGGAAATAAGGTGCAATGGAGTAATTAACCATTCAAATGATTTACCCAGGGATGTGGTAGACTCGTGAGCATGTGTGAAAGCCTTTAAATCAAGACTGGAGTTCTTTCTAGAAAAGATGCTCCTGCCCAACCAGAAGCGACGGGCCTGATGCAGGAATTGCTAAGTGAGGTTCTCTGGCCTGTTTTCTGGAGGAGGTCTCACTCGATGATCAGAGCGGTCCCCTCTGGCCTTAAAATCTCTGAGTTCCACTCTTTTGTGTGGGAAATTGCTGCCCCCACACAGTGCAATGGTAGCCAAGGCATAGCACACGTCCTCTGAAAACTGCCAAGGGCAGTGCTCAAAATGTCAGTTCAGGTTCACGCTCCACAGGATGTCACCTTGAGCCACACAGTTACTGGCACAACAGACTGCCTGCAAAGCCTCTGGCTTCAAGAGAGCCCAGTCCTGCTGCTCATAAGCATTTCAGTCGTCTAGGTGCATCGGTTCAGCTCATGCCGACTTGGAGTTACAATCTTTACCCTTTGACTTTTCCAGTATTGCTTCTCCAAAAGGGCAGTGGGTGCCATGCACTGGCTGAGATCAGTCCCCAATTGGGATCAAATTTGGGAAAAATTTGAGCCACAGTTTGTGCCCCTGGTGCATGCAATAAATAAATAAATAGAAGAACCAGGTGATTTTGTAAACAGCTGATTTGGGGAGAGGGCTGTTTCTTGGAAACCCCCAGCTTAAATTATCCCAAACGTGGTCTGCTATTCCTACTCTGCACCAAGATGAGACACAGCAAATTTCAAGACAATCCCAGTAAGAATGTGGACTTCAGAGTGCTTAGAACGGGCGACCTTTACAAAAAGCGATGCTCAACCTGAACTCCAACAGAGCTGGCACTGTGCTATAATTCACAGGCGGGCTCAGCCTCCTACATTTTTCTGGGACGAAGCCCAAATGTGTTACTGCTGCCTGCAGGATTCCTGAATTTTATTCTCCACCCACTTCAGCCAATGAATAAAAGGCAGCTACTGTATAGCGTCAGGGAGAGGAGACCTTTGGGACTGTGAAAAACAGGGAAGGAAGAGAGAGGCCAGGAAATCCTTGATTTGCTGATCGTTCTGATTGGCTGCATGGCTGCTCTTATGGTATAGCCTGAGTCACAGCTGGAGATGCCATGTCCGCACTGCTAGCTTGAGTGACGCTAGCACAAATCCAGCTACCCGTGATGGGAGACACATGCCCAGCTGCAGTGTAGACATCCTCAGAGTGCCGGAGAGACGTGGCTGAGCAGGGCAGCTCCTGTGATGCTGCAGAGTGGATCTGAACTTTAGAGTGGAATGGGCTGGAGGGGACCAGGTCTTTTCAATGGGACAGTGCAGATCTGAGCCTGGAGAAAGGAACACTATGGGAAATGAGAGGAACTCTGGCCTGAGCAGAGGAAGATGGCAAAAGACGGAGGCAACTCAGCAAATAGGGTTAGCATGGTTTGAGCTGGGAAACCCAGCAGAGAAGGAGTTGGGAACACATAAGAGCTGCTGTGAGCTCCTCTATATTCTTATCACAACAGTGCACCATATTTTACTTCTAATGGTGCCAAAGGAGAATGCAGATATCTCCACAACTCAAACAGGCACGACCACCTGGGGAAACTGTCTTCCTTTCCTCAAGCTTATTTTATTTTTTCTTCTAACCATTGCACGATCTACTCAGATTTCCAGGGTGTGTGAAAGAAGGTGCTGTATAACATCGCTTTCCCCCTGCGATGGTCATCTGTCATGGGAAGTATGCATTATTTATTGAATAGTAGAGCTGATGCATAGAGATTGATGCTGCCCTTAGTCCTGTAGGATTGTGTAAAAAACAATAACCTTTCTATAGGATTGTTTTAAAACCATCCTGTAGAATTTAATAGAGAATTTTCTCTCTTCTATAGAATTTTGTTGGATGGCTATAAAAACGTATAGAAAATGTCTTGTTTTCTGTTAATTTCTATGAATGAAATCCTGGCCATTTTGAGGCCAATGGCAAAACTCCTCTTGGATTGCAGTTAGCTTTTAGAGTCCTTTCAATAGAACTGTATTACATTTTGATAGCACCCTATTGGTTTTATCCTGGTTATTTTTTCTACAAGACTTTCCCATAAGGGTGGATGCCTGTCAAGCAGTATCAGAGGGGTAGCCGTGTTAGTCTGAATCTGTAAAAAGCAACAGAGGGTCCTGTGGCACCTTTAAGACTAACAGAAGTATTGGAGCATAAGCTTTCGTGGGTGAATGCCCACTTCATCAGACGCGTCTGATGAAGTGGGCATTCACCCATGAAAGCTTATGCTCCAATACTTCTGTTAGTCTTAAAGGTGCCACAGGACCCTCTGTTGCTTTTGTTAAGCAGTAGACTCAGTGGAAGGTTCCCACACTTCCTGCGTCTGAGAAGCTCTCTCTTCTTGTTTTGACCTTCCCACTGTGTTCTTCTGTGCACACCTCCAAGGATTTTCTTAGTACTTTCTGGTCCTTTGAGAATCAAGACCTGCTGTAAATATTTTCTAGTTATGTGTCAGATAAGGCACAGTTGTCTTGGGAAGCAAAGTCTTGGATCTCTTTCTCCATAGAAATTAACCATTTCCAAGATATATAGTCTCTTAGAAGCAAGCTACAAATGATTTTTTAAAAAGAGCTTGTGCCCTTTTTGCTTCATTATGATACATAAAGAAAGCCCGAAAAGATCCTTAGAAATATCAGGACTGGCAAATCTGGTCACCCCTAGACCTACTGGTGGACTTCTAGAAAGTCTCAGAGATGTTCCTTATGGGCTTTTACAACTTAATTGAAGGGACAGTCGAATCTTTAACACAGCCATCCTTTCTCCCAAGAGTATATTAGGTATTGGACATTAAATGGTTAAATAGACATTAGCAAAAGCAAACTTGACAACAACAGCCTGACTAAAAAAGTCTTGTTTCTCTGGTCAAGTGCTCAGCTTTCAGTGACTTGTCACTTGTAGTGCTGTAATTTCCCTAGTTTCCCATTTACTATAGACTCTTCTGGGATAGAGAAGACATACCATCCCCCACTCACACACTGGCATGCACTTATATCAAGACCCTCACACTTACATGTACTTTTGAATCCCTGAGCACACATATGCATATGCTCATGTATTTGACTGAATCTGTCTCCTTTAGCAGCTTCACTCCTTTGAAGGTGTCTGGGAAGCAATCCCCATTTATGTTTCTGGTCCCTAGATAACAACAAGGATTAGAATTTACAAACTCAGCGTCTGGGAGAGGCATCTGATATTTTTACACATGTCAAGAAGCAGGCAGGTGTGCAAACCCTGCCAGTTTAATCGGTTCTAACTCAGGTCCCTGCATTATATGCTTGTTTTGGTGCACGGTGCGTTTGATATTTGTGTGAGTGAGCGTGCACATGTGACTGCCCTCTGATGGGTGGAATGTGGCTTGTGAATAAGGGCTGCTCTTTTAGCTCACTGAATTTGGACACCTTTGCTTTGTCCATATGGAGGATTAGTCACCTGTGTAGCACACCTATGTTGCGGCAAACTCCCGGCGTAGAGTGCATTGGTGTAAATCGTGACTTGCACTGGTGCAGCCTAAATTGGGTTCAAACGGTTTACATGGGTGCACCAGCACCACACCAATAGCTAAACCCGCCCCCTCCCCTCCGACAAAACCTGAGAATCAAAGCTTTTTGTTCTTTTCCTGTGTCTCAGTAGCTGGCTGGTAAAGGTGGTACCATAGGTCATGCTGGCCTTAAGCTGTAATGTTATTAAAATGTTTAAAATCAAGTATTTATTGGCTTTCCTGTCAGGTATTTTTCTGCCAGTAGGGCAGATTTTAGCCATCGCTAATCTCCTCCCCTAGCCCCTATCTTTTTGCTGTAGCAATGTATTTAATCTACACATGAATTTCAAAACCAACTGTTGCTGTCTGAGGCAGACAAATGTGCTGTAATTGCCAAGACAGGCAAAGTACTCACTCAACACCTCCCTTTAACTTCAGCATTTAAACATTTGATCAATGACTGAAAATAAATAAACAAACAGACCCAGTCCTGGATCTGGAACTTATTGGAGCTGCATTTACAAAGGGCTGGATACTTTTATGCTCGCGCTAACCACATTTGTAGTTATCCATGCTCAGACAGGATCACCAGACTGCGTGCTGCAGAGTGTCAGCTAATCTCTGCAGGAGATGGGAAGAAATGTTGTGCACTATTGCACCGTTGGCTCTCCTTCATCAGGTATCGGCCACTGCCAGAGGCAGGATACCAGAATATCTGTGGTCTCTTCCAGCATGGAAATACCTGGCTGTGTTCCTGCAGAGTATTCAGACGCTAAAGAGTTAACATCATTGTATTGCTCTTGTAACTTGTGTCCAGCCATTCCTGAGCTAATAAATGCTACAGAAGGATAAGGGCTCAGTTCATCTTTTTCTGATGCTGGTGTGAATCAGGAGGCACCCCACTGAAGTCAGCGGAGTTACACCAGCGTGAAACCAACGTGCGTCAGGGAAAATCAGGCCTTATGTTTGGTGAGTGGCTGCAAATCTAATCTGGAGTCCAGTAAATATGAAAATTAAGCCAGGCTTTCCTGTAGGAGGGTGAGAGCTGGGGCAGGTAGATCTGAGCTCTTTCCCCTCCCTGAAACTGCAATGGGGCTGGGATTCTTGTTTTGCTCAGCCAATGGCCTGCCCTTCCCCTTCACACTGATACATTGCAGTCGGGCAGAATTTCCAGGATTCACTTGTCATGTTTCATTACCTGACGGACAGACTCTGGGACCACGTTAGCCTATTTTAAATGTCATGTGTACCAAAGTCGTCGGGAAAGGCTGAGATTTCAATCCCTGCAGGCTGCTGCTGGTGCAGAGGATTTTTTCCCCTGGATTTAGTGTCTATTCACCTCCACAATAACATCATAGTCTCTACAGCAAGTCATCTTCTTGCTGGGCCACTTGACTCTCCCCATCCCCTCTAGGCTGAAATTTTCTCTTTGCTAACTGAAGGATAAGAATAATCCTGCTGTCCCTCTGTGGAGCTGTTACAAGTGTCAGGGCCTTGTTGATCAGTTTCCTGTTGGAAAAATCAGGGATGTGGAGCCTGAGTACTTTGCTAGTGTAATTTGTTTTATTTACGCTACATACACCTGTCTTGGAAGAGGGGTGGTCGCAAACTGCACACAGACCATCCCCTCATTCAGGATTCTCACCCAAACCCCATTGCTCAGGTCCCAGCAAAGAAATCTGCACCAAAAATTGACTCTAGCGAGAGAGGTTAAGGCTAATGACAAACACTCTTGCTGTTTGCAACAGCTCCCCCAAACCAACCACATCAGCAAACCAACTACAGTGTTTTGTCAAAGAAGGTACACTGCTTGCCTGCTAACAAAAAGAACGTGTAAAACTATGTGTTACAGCACCATCTAGTGATTGCCACCATAACAATGCTATACACGCTATACTTGCATAGCAAGATGGTTGGGCTGTGATGCTGGAGACTTAGGTTCAATTCCTGGTTCTGCCACCCACTTGTTGTGTGATCTTGGGTATGTCATTTAGTCTCGCTGTGCCTTAGCTCCTTGTTTGTAAAATGGTGGCAATAATGCTTCCTGTGTCTGTTTAGACTGTCAGCTCTTCAGAGCAGGGACTATCTCCTACCATGTGTCTGTACAGCACCTAGCACAGTGGGGCCCTGATCTTGATTGGGGCCTCTAGGCCTTACTGTGATACAAATTACGACATTTTCACTTGAGAATCTTAAAGCACCTTACAGATGCTAAAGCCAAACACCTCAGGAGTATTGTCTCCATTTTACGGATGAGGAAGCTGAGGCACAGGGAGGTGAAGTGACTTGCCCTGGGTCACACAGTGAGTCAGCGGTATTGCTGGGACTAGATCTTAGGCGTGCCCCTGACTCCTAAGTGTGAGACTACTCTCTTAATTTGTGACTGGGCAAAACTCCCATTGATTTCAGTGGGGTAAGGATCTCATCCCTATGCTTCAGTGTGGTGCCACTGAAGAGGCTAATAGATAGCAGCAGCTTTTGATTGCTGCTAACCCCATGCTGATGAGAACCAGTGGGTCACAGGGTTTTGGGTGCCAATGGTAGTTCCTTGAGCCATCCGTTCTTCAGGTTCCTATAAGTCATTGTGCATTAACAGTAACTCAAACAATGCAGCTGGAGTCCAAACAAACCTTTCTTTTTGCCGTGTGCTCCACAGAAGCCTGTCCGAGCAGCCACAAAGTTCCGTGAAGGGTAGTTCCTTGCTCAGTGTCTAGAGCTCTCTCACGTGTGGTTGATCCCCATCATTTTCCTTTTGACCAACCAGCAGTGATAGTCTCCAGCCATGTAGACAACCGGGAGCTCTTGCTTAGTCTGATTTCTTCACTGACAATGTCTTGCCTGACACAGCCAAACCGTTTGCAGTGTTGTTGTAGGCGTGTCGGTCCCAGGATATGAGAGAGACAAGGCGGGGGAGGTAATATCTTTCATTGGAACAACTTCTGTTGGTGAGAGAGTCAAGCTTTCCAGCTTACACAGAGCTCTTCTTCAGCTAAATACACTTGGCCTTGAACGACTGTTTCATAGTGTCAAACCCTGACACAAACCATCTGCCATATCCGTTCTTGCTCTGTGTTTAACCACAGTGTCATACTTCTGCAAGCGCAATACCATTCTTTGGCGAGCTGGTGGTTTTCTGTACTTTTTTTTGTCCATGATTGCTTTGAAAGGCTTGTGCTAAAACTCCACTGTGAATTTTCTACCCGACAGCGCTATCTCTCCCTGCCCAGCAGACCGCTGTTTCACGCTGCTCTTTTCAATCTGTGCAGAGTTGTATTTCCATGGATGGGAGAGACTTGGACATAAGCAGAAAGCCAGTGGTGTTTTGCAGTACAGTAGTAGCAGCCACCAGTTCTCTCTTAGATGTGTCCACCAGAACGATTGCCTCTTTATTTAGATCATATTACGCCAGTGTTTGCCTGCATTGGCAATCAGTTTTTTCATTTGGGTCAAAGTAATGTCTTGCTGGGTGTCTGATTGAAACACTGACACTTTCAGAAGGAGATTTTAGTGGTGACAAAACTCCTCCAAGGTGCGATGTGAATGTGGAGAGGTAAAATCAACATCCTTGACATCTTATCTAGCTCTACACGATTCCCTGGTGGCCTCTTCTTAGTGATTGCTGCTATCTCTGCAGGGTTGGGCTTGATAGCCACTGCTGAGTCACGTGACCAACATATTTCTCCTCAGTTGCTCTGCTGATGCTTTGGCTGGATCTCACTTGATCCCCTTTTCTCTTGTTCTCTGAAGCCAGTCACCTATATGGGTGCTCACTCATACACACATGCACACACGCACGGAGACATTTAATGGCATGCAGTATTGCCAGCCCAAAAGTCATGAGTCAGTCCCCCAAACTCATGAGATTTTTAAAACTTTTTTTTTTATTTGCCGTCTGGATTTTGAATCTTTAGGGTTCATGTTTTCAAGCTTTTCTCTATAGTCAGGAGAGCTAGAAAGTTACTTTTTTAAGCAATGCAAGTGGAGATTCTCACATATTAACATGACTCCATGAGCTGGAATTTAAAAAACAACCCACAAATGTTGTAATAATTTTTTTGGTCTTTCATAAAAACTGAGATTCCCCCATACCCACAGAACTCTGAGAGACTTCAAAAAAAAAGTGACATCCTTGATAAATTTGCGAGAGGTGGCAACACTGTCTGCAAAATATCTCATGACCACAGATGCACAGTGGGGTCTGTGCTGCTGTTATGCGCTTCTGCCGATAAGCGTTACAAAAAGTGCATGCTTGAAAAGGTGCACAAAGTACCGGGGGCAGTTCTTCCCTTTTGTCACTCCGCAGCATTTCCTCTGCCACAGCTCTCAACACCAATGTATGTCATCACCAATGGCTGTAGCCCACAGAGCTCAGTGTGTCTTTAGTCCATTTTCTTTTTGAAACACTTCTTAGGATGAATGAATACTGAGGAATGAGCAGGTGCATCCATACCGCCCTTGTGGGTAGAGATGATCTAAATGGTTTCTGTTTTTAATTTTGTAATTTTTTTTAATTGTTTCCATTTCACTGGGTTCAAAAACTAAAAATAAAAAATGCTATAAAAACAGTTACCGAAATGCTTATAAATGCTTCTTTTTTATTTTCTGAAAACCAGTTTTTTTGATAAATGCAAAATTTCAATAACATTTTGGATAAAAATTATTGCAGAAAATTTTAGGGGAGACCAAAAAATGTAGATGACGTTAACAATTTTTTCACCGTTTTTATTCTTTGGGTGGAAAAAACAGCCTTTTTCTATAAAAATTCAGCCCATTTACTTTGAACAAGTACAGCCAGCTCTACATGTGGAGTATTAACTGTGGTTAGCAGTGTGCTTTCTTTGTCCAGTTTTATCTGCCATCTGGCACACAGGATGCATCAGCCAATTTTGTTACCTTATCAAATGTAATCCCGTTGCTTGACAGTTCTGTTCCGGTCTTGTGGATTTAGGCACTGTCATAGTTCTAATGTGCATGGTTTCTGCATGACCACCAGGAAGTTTATCCCCTTGGTAGGGTCATCTAACTTGACAATTACCCCTAAATTTTCTATCTTCAATTTCTTCAGCCAATAGAGTGAGGTCCACTTTAATCTCGTTTTCCCCAGGAATCCTCCCTGATCCATGAAATACGTATTTGTATTCTGTCTTCTGTCTTAGCAGGCGTTAGCGACATTGGACCTGGGATCTTCCCCATTGTCATTATCAGTTTGATTCATGTCAGATCTAGGCATAGGGGGGAGGGATAGCTCAGTGGTTTGAGCATTGGCCTGCTAAACCTAGGGTTGTGAGTTCAATCCTTGAGGGGGCCATTTAGGGAACTGGGGTAAAAAAATCTGTCTGGGGATTGGTCCTGCTTTGAGCTGGGGGTTGGACTAGATGATCTCCTGAGGTCCTTTCCAACCCTGATATTCTATGATTCTATGCTTAGAGACTAGAACAGTGGCAGTGCATCTGTGTTTGTAGTGTAGGATATTAGATATTTTGTCCCCTCACTGTCCTCATACCTGGCACATCCCATGGCTCACTTACCTAATAAAACAATTTATGGGTGGGTGTTGTGAAGGATGTTCAGAGCTTTACTGTGTATAAACTGATTTGTAATTTTTTTGGACGAAAGGGAGGAAGCTTGGTCTTGAGGTTAAGGCACTGGACTGGCATTCTGGAGGCCTGGATTCAATTCATGGCTTTCCTAGAGCCTTCCTATGTGACCTTAGGGCTCGTCTACATGGGGAAATGGACTGGAATAAGCTATGGTAGAAGAGATGCTTGTATGACCACTCTATTCCAGAATAGAAGTGATTTTATTCCAAAATAATTACTCCCCTTTGGAAGCACACTAATTATTTTGGAATAAAGTGACTTTTATTCAGAAATAAAGAGTCCACAAAGGGAGCTATTCCAGAATAGCTGTTCCAGTCAGTTTCCCTATGTGGACAAGCCATTAGTCATTTAATCTTCCTGTGCCTCAGTTTGTTATATATGCATAAGGAACAATAATACTTCCCTAGCTGACAGGAACAATGTGAAGATAAATTCACTGGTGTTTGCAAGGGGTTCAGATACTGCAATGATGGTGACTGTGTAAGTACCTGGATAGATAGATAGATTTCATCATTTTATCAGACCAAGGTACTCATTTCCTATAGCAGCGAGACTCTCAAAACTTTTAACACACATTAATGAATTAAGCCTCCCAGTAACCCTGTAAGGCACAGGTAAACATTATTGTCCCCATCTGCCAACTGGGGATAACAAGGCCCAGAGAGGTGAAATGAGCTTGCCCGAGGTCACTCAGGAAATCTGTAGCAAGGCTTGGGACTGAACTCTTATTTCACAATGTATGGTCATTTCTCTTCACCGCACGAGCAGCCTTAGATTTGCTGTCTGATTTTCCATCTTTAATGTTTTCTGATCTAGCTGGCCCATCTGTGGTCTGCATTACCTACCATTAACCTTTCAGTGGAGTGGTATTTCTTCTGTTGGTTTCTCAAAGCAGAACCTTCATGCCTAGAGTATTCCACTCTGAGTGGAGAGATGAGGGTGCATAGAGGAAAGGTCATCACAACTGATTTTCCATGGCTGGCATTGTGGTTCTCAACCGGGGTCTGTGTACCCTCGGGGGTACGCAGAGGTCTTCCAGGGGGTACATCAGCTCATCTAGATATTTGCCTAGTTTTACAACAGGCTACATAAACAGCACTAGCGAAGTCAGTACAAACTAAAATTTCATACAATTACTTGTTTATACTGCTTTATATACTATACACCAAAATGTAAGTACAATGTTTATATTCCAGGTGATTTATTTTATAATTATATGGTAAAAATGAGAAAGTCAGCAATTTGTCAGTAATAGTGTGCTGTGACACTTTCATATTTTTATGTCTGATTTTGTCAGCAAGTTGTTTTCAAGTGAGGTGAAAATTGGGGTATGCAAGACAAATCAGCTTCCTGAAAGGGGTACAGTCGTCTGGAAAGGTTGAGAGCCACTGGCTTAGAGCATGACTGTTGGTTTCTGTTGGCTTTGCGAGTAAGGCAGCTTTTCTTCTTTTAACATTGCTGCAAAGTTGTTTATGTGACAGTGTTTGTTATTTTACCTGAAGTAACAATCAAATCTGATTCAGAGGGAAGCTGCACAATAAAGACGGGAAAAGGTCAGCTTCCTGAATAACATTAAAGACATTTGTCAGAGTCAAGGAGGACTGGATTTTGCCGTTATCAACCCATTTCAGATTTAATTCTGCACAGGGAGGGGAAAAGGTCTTTGTCAATTCTTACTTTTGCTTTTTGGATCAATTCTCCCGGTGGGAAAGGAACACATACCAAAAGGATACAATGACAACCACAGAAGCCTTCAAGACAAAGAGAGGTGGTCTTGATTAATAGGTAGAGCAAAGGCATGAAAAGCAGGATTTCTGTGTTCTCATCGGAGCTCTGCTACCAAAGTCCTATGTGACCTTAAGGGAGTCACTTCACTTGTTTCTTCCTCAGTATCCTCAGCGGGGGATATAGTGATTCTTCAGCTGGAAGAGAAATTATAAGGAAAATGTCCTGTTCCCTAATGGTTTCCAAGTAAGAACACTTTCCCCTCAGGAGACAGGCCCTTGACTGTTATCTAACTCATTCCTTCTGTCCTCCAATCAATCAGCCTGTTCCAAACATGGCACACTTTCCAAAAATGTTCAGCTCAGAGAGATCCATTTATTGTTTTTTGTGTTGTTCAGTTGGATTTAGAGGAACACGGCTGACTTGTTCTAGTTTTAAATGCAGAAAAATGAAGGTACTTTTCAGACTCTGTGTATCTCGGTACTGTAAGTACTGTAACTTGAAATCTTACCCAGAATCCATTGCACTGATTTAGCTTGAGATGTCAACCAAAGAGCTTTTATCAGTACCACATTCATTCAGCAGAAGAGGATAATGATATATGATTTGCAAACTGGCGTGAGTTTTCAATTCCGGCTTTTTTGGCACTGATTATCTTAGCATATCTTCCAACATGATAGTCAAAGCAAAGGTCATAATAAGAGTCTGAAATAACTCTTGAAACTGGAGCATTTTGATACCAAACTAAATGGACAAATGACCCAAACAGTATCATGGGAGGCAAGATACGGACTAGATGGGTCAAGGGTCTGATATACGGCAGGAGGTGAGATACCAGTGATCTGATGTGGAATTGCAGGGGGAAAGATGCTGATTAGAAGGTTCAACAATCTGCTCTTGGTTGAGGAGGGGTGAAATGCAAGACTAGATGGGTCAGTGGTGTGGTCTGGTATGGCTGGAGGCCAGACGAGGTACCAGACAAAATGCCCCAATGGTCTCAACCAGTGCAGCTCCTCCTTCCTTTCTGTATACACTGCCATGGGTGTGTGATGCTAGCAGACCAGGTGCCAGCTCATGCATAGGCCTCATTAAACACTGACAAATGCATAGCTGGAAACCAGTCTGGTTCACCTGTGTGTTAGCGTTTTTAAAATGGGCATTGGCTTTATAGAAATGTGTTTAGTGTTCGGACTTTCTGAACGGTTTGTGAGTTGCTGCCTGCATTAATCTCACTTGGAATATCTGTATCCCATGCTCTAAGGTAATATTTAAGTGTTTTGCTCTGTAACTACAAAAGTGTTTGCTTTGAAACTGCAAACCCCTCCAGTCAGACGAGAAGCCTTACCGAGTGTGAGATACTAGCTTACCACAAGAGGTGTCGCCTCCTGCCCAGCAAAAGAAGGCCCACAGACATCAGACAAGTCATCCTGGAACAGTGGACAAAATACTTTGTTGATTGCTCCACCAACACCCAAGAAGTGGAGACCTGCACAAACCCTTGTCCCATCAGGTTGAGCTCTGGGGGAAGGGGATAAAAATCCCTGGAAAGAAAAATTACTACCCTTCTGCTGTTTGGACTCTGAGGGGCAAAGATTCCTAACATAGGCAAAGACCCCTGTGCACCTTGGACTTCTAGGGAGAGGGCAGGACTTCTAAGGAGAAGCAAGGGATCCCCAGCTGGGCAGCTTGGGTCAGCTCTAAAGAACATAGAGAGCTCGCGCATTACAGCAGCTTCTATCATTGTTTGAAACCTAAGACTGTAACTCATTTGTGAGTATATATTTACCTGCTTTAACCTTGTAAATAACTGTCTTGTTTCTTTTCTTCGGGCAGGTCGACACTAGAAATTTACAGCTGCAGCTGCACTGCTGTAGCGCATCTAATGAAGACGCTCTAAGCTGACGGGAGAGAGCTCTCCCATTGGCTTAATAACTCCACCTCTGCAAGAGGTGGTAGCTATGTTGGTGGGAGAAGCTCTCCCACTGACCTAGCGCTGTCTACACGGGCGCTTAGGTCGGTATAACTACCTCGCTAGGGGGTGGATTATTCACACCCCTGAGCGATGCAGTAATACTGAAGT
Source organism: Emys orbicularis (assembly GCF_028017835.1). NCBI lineage: Eukaryota > Metazoa > Chordata > Testudines > Emydidae > Emys > Emys orbicularis. The sequence continues at coordinate 64,351,639 of NC_088690.1, read as the reverse complement.
AATTTTGTAGTGTAGACCAGGGTTTAGTTAATAAATCTTTAGTTAGCTTACTATCGGATTGGCTACAAGTATTGTCTTTGGCATGAGATCTGAGGTAAATTGACCCGGGGTAAGTGACTGATCCTGAATATTTTTGTGATTTTTGGTGTAAGGGTCCATCTATGACAAAGGCAGGCTCACCTGGGTGACAAGGCAGATCGGCGTACCCAAGGGGGCTGTCTGTGACTCCATTATAAAGGCTGTTAGAGTGCTTGAGGAGTTCACCCTTGATACCTGGTTGGTGAAATCGAAGTATAGAACTCACAACCAATTTGGGGGTTGCGGCCTGGTTTGTAGCAGTTTGCCCTGAGGTTGGCACTCACGCTCATGAGCCACTCCTACAGGGTGATCCAGAGTATGACTGATATGGAGAAGATATTGGTCTGTTTTCCCTTCCCCCTCCCTTTACTAAGGCTTTTCTCCTGTGCTTTTAGATTCCCCCGTTCACACCAGTTCTACATCGGTGAGCTCATCATCAAGCTTTTCCCCAGGGAATTCAGTGGATGGCCATCCCAGCTACATGGAGGCTCCAGTGAGTGCTTCGAGGACTCTTGCGTCTCCAATGAACACGATAGGGTCGCCTGCAAGTGCGCTAGGCTCGCCATACAGAGTCATCGCTTCGTCCATTGGATCTCATTCTGTTTCCCTGTCTTCAGCTCCTGGCATGAATTTTGTGGCGCACACCAGCCCTCAGGTGGGTACCAGCGACTCTGTGCTTTTGCTACAGCTCATTGTGTTTCTGGGATGAATGACTGAGTTTGAACACTTAGTTTTCAGCTGTGCATGTTTAGCCATTTACAAGGATCTGACCTAAAGAGGCCCTCTGATTGTTCCTGAATAACTCCCATTAATATGGACAGGGAGAATAGGCCCTTTTCTATTTAATTTAGAGCTGGGTGAATAATTGATTTTTCAGTTTGGTGGCAATTCCAAAAAAATGAAAGAAAAACAAAGTTTGGGTTGAATCAAATCTGAATTCTTTTGGAATTTTTTGGGGAATCAGGTTTGTTCCAGCTGGGGGCTGAGAATCTGGGTCGCCTACACCCCGGCTGAGAGCGCTAACCCCTGGGCTTCAGGGGAGGGGTAAAAGATTAACAGAATCTCCTCCTCCTCTGGCCATTTTGGGGCCGGGCAAAACTATTTGTGTCAAATTCGCGACTCGTTTTGGGTTGACCAAAACTGCATTTTTGGTTTGATAAAGTATTTGTTCGAAAACTTTCACCCAGCTTTAATTTAATTACATACTGCATACTTCTTCAGCTTGTGTTTGAGTTTAATAATACTGTTCAGAGAGTGACAGTCAAAAATATTCACAATTTGCAACACTGATGAAAAATTGTCTTCGAAATTTCAAATTCAAATAAAAAAATAGGAATTTTATTTTGCAAAGTTTTTTTTCCAACTTTTTCAACCCGTTTTAGTTATGTGCCTATAATTGGCCCTGGCAGGATCAAACCGTAGAACAGTGGTTCTCAAACTTTTTTTTCGCGGACCACTTGAAAATTGCTGAGGGTCTCAGTGGACCACTTAATGATCTTTCTGAATGTTGTTTGTACTGTTAGCTAATTATTGTAAATAATAATTAATGTTTTTTTGTTCTACATATAAAAGCACACAACTCATATTTTAATATCAGTAGTCTTAGCTTTCTAATGCAATGGGTGTGCTCTCTCCCCCCCGCTGTGGCAGCCCTCGAACAGGGGCTGGGAAGGAGGGGGTTCTCTCCCCCACCACAGAGCTGAGGCTAGGAAGGAGGGCCGTCTCTCCCTGGTAGCTGCAGCCCTGGAGCTGGGGAAGTTTCCTCTTTCTCTGGCTGCCACAGCCCTGCACATCCCAAATTCCCCCACCCCCTCTTATCACCTCACTGCCCCCTCCCACCTACCCCCTATTCCCCCCAAGGCCACCACCTGACCTTACATGTGCGTCTTCTCCAGGGTCCAGGCTCGTAATTAGTGGAGCCATCCCTGCGCGCACCTTAGAGGGAACCACCTGAATGGAGCTTGCAGCCCAATGGTGGTCCATGGACCACAGTTTGAGAACCTCTGCCCTACAGCATGCTTGTGATTGCTTTGTTCAGTCCATTGTTAAATACATGCCCTGGCTAAAACTGGCAGGTGAGAGGCTTAATGGCAGCCATGAAGAAGTATGTAGGTGTTGCTGATTTGTTATCATACTAAGCTTCGTGTGAACCCTATTATTTAAAAACCAATTGTCCATTTCCGGCCTACACTCCTTGATGGCATCCCTGTAACTGTGCTGAGATGATGAGAGATGCTTTCTGGTGTGACCAGGGGCACTTTGTATTGGCTTGGAAGATGTTTCGATGCCAGTGAAGACAGCTCAAGAGTGGACTGAAATACCCCATGTGGTAACTGGGCTTCCCAACTTAATGCCAACAATGGTGGGTCTGATTCCCAGTTACACTAAGGCCCCATTAGGCCACTCTGGCCGTATAAAGGGACTATCAACACCCCCCCCAGAAAATCCCAGTGCAGGGAACCTCCCTGGTCTAAGGGCTCCCGATCCTCAGAGCTGGCCTAAGGGATCCACACCAGCGCTGACTCCTGGCCCCTGGCGTAGATTGGTCGTGCAGTGGCCATGCAGTGCTCTGTGGTTATTCTCTGCTTCCCAGGGCTTATAGGGAGTCATGGGAAATAGTTTAAATTCCAGCAGCCCTGAGGTACCTCTAATTTACGCCAGGGATCAAATGTGCACATAGTTCCAGAATATGAGGTGGCTTAGAGACCCTCCATCTCTGCCCCAAGTGCAGGAACAGAGTAACTGAGAACCGGGTCCAGGGTATTTTGCATAAGTGAAAATGACTGGCTGGAGTTAGCCTGGGGTTAATATTCAGCACCAGGGACAGGTCATGAAGGAGCAATCCCAGAGAGCCAGGCACAGCAGAGGGAGAGAAATGCTGCTGAGTGACACAAGTGAGCATTAAATTTACCTGCCCGTTGCACATTCTCCCAGGCAAGCAGCTACTATGAGGCTTCTGTACACAAATTATCAGCAGTAGGAAAGGCACAGCTGGGCACAAGTGGCCTTGTACTGGGCTATACGCTTAGGTTCCTCTCTTTTTGCCCCACCCGCCTAATCTCTGGTTAAGCACGTGCTTAAGTGCTTTTCTGGATCAAGGCCTGGGGGGGGGAGGGGGGCGAGGACATGGCCTGGGCACGGTTTATGCATTTTATTAGCCTGTGTTTGGAGCAGCTGTGTCACTCACAAGTGGTGAGTTGTGCACGCCATCCCGAAGGAGCACCAGTAACACCTCATTCATCTCCACGCATCATGTATCCCCAGTAGATGCAGGGGGGGATTCTGCGCTCACAACAGGGGAAATGAGGATTAACGCCACTGAAGAGACTGGGCCTTGTTCTCCAAGCACTACCCTGGTGACACGCTGGTGTTACTCCGTTGATCTTGACAGCATGACATCAGTGTGCTAGAGCAGTGCTGTGGAGAATCAGGCCCAGTGGCCTTACACTAAGGGGGCTGCACCTTTGGCTGTTTTGTGCCCCCCCCCCCCCCCGATAGCTAGGAAAGAGCTGCTTCTGCTGTCTTTTGCATTCAGAGACTGCAGCTGCTCTTGGCTCTGGGGCATGGCTCCTTGCCTACCCTCCTTAAGACACACCTGTCCCAGGGCCAAGGACAATCTAGCACAGAGCAGTCCCCAGAGGGCCCCTAACACCTTGGGGGAAGGAATTTGCTAAGCCGTTGGGGTTTTCCATGCACCCACCATTTCCACAGCCCTTTCACCTACACACCGAACAGCCCCACAGTTCATAACAGAGAAGGTTTAAGTCCTCTGGTGTCTTTCAGCGATATACTTCTTTATCCCTGACTCCAGCCTGTCCTGGGTCACTTTCTGCAGCACAATGCAAGTGCTGCCAGCTCTGACTCTGTAGTTACGCAGCTGCACCCTGCTCCGTCTCTTCAGCCTGGCAAAGGGAGTATTGTTAAGTTGTTAGTGCAGGGGTGGGGAGGCAGGACTCTCGGGTCACAGTGCTGGTTGGGCCACTGATGCACTGTGTGACTTTAGGCAAGTCACTCCTGTCACTGAAAGAAGGATCATAACTGTAACCTTCTTCCCAGGGTGTTATCTGAACTCCCACTGCATTCTTGGCTGTATAATCATACTGTAAGCATGCAGACTCACCCCTGTGGCACCTCCTACTGGTCTCTCAGGGAATTAGCTCAATTTCCAGCCCAGAGCGTCCTCTGCAGGCCAGTGTCCCGCTGCTGCTTGGCCCCCGTGTCCCTCCCAGGATTCGGGTGCCCCATTATCTAGGATGCTGCCCCCTGGCAGTACACCCCTCAGTCTCAGGGTCTTCCCTCCCCAGGGAACCCCCACCCCCTATCCCCACCTCGCCTCAGTCGTAGGCTACTGCCAGTCACCAACTAGCCCCCACTCCCTGGGGCAGACTGCAATATAAGCCACTCATCACAGGCAAGGGGTTTTTGGACCTGCTGCCTTTCTCTATAACCCAGTACCTCTATGGGGCCTTGGACAAGGCCCTGCAGCCTGGGGAGTTGCCAGCCGAGAGCTCCCCATCCCCTCTGGCCTTTCCCCAGTCCTGCCTTACTCTAGGTACCCTGAGCTTCTCGGCAGCCAGGCCCTGCTCTCTCCCAGCCTGGAGAGAGGCTTCTCTTGGGCCTTTTGCTCACAGCCTTTTTATAAGGGCCAGCTGGGCCCTCATTAAGCCAGCCACAGCTGTGGCTACTTTCCAATCAGCCCAGCCTTTCCCCTGCCACAGCCCTCTCCCAGGGCTGTTTTAAGCCCTTAAGGGCAGGAGTGGGGTAACCACCCCGCTACACATAGCTAGATCCTGTACTGTATTTTTCATCCATAGATCTCAAAGCACTTGACGAAGGAAGTTGGTATCATTGTCCCCATTTTACAGATGGGGAAACTGAGGCCCACAGCAATAAAGTGACATGTCTAAGGTTACTCAATGGCAGAGCCAGGATTAGAACTCAGGTCTCCTAAGTCTCAGCATCCTAGCCACGAGGCCACAGTAGAATCACATGTAAAAATTGGGAGGGCGGTAGTGTCTCTCGCCTCATCCTTGGTGGGACCACTGCTAGAATATTGTGTGTGTGGAGCAACTAAAAATAAGGGCATGGAAAATAATATAAAGATTCAAGAGGCTAAGACTGACTAAGCTATATTTGTATAGTCCAGAAAAGAGAGGGCTCTGGGACAGGACAGGATAACAGTGTATAAATAGCTTCAAGGTAACATAAATGGAAGAAGAGAATTATGCTCAGATGATGACAGGACAAAGGCTAATGGCCTGAAACTAAAAGGGAAGCTTAGGCTGCATATTAGGTAAATGTCTGTAAGTGTAAGGCTAGGTCTACACTACCCGCCTGAATCGGCGGGTAGAAATCGATCTCTCGGGGATCGAATTATCGCGTCTCGTCGGGACGCGACAATCGATCCCCGAATCGACGCTCTTACTCCACCAGCGAAGGTGGGAGTAAGCGCCGTCGACTGGGAGCCGCGGAGGTCGATTTTGCCGCCGTCCTCACAGCGGGGTAAGTCGGCTCCGTTACGTCAAATTCAGCTACGCTATTCGCGTAGCTGAATTTGCGTATCTTAAATCGACCCCCCCCCCATAGTGAAGACCTGCCCTAAGAGAAAGCAGGTGGTAGAAAGGCTTCCCGGGGGAGGTGGTACAGGGAACATGACTACAGAGAAACAAGGACAAGTTGGATTAGATTGTTCTATAGTGTTTTGAGATCCTCAAATGCAAATTACTACAGAAATGCAAAATTTTACGTCGCTTCTAACATGAGCTACTTGGAATCTTTTATGTCAAAACTCTCCCCCCCCTCACCCCCCATGAAAAATGGCCATTTTCCAAACCCCAAACTTTAGTTTTATTTTAAATGTTGTTAATCAAAATGTAAAAATGTGAAATATGTTCTTTCCCCCTTTTCTCCTGTGGAATGCAGTGGGGTGAATTATATCTGGGGTTCTTTTTTCCTTTTGCGCCTCTGTCGCTTTTTCAAAATGGCCTCAATTTGTGACCAGCAAGAGAATGGCAAGAGAACAAATGAAAAAGTGGGGAAAAAGAAGCGAACCTGGATATTATTAATTCGATTATATTCAGTGGGATGGGGAGGCAAAAAGATGAGGGGAAAGGGAATATTAGGAATTTAGTCCATATTAAAATAAAAAAAAAATCAGAAAAAATGAAATTGTTCTGTCAAGCCTGGAAAGGGACCCAATGGTGACATTTCTGCATTTTCCTTTTTTTTTAAAAACTAGCTCTATTCCTAACAATAGCATCCAAGTGTTAGAGTATAAACATCTGGGGCCAGATCCTTGACCCTGCTGAGCCAGCTCGGTGCCATTCCTATGGCAGCAATGCTGATTTACAGCTGCTGAAGGTTTCCATACACCTTTGGGATGAGCTGTGAATGAAGGTCCTGATGGCTTGAGGTTCTTGGAAGTCCCATGGTGCCTTTCAGAAGGGTAGTGGCATCCAGGGATGCTTCCAGACCTACTCTACAGTAGGGGGGAGAATCCCACCTAAGGGGTTTGTTGGCATGAGGAGGTACAGGCAGAGAATGCATCAGAGGGACAGCAAGTAGTGGGGAAAGCTGTCACATCTCTTCTTGAACTTCAGCTTGCTCCAGCTACTGCCAAGGAATGGGGGGAAGTGACTGGACACTGCTTTGGATCTGCACACACAGCTGCCTGCCTGATGCGTGGCCCAGGGCGAAACATGTTGGAAGAACCAGGAGAGTCATTTTTGACAGTTACGGCCATGAAAGGCCAGACATCCAGCTGGGAGTGGAGGTGGAGTTGTGGGGAGGGGAAGAGTCATCAGGGACCTTGGGGAAAGCAACACGGTGGTGTGGGTTAAGGTGGACACTTTGTGTGAGTGGAAACCAGTGTATAGGAATGGGGACACTCCAGACCTGTTTCCTACTGCCCCACACTTTGAATTTGGAAGCCCATGAGAATATTGTTCCACCCATAAGTGTGTTAGCCATAGTGTCTTGGTCAAATTGCATCCTGGTTAATTTCATCCTGCCCAGGGCCGGCTCCAGGCACCAGGCAACCAAGCACATGCTTGGGGCGGCACCTGGTAAGGGGCGGCCAATCTTGGGGTGGCGTGGGGCAGCGCGGTGCTCGGGGGGTGGGGGGGGTTCCGGCAGCGCGGCGCTCGGCGGGGGGTGTTTGGCGGCGTGGTGCTCCACAGGGGGCGGAGGGTGTTCGGTGGTGCGGTGCTCATTGGGGGGTGTTTGGCGGTGCTCCGCGCGGGGGGGGCTTCAGCAGTGCAGCGCTCCACAGGGGGCAGAGGTGTTCGGCAGCGCGGCGCTCGGCGGGGGTTTCGGCGGCGCGGCACTCCACGGGGGGCGGGGGTGTTCGGCAGCGGGGCGGGGGCTGTTCTGCGGCGCAGCGCTCGCGGGGGTTTCGGCGGCGCAGCGCTCGGCGGGGGGTGTTCGGCGGCACTCTGCGCGGGGGAGTTCAGCAGCGCAGCGGGGGGTGGGGGGTGTTCAGCAGCGCGGCGGAGGCGGCGGTTGTTCGGCGGCGCGGCGCTCGGTGGGGGGTGTTCGGCGGCACTCTGCGCGGGGGAGTTCAGCAGCGCAGCGGGGGGTGGGGGGTGTTCAGCAGCGCGGCGGGGGCGGCGGTTGTTCGGCGGCGCGGCGCTCGGTGGGGGGTGTTCGGCGGCACTCTGCGCAGGGGAGTTCAGCAGCGCAGCGGGGGGTGGGGGGTGTTCAGCAGCGCGGCAGGGGCGGCGGTTGTTCGGCGGCGCGGCGCTCGGTGGGGGGGGGGTGTTACGGCGGGGCGGCGCGCTTTTTTGCTGCTTGGGGCGGCAAAAAAGTTAGAGCCGGCCCTGATCCTGCCTGCCTAAATTTCTTCTGTAATTTCAAGTAGAAGAGTCTTCTGCACTTCCTGGCCTAAATACTTGTATAGCCTTGCGTTCTTAACCAGCTGCTGGCCTGCACCCCAGATGTGGCTGCATTTCAGTGACGGGTGAATGATTATATTTGTACAGTAGGATATTTCAGGATGAAAGTTGCTGCTGTTACTTTACTGGGGCAGAACTACGGTCAAACGTTATTGCACAGGGGGGAAAAGGGGAGTTTGAGTCCTTTCTTCAGTGCCTAGGATAAATCCAGAAGCAGCTTCTCTGATCAGGGCAGCAGATCTAAGCTGTCATGTTGAGTTAGCAACTCTGAAGAGTGCACTTCACTTGTGTTCCCTCTAACGGAATGAGACAGCTGGACTTCAGGGATTCAGCAGGCAGGCTGCTAATGGATTTGGGTTCAAGCAGTTGTCCCAAATATCACACATCATTGCACTTAACATGCAGGAACCAAGCTCCAAAGACACTGATGGCTAAAACCTACCCCGCCCTTTGCTGCTGTTGTGATCTATGAGTGCAGCCAAAGAGAGGAAAAAATCGGGATACCAATCCCCACATAACATTTAAAACCATAAAGAATTCCTCTCTGTTCAGTGTCCTGGTGGGAGAAAGCCACCCAGAGAGGGGGGGCTGCTGGAATTTCTCTTGTTCTTTCCACTTTTTGAATGAGGTTAGGGCTCAGCACACTTGGGTTTATTACCGTCCATTCATGGGGGCGAGTCCTCTGTCAGGCAGAATGTTTCTTGGGAACAGGGGTGGTCAAAGAATTTCAGCCAAACTTTTTCCAGTCTTCTCCTTCATTCCTTAAAAACAGCAATGTCAGATTGTCAAGTCTAGGTTGGCGATAATTAACTGCCTCGGGTGACATGGATTGGATGGCAAAAGTATCGCAGGGCTATCACTGCTTGAAACATTGGTTGATGAGGTGTTCAAAAGTTTACAGACCATTTCCACAGTCACAAGCAGGATTGTACTTCAATCCTCATTATGGTGGGGGCGGGCACATCTGCCAATGCAATGTGCAGCGATGGTTCAAAATTGACCATGGGCATGAAAAGCCCATTTTTTTCCAGTGAAAAATGTCTTTTTCACAACACAGAAATTTTCATGAGAAACGTTCCATTTTTAATCTTTTTTTGGTTGTTTTTTGTTGAAAAACCAAAACCCTGGAAAACTTTTGGTTTTCAAAAACGAGGGGAAATTATTTTCAATTTTTCAATGAAAACCGGAAAAGTTTTGACAAAACCGAAAAATGTTCTTCATCTTTGACATTTTTCATGGAATATAAAATAGATTTTTCAAGCAATTTTTGAAAACCAGTAAAAAAAAAATTGGGATTTGAAAATGTTTTTGTTTTAAGAAGGGAACTTTCATGGAAAGGGCATTTTATTCACAAATCACCATCACTGTGGACTGGAACTCCACCAGCCACTGAGCAATTAATGCTCGGATTGTCTGATGGACAGGGCCGGCTCCAGGGTTTGGGCCACCCCAAGCAGCCAAAAAAAAAAAAAGCCGTGATCGCCATTGCGATCTGCGGCGGCAATTCGGCGGAAGGTCCTTCACTCCGAGCGGGAGTGAGGGACCGTCCGCTGAATTGCTGGACCTGCCGCCCCTCTCCGGAGTGGCCGCCCCAAGCACCTGCTTGCCAAGCTGGTGCCTGGAGCCGGCCTTGCTGATGGATAAAATGCTTCATTGCTAAGCAGTTAGCACTTCAAGCTGTAAGCAGCAAACTCTTAGCCAGTTTCCTAAATGCTAAGATGCTCTTGGAGTTGGGATTTAAATTCCAGCTATAGAACGGTGTCCATGCTGCTGTTCTATGTGTAGTGTTAGAAACAGGGGAATTCCCTTGCCTCTGGTATGTCGGATTATCACCAATGTCTGCACGCTTGCCTGGAGCTTGCACACGCACTGATCTGCTCCTGTGGCAGCTTGTCATTTTCCTCATTGAATCCTGCCTGGAATGTGCACTCTGACCTGCACAAAGGAAAGCTCTCTAGCCGCAGCAGGCAGTGCACTCTGAAGAGAGCAGGCCGGCTGCGCCAAGCTCCCTTTGTAAAGCCCCAGAGGGATGCGAGAGACACCTGTGTCTCTGAACAAGTCCTGCAGATGTTGCAAGAGGAGGGGTTGACGTTTGGAGCATACACGTCTGCCATTCGCCCGTGCTTGGGTCTCGTGGATACGGAGGCTATGGATGCTTGACACATTTTACACAGACGACCTGCCAGCCTGGGGGGTGCATTCCACAAACTCATCTGCTGCAAGCTGAAGCAATGCCATAGTCACCAATTCAGGTTTAGAGCACAGTCAGAGAACACAGGGACATCACAAATGACAGAACACATGCTAGAGCTTTATCCTGTGTTAATTCATGGATTCAAAGTGTCCCCATCCACTGAAGGATGTAAACTGGCTGTCATGCGCCTATGTTCTCAGTATGAAAGAGCTACGGCTCTGCAGGCTGGAAAAGGGCTTCCCTTCTACTGGTGTTCCAAACTGAGCTGAGCCATAACAAGAGGAGGATTCAGACATGCTCAAAGCATTTTCTGTAAAAGAAGAAAAGTCAATTTCAGCAGCTCTAGATTTAAAAGCAGCCCTACAATAACAAACCTCACAGGAACTGGGAAAAAAATGACTGAGATAGAAAGCAGAGCTGGGCACGATCAGAAATCAAACCTGCACATCCAAACACTCTAGGGGTATTTGAATTTGGAGCTAAATTTTGCAAATGGCCCTTCATTTCTATAATGGACCAAACCAAAACCATGGGTCCAAAGACTCCCATGCTTTGGAGTTATCCATTGCCTGCATGTTGTTTCTGACCACCTCTGTTCCAGGATTGGTGTATATACATAAATAAAGCAAGTTACAATTAGGCTAGGCCTGAATTCCATTTGCCAATTTCTCCTCCACTGGAAGCTGACCTGCAAGACCCCAGATCCCTCACCACTTGGCAGGTGGGGCAACATTGACAAGATCATTAACTTCTTAAAGTGGGGTGCATGTGTAAATGTGTGTTTTTGCTTTTATTTCTTCAAGGTGCAGGCCAGAGTGGGTCAAAAAATGAACTAATTTCATGAAAAAATTCAAAGGGTTGTTTTTTTTTCTAGCATTGTTCAAACTGGAGCCATGTTTCAATTTTTTAAAGAAATTATTCACAACACTTTTTTAATCAAATATTATTTCCATTTTTTGTATGAGAAAACAGCATTAAAATGGCTAAAAAATTTATATATCAAAAATCTTGTTGTCGATGAATGAAAAAGTTTGAAATTTTGTTAAATTTAAAAATGTCAATAAAAAGGAGAGCTGGAACATTTTTGACCCAATTTCATTTGGTCGAAATACACTATTACATTGAAGCTGAAAACATTCCCTGGAGAGGAATTTGTTTCTGCTAAGTTTTCCTCTGGAAGGTTTTTTGGGTCCCGGGCAATCTGGTGAGTGTGGTCATTTCTGAGTGGAAAGACAGAGGCTACGTCTACACTACCGAGGGATCGATGCTGCTGCGATCGATGTACCAAGGGTCGATTTAGTGGGTCTAGTGAAGATCCGCTAAATCTATGGCAGAGCGCTCTCCGGTCGACTCCAGTACTCCACTGGGAATGAGAAGATGAAGGTAAGTCGACGGGAGAGCATCTCCCGTCGACCCAGTGCGGTGTAGACACGTAGCTGGAGTAACTTAGGTCGACTTACCGTGGTAGTGTAGACGTAGCCAGAGTCTCACTCTATAACCCAGAGGCTGGGGTATGGGCAGATCAGATTCAGATGTTTGAGTTAGAGTGATCCAGGATGTAGGCTCTGAATCAGGCAGAGCAGCGGCTTGGAACCTGGGTCTCCCCCAGGCCCATGTCCCAACCACCCGTTTGTGCTGTGCTGGGATTGGAGCCCTTAACCCAAAAATCTTTCCTGAACTGAAAATGTCCAGAAGGTTTTGTTTTTGTTCCCAGTGAGGAACAAACGACATTTTGAAACCTTGAAAATTGCCGCCAAATGGAATTGGTGCCCTCCAGACAGCTCTCATCAAAAATCACGAAACTTTTCATGAAAAATTGCAACAATGATCTTTTTCTTTTTAAACCTTTTTATTAAACAAAAGACTGTTTTGTAACAAAAACACTTTTTCAGGAAAAATGCCAACCAGGTCTAACCAAAAATATGTCCCGATGTGTATCTGGACAGCCCCTAGCACAATGTTTAGATCTTTGGACACTACTGCAATGTGAATCTTAAATAACCATAAATCAGGCTTGTCTCTTGTAAATTCCTCTTTTTCTAGCTCAATGTCATGAACAATGCCAGCAGCTCTGAAGACATTAAGCCCCTGCCAGGCCTCCCAGGGATTGGAAACGTGAATTATCCCTCCACTAGCCCAGGGTCCCTGGCCAAACACATCTGTGCAATCTGCGGGGACAGATCATCAGGTACATGATTCCGATTAGCTATTTCAGTGGAGCAGCTTTAAGCAAAGGGAGCCTTCCCTGGGCCGTGACATGAAATTTGCATAGGAAGCAACACTAACGAGGTTTGTTGAGGGATCTTGCTAGAAAATACTGATGCCACAATGACACGACCGGGTTTATTTTGCAAATTTCCTGCACACAGCTCTGTCAATGCACCTTGCCCCTGAGCAGTAGCATTATCGTTTTACCAATGCACATCTCTACCGAGCCCTCTAGCACATGCTGCTCTTCCTGTCTGGGCCCCTAGCGAGCATTGTACCAATGCACCTCAATCCTGGCGGGAATATCCCAGACCATTTCTGCCCCAAGTCCTGTCTCCCCCCCACCCATCCCTGTCACTGCACCTCAATCTTGGCCTGCAGCACTCACTGTTTTTCCAGTATGACACTCTGTACAATTTGTACTAATGCACCTCCACTGCAATCTGCAATAGCCCGACTATTCCAATCCAGGGTCTCTCTTGGCCTTGCTAAGTATGCTGAATGCTGCCTATTTCTGTGCTGATTTTGTGATGTGCACAAACAGGGACTAGGCCGAGACCAGCAAAAAGCATTTCTGCTGCCACCCAAAGTCAGGACTAAAAAGCAAGGCTCCAAAACTGCATCAGTAGAGCCATTCCAAACTCCTCCCTCATCGGTCTTATTTAAAGGGAACCTCTGACTAAGGGAAAAACACAGTACGTTGATCTGTGACTTCTTCTCCTCGTGTTCTCAGGGAAGCACTACGGGGTGTACAGCTGTGAAGGCTGTAAAGGGTTCTTCAAGAGGACAATAAGAAAGGACCTTATCTACACATGCCGCGATAACAAAGACTGTCTAATAGACAAGCGTCAGCGCAACCGCTGCCAGTACTGCCGCTATCAGAAGTGCCTGGCTATGGGTATGAAGAGAGAAGGTAGGTAGTAATATACACCGGGGTGGGTATATAAATACACATGCTGGGTGTTAGTTTGAGGAAGAAGTGGACTCCTCATTACGTTCCAGGACTGGTGGGATTCCAGACAGTGGCAGGTGGTATTTCAGGAGAGCTTTATAGACAGTCTGAGGACACACCCTTTCCTCAGCCCCTAGCTGCGCAGGCACCCAAAGCGCAGCCTCATCTCGGATTTGGAGCTACGGGTCCCAGTTCTGCTCCAAAGGTTCTACTGTCCAGGCAGAGCATCCTCGCGTACTGCTCCGCTGCTGCGTCAGCCCTTGGCTGGTTCTGATTCTCATAGCAACCCAAGCCCTCTCCTTTCCGGAAAGGTAGATGGTGGCCTCCCAGAGGTGTCTAAAATCTATAACGAAGTTCATCACAGCTTCATGCTCTGAGGGATTCCTCTTGGCAGACCCACACACAGTGGAAACCCATGACCGAGGTTTCCTCCCCTAGTATGTGTCTGCAACAACCATCAGTTTAGTCATTACCAGGGAGCATTAGAGCTAAAGCAGGAGTCGCTGCAGCTTGTGCTAAAGGACTAAAGCCCAGAGCCTGAAAGGTGTTTAGGTGCCTAACTCCCATGGGGACATCCCTTGGGAGTTAGGAGCCTAAATACCTTTGAGGATCTGGACCTATGTCCACAAGGTCGGAACTGTAGCAAGATGACTTGCATCCTCTGTGGATCAGGCACTGAGCACATGCCACATAAGTTGCACCGGCTCTGCGTGGCCCAGCCATTTCTCAGAGGCCTATGTTAGATCAGCCCTTAGGCTGCTCTACATGTAGAAATTGGCTTGCAGGTAATGAGACTGTGCTAGGCCCAGGAGCGGCGCCAGGGTTTTTGCTGCCCCAGGCGGCAGCGCTCCTCCTCAGAGCATTCGGCGGCGGGGGTTCTTCCGCTCCGCGTCTTCGGGGCGCTTCCGCAGCAGGTCCCAGAGCAAGTGAAGGACCCGCCACCGAAGCGCCCCAAAGACGCGGAGCGGAAGGACCCCCGCCGCCAAATTGCCGCCGAGTACGGCAAAATGCCGCCCCTCAAATCCTGCCGCCCTAGGCAACTGCCTAGGGTCGCCTAGTGGAAGCGCCGGCCCTGGCTAGGCCTTTCCTTTCGCACACTGCACTGATGTCTCAGGTTCAAGCGCCCTGTGACTTTCCCAATGTCCCTCTTGTCCTCCAGGCCTGGTTCTCATTATCAGAGAGGGAGGGAGTGGCGTTTAATGAGGACAAGGTCAGGAGGGGCCATTTTAGGGAGGGGGGAAGGTAATCCATTTGGACGGTCCCAGGGTGAGGAGGCAGGTGGGCTAAGGGGTCAGATGGGACAGCATCATGGAGGGTGTGGTCACTGAGGGAGATGGTGAGGAGGGGAGGGGAAGAGCTAAGTGGTGGGAAAGAATTGGGGGTGGGGAAGGAGAGTCCAATGGAGTTCAGATGAGGAGGAGTGGGAAGGGGTTAGAATATCATGATTGGGAGAGAAGCCCACCGTTCTTGGGGGGCAACTTGGGATGTGAGAAAAGGAGGGGTCATGGCTGGAGACCCTGGCTGCAGGGCTTCGGCAAGTACCAAGGAGCAGGAGATGAAAAGCTCATGGGTGACCCTGATCTCATCTGAGATGGAACGAGCGTTCCAGAGGGGGCAGGAGGGATGGAGGGAGGCGGGGATGCGGGTGAGGATGTCAAGGCAGGCACCAGTGGGGCAGAGGAAAAGCGTGTGAGAGGTGGGAACGACTGGAGGGGGCAGCGAGGCTGAGTCAGGCGATACCGAAGGTGAAGGAGGGTGTGGAGGTGGGATAGGGAGTGGTAGGGAAGGGGAATGAGACGGGGAGATAGGACCCAAGGGAGGAATAAAGCTGGGAAGAGGGTGGGAGGAGAAGTGGGCAGTGCAGCAGAGGATGAGAGAGTCAGGGGCATTGTGGACATTGCTCAGATTGGTTCATCGCCCCTATGACTCAGCACCAATCACTTAGGTAGAGAAACCATGAAGCGGTGGCTTCCTGTCAATCAAGCAGGCTGAAAATCAGTTATGCAGAATCAGGCAGGCAGGCAGAGCTTCGCTAATACGGGGCATGATCGGTGAGTTAATCAAGTAATTAGACAGGGAATTAATTATGCAAAGACCAGCTCAAATAGGCAGGAAAGGGGAAATGTGCAAAGCAGAAATCCAGCTGCAGGGTGCTGAATGATTGGGGCAGGGAGTTACCCAGCCAGGCCGTCTGGGAGATTAGTGAGTGTCCCGTGGCTGATTGGAGCAGTTTCGGAGAGAAGCAGGCAGCCAGTGGGTGCAGTGATGGTGGCTGTGTCTCATGCAAGCCCTGTAAAGGGAGGTGCAGCTAGGCCAGCCGCAGGTTTGTGCAGGGGCAGCATGGCCATTGCTCCACCCCTCCAGGAGGTGCCACATCCCCTCCCCATGTGTGCTGAGCCAGCCCTCCCTTCTCTCCTCCTCAGGGGGAGCCTTGTGCTGCAGGCAGAGCTAGGAGGGAGCAGCCCCTGTGCCCCAAGCAGGGCTGGAATCACTGGGCTAGGGCGCTGGGCAGGAGCGCAAGACGGAGGAGAATTCATGCACCTGCTTCTCCACCCTTGCACGGCCATGCAAGCAGCTGGGCACAATCTGGCCATGAGTCAGGAATGTTAATAGAGAGCTTGATCCAAAGCCCGTTGAAGTCAGTGCAAAGATTCCCATAGATTTCACTGGGCTTTGGATCAGGCCCTTAGCCAGTCGCAATGTCCTTTCAGCCAGCATTGCAGCCTTGTACAGGTGCAATTTGGGGATGAGGCCCTTACCTGCAAAGCTAGGGGGGCTGTATTTGTGCTCACAAGTACGTACGGTTACTCTCTGCTGCACACTCTAAGCAAATGGCGGTTGCAGACTGTTGGGCGTCTGAGCACGGGGCGAAAGGAGCATGCTGCCCTTTCCCGCTTCTCCACACTGAGAGCACAAATGTCTGATGACTCTTCATGCTCTAGCTACAAAAATAGCTGCCTTCAGAGCACCGAGCTGAGCCCCTTCCAGCTGGAACGACGCAATGAGCCATACAGCTCAGTCCAGCTGAGATCTGACCCCGTGAGAGCCTGCACGTTGTTCTCCTTGTCCCTTTCCATTGTTTTTGGTGAGAACCCTGTTGCTATAGTTTCAAAGGACTCCCTTTCTTCTCCAGCCCAGAGCGCGTGTCTGGAGATACTTGGGGATGCACAAATAGCTCAGGAGCAGCATCCTTCCACTTCAGCAAAGCGACTGAGTCCGCCTGCACTTCCCCAGCTCTGCTGAGCCGCCAGAGCAGAGTTCTGCTCCAGTGACTCTCCTTTCAAAGGAGATTTGCCCTCCACCCCCACCTTCAGAAGCATTTATTCCCTTTTAAAGTAGGCATGAACAGCCAGCCAGCTTCACAGGTGTCTCCTGGTGTAGGGAAAAGACAGAGCCAGCTGGTATTTATACAACACCGCACAAGTAGGTGGGTGCCGTACAATCCTGGCCGTTTCAAACCTGTTGTTATCCTCCCTGTGGCAGGCAGGGCTGCTCGGTAGTGCCTCCTTCAGGGCCACATGTGGTATTGCAGCCGTTCCTCACCTTAGTTGGCAAACTCTGGCCACCGGCTTGGCGCAGGGGACGCTTGGCGTCAGTCTATGGACAGAAACAGCCATTCAGGATTCGTCTGTCTGCACCTTTAAACAAAGAGGGAAAAAACTATCCTTCAAAATACAAGAGCTTAGCTGCAGTACTTAGGGCAAGGCCCTAGCCTGGACCTGGGTTCTGGGTTAACTGAGGAGAAAATCCTCTCACCCAGCCCTGCCACTACCTTCTTATCTGGCCTGCTGGTTCTGGACTGGTCAGTATTTACTCCTCTGGAACATTGTGTTGCTGGTCACTTGGTCTGAGTGGATTTTCCTTGGGTGGGATGTGTGAGGGCACTGATGGCTCCAGCCTGGGGGCGGAGAAGGCCTGATAGACCCTGTGACACTCACCTCTTCTCTTGCTTTGACTGAGCAGAAGGATAGAGCAACCTTCCACCACTGACCAGCTGTACCACTTTGGTCTCATTTCAGTTGTGGGGTGTAGTGTGCGGGGGCAGGTGGTGTTGGCGGCCTGTGATATACAGGAGGTCAGAGCACATGATCCGGTCATCCCTGCTGGCCTTGATTGCTGTGACTCTGTGACACTGGTGTCAAGGGCAATTGTGCCTTACAGCATAGCCCGTTTCCTGCTCAGGGCATGATCAGGCATGTTAGAACTGGATACTGCTGTAGCAGGGACTATGCAGGCCTCACAACGGCAGTTATACACTCGCCAAGAGCATGGTTGGTTGGTTAGGATTATCCCTACTGCCCTTCAGAGCCAATCGGGGCTGATCCTAAACCAGCCAGCGGGAATGGGGGCACTGATGGGACAAACTACGAGAGACAGGATGCTCCTGTCCTTCTGGGGATGAGTATTCTGCCACTGCACTTCTCCCAGCTGCTGTTGTCATGGTAAGTGAGAGGCTGGGGCATGGATGCAGCCTGCTGTGTGTGAGGGCAGGCCCACACCCCTGACCACCTCCTCTCTCTAGTACCCCCTGTGATTCTTTACGCTGGAGGATGCCTGTGCTGAAAATCAGTGTAGCCAGCTGAGCTAGCACAAGGGAGCACACAGAAGAGTCCCCGCTCTCGCCCCACTTTCCTCTGCAAGGGGAGGGACAATCTAGCCCTTGGCGAGGTGGCCTCAGAGCCAGACGGAGGGTAAGGCTGAACTGGAGCTTTGCCCTCTATCTTTAGGCCACTCCTCTAGTGGCAGGGTGATTAATGATGCTCTGTCTCAGCGGCTTAGTGCAGCCACTGCCAGCGGGCGGTTACGCTGCCAGTTGTGAACCAAAACCTAATTCCAAGCACAGCTCTCCGCACCAGCCAGGTGCCAAGTGATTTCAAGGAGTTAGAAATTGCTGCTGCTTTCTTTTAAAGTAATTATAATGCTAACAGCAGGCTGCGTGCTGGGGGAATAAACTCCACAGACA
Source organism: Emys orbicularis (assembly GCF_028017835.1). Taxonomy (NCBI): domain Eukaryota; kingdom Metazoa; phylum Chordata; order Testudines; family Emydidae; genus Emys; species Emys orbicularis. Next base: position 64,333,352 of record NC_088690.1, on the reverse strand, counting down.
GACAGCATGAGAAGGACCCTCTGGAGGATCTGTGAGATTGCCCGGGGTTTGCTGCAATAGTCACTGGGGCTTCAGACAGGTTCCAGGACTTACGGGACAGGAAGAAGTTGAATATGGGATCCCAAAGTGTCGGTGTTCATGGGGCAACGGCAGCTTCCCATGAGACAGAGACAAGTGCTGCCTAGCAGAACTGGAAGATATTGATGGGTGAACCTCAGGAAGGTCAGAGTTTGGCCAAGCATCCAAAAGATCAGAAGCTGATCAGAACCTTTCCCAAACTCTCTCAGGAGTCAGGGCCCCGCTGTGCTAGCCGCTGGGTACACACGGCCCCGCTCCAGAGAGTTTACAACCTAGGACCACAGGTGGATGGGCCAAGCAAGCAGATGGGGGAAGCACAAGGGAAGAGGGAGACCATTATGACTAGAGTAATAAGCAGCAATCACAGCAAATCAGGAGTGAAAGCTTGACCTGAGTGAGGAAGGATGGTTCAATGGTTAGAGTGGTTGTGGCCAGAGCCATGTGATTAGCTAGCACACCTGCCAATTATGCATAGGAGAAGGTCAGGGCAGAGCTGATTCCAAGTGACAGCACCGCTTCTGTTGGAACCCGTGCCATGCAGATTAGCGGTTACATCTCATTTGTTCCCCCCAAACGGGGTGAGGAATGGGTACTATGCATCACCACCTCGCCCATGAGTGCTGGAGGGGACCTCACTAAAGCCCATTGCAGGAAATCTCCTCATTAGCTTCATCTCTGCAGAAAAGTAATTGTGCAGAAAAATGTGGTATGTTAACATAAAAATCTGGTCATAACATGACAGCTACCCAGATCCCCAGCCCAGCCCTGCTCCGCCCCACACCGATGCTCTTGCTACAACTGCCTACAGGGTCACGTGTGAAAAGATCTCATCTTCCAGTGCACACACATCAAAATCAAAGCCAGGGCGCCATTTAATTATCATTAACATTGTTTTATGTCACACCGATTGTCATTCTCCTTTAGAGTAAAGGCGTTCGTGTCCCTGCCCAACGGACATTGAGATTAGACTGCTCAAGAGAAATACTTTAGCTGGGCAAGTCAGTCTGTCTGTCTGTAAAACAGGAATATAATACAATGGGTGTTGGGAGAAAAAGTACATTAAAGATTGTGAGGTGCTCAGGTACTGTGGAGATGAGGGTCATCTAAATATCTAAGATAGAACTGATTTGGATAAATAAGAACTGAAGCAAACCTTTGCCTCAATCTTTCGCCAAATCTTAGACCATAGGTTTTCCATGGCCGTCCTCATTGTAATCATGTCAATTTACACAGGCTGAATATCTAGCTTTAAAGATTTTTTAAAAGATTTCATACATTTGATTTTAAAAATGCCTTTAATAAAAATATTTGTGCATTTCTGAATGTTCAGCTGAGCTGGAAAAGGGTTATCTCAGAAAGACATCTCTTATGAAATTCCCAGCCCAATTATGCAGACCCAGGAGAGGCAAAGAGTTTGAATAATGCTTGGCTGAGCACCCAGATTTTTTCAGGTATTTTTCAAAACCATCCTGGTCCAATGAACGTTTTGAGGGTCATCCATTATCAGGCACTTTATTGGAAATATCCTTGGGCAACATTTCCCTTTACACACAGAGAGACCTTCAGATGCTTCCAAGGAGATCTTTCCTGACACACCGGACCACGTGGTGTCAGGTTTAAGCCATGTTTAGAGCTGATACATCAGGACAGATGTGATGGAAATTAACACTGAGTGACAACCGTAGAAACAGACCAGACTCTGCGATAGTCCTTGGGAAGCCCATCTCTTAGCATTTCCTAGAGTGGGGTGGGGGAATATCAGAAAAGAGAACCCCCACTTCCCATGTTTGGATTCTGTGGTGCTTTTATGTTAAGAATAAAATAGACATGCATAGGAAGTGCGGTGGGAGTAACTTATATCTGTGGCATTACACTGTTATCAGACCCCGCAAGAGAAGGCGAGTAGGTCTGTAGAGGAAGACTGTCTTTGTTGGTTGAATTCACAGAGTAGTTCAGCCTGGACATACCCTAATCAGGAGGGAGTGAGATGCCTGTCTCCGCCCAAGAGAGCTGACAGCCAAAGGAGCCAGAAACCTGAGAGTGGGTTCCCTTGCTGAACCACTAGGGGGAAATACATGTGCAGTTGCCCTCAACTGAGAGATGGAATTCATTTTTCATAAGATGGACATTCATGGAGCACCTCCTTTCCCACTCTTCTTCACAAGCCCCACCTTCTCCTTGGCAGTTACTCCTGGGATTTCTGGTGGCCCTGTGAATGGGATCCCTGGAGAGCCGTTTGAGAACCGCTGCTGTCCGTGCTAATGCTCACTCAGTACAATGTTTGTGAGATGATATAATTATCTAGAAATAAATTTTCCTATTTTCTGCCAGTTTCATTTATAGATTCCAAGGCCAGCAGGGGCCATTGTGATCATCTGGTCTGACCACCTGTGTAACACAGGCCAGAGACCTGCCCCCGCAATATCCTAGAGCAGATCTTTTAGAAAAAACATCCAATCTTGATTTAAAAATTGTCAGTGATGGAGAATCCACCACAACCCTCAGTAAATTGTCCCAGTGGTAAATTACTCTCAGCGTTAAAAATGTACACCGCATTTCCAATCTGGATGACACTGGTCCTAGCAGAGGGTCTCCCTGCATCACACATTTTGGAGCTAAGGCCCCAAATTTCAGGGATGTTCAGTGCAGCTCACTAGAGAGAGGGGCCATTAGCAAAATTTGAACCTGGATCTGCTCTTCTCTAAAGCTCTGGGTTGTTCAGTATTGGGGCTCATCCTTAGCTGTTGTGTAAATCAGTGTGTAATGGCAGGTGTGGCAATTTAAATCCAGAAAGAGAGACACGTAGACAGGCGGGTTGAATGTGTATTAGCATCAGCGGCTAAATTAAGTGAAAAGTGCTGTGTTGCTTAGCTCATGCTGTCACCTTTACTTGGCAGGTTTGATGAGTGTATTGTTTGCTGAGCTACAATAAACACATAACGTACGTTTGTGGGTTGCAGTCTCAACCTGCTTCACTCTCTTGTACTTCCCCAGGGTCTATTCAGTGACCAAGTTGCTCTTTGACTGCTAAAGGCTGAGCCGCACTCTTTTAAATGATGGATTCCAAGTGCCTGACATACTGCAACCAACTGAGGCAGCTGCCCTGACAAACTTCCCCATTGGATCCTTGACATTTGCAAATGCATCCTCTTCTGCTTTTGCTCCATGGAGGGTTGCCGGCTGTTGCTCTCATACTGCCCCGCAGGAATAACAGCATGTCACTTCTCGAACAATTGCTTCTCTGTGACTTTTGCGGGCTGCTTTTCCAATGCAACGTTCTAGTGAACAGCGATGGCCCCAAGCGAGAGTCATTTAGCTGAACTCTCCCGTATCCTCACAACCCCCAACAACTTTGAGGTTTTAGATAAAAGTGGGCCTTTCGTTCAAATCATGCCTGGCTTGGGGTTTGCAAAACCAAATCCGGACATGACGCAGGCTTGCCAAATTAAAACCTCTCCTGGTTCTGTTCACCAAAAGAGTTTGATTGAGTGGTGCCCGGCACATTTCACAGTCATTCTAAACCCACTGCCAGGCATGTGTAACACACCAGCCTTGTACGAATGGTCATATTTTGCAGTTGTGTTGCACTGGTGTTAATGATCATAGAATCATAGAATATCAGGGTTGGAAGGGACCTCAGGAGGTCATCTAGTCAACCCCCCTGGTCAAAGCAGGACCAATTCCCAACTAAATCATCCCAGCAAGGGCTTTGTCAAGCCTGACCTTAAAAAACTGTAAGGAAGGAGATTCCACCACCTCCCTAGGTAACACATTCCAGTGCTTTACCACCCTGATGACACAAGGTGTGTGGTAATGATCAATCAAGCCCATAAAGTCTGCTTCCAGTATTACTATGTCAATGGAGCCTTGCATCTTGCTGCCTCTGTTTTGTTTCCTATCCTCCTCACCAAGCTCTTCAGTCGTGGGTGGGGTTTTATCCGAGGGATCAATCCCGCTGCTGTTGCTGAGTTAGAAAGATGGGAAGCAATGCCAAGCTCCCGTATGGTACAGAGGACTGTTCTGTGTTCCAGCTGTGCAAGAGGAGAGACAGAGAAGCCGAGAGCGCAGCGAGAATGAAGCCGAGTCCACGAGCAACGGCAATGAGGATATGCCTGTGGAGAGGATTTTAGAAGCTGAACTGGCTGTTGAACCAAAGACGGAATCGTACAGCGACGTGAATGCTGAGAACTCGGTAAGTGTCTGCTTAAGTCAGGGCTTTGCATGCGGGTCAGGTTCAATGAAGCCACTTGCAGCTTGTGATGGCAACGTTCTACCCTGTATTTACAACTGACAGCAGGTAACTGATTGATGGGGCTATATATCCAGGAAGGAACCACCGCTGGGAGTGAGACGGGCGTCTTGCTTGTGGCAGCTCCAGATCAAAGCAACGTGATTGTTAACTAATTCCAGGATCTGCAGCAGAGTCACTTTCCAATGGCCATTAGTGAGTTGCTGTGGCTGACAGACTGTTTAGTAGGACTGGCCAAAAATTAAAGTTTCTCAATGGAAGTTTTCATTAAAAATTTGAATTCTGATTTAAAAAAAAAGGCAGAAATTTCCCAAGAAAGTTTTTACAGAATCATCAACAGTCATCGACCAGCTATTTACAAAAAATCATGTGGAAAGAAAGTCGCAAACCACGGGTGTGAATTTCCCCCCCTGTTTTTTCAACCAACTCAGCGTTTAATAATGAGTAAGGCCGATCTTGAAGTCTACCGTGCTCTGGTGCGCCCTGCTGATCTGGGCACTGCAGTGTCTGGAGCACAGGTGTTCTGTTAAATTGGCATCTGTGAGATGGCGGGTGGAATTTGGATGAAAGGTGTCTGATTTTATTAACTCATTTTTCTGAGTAGAACAGGACTGTTGAGCTTGTTCAGCCACTGGCCAGGACTGCCAATGGTGGAGTGATGTGGACGGTATAGTGAGAACTAGACTGAGACTCAGTGTCTTATTTCACAGAGGACACTGAACAAACAGGGAACAGTTTGTAATCAGCTACTAACTTTGGCTGGATTTGAACTGGCACCCTAGAAGTGTAGGTAATAAAGAGGCTTGGAAGGATTCAATTTTTATCAATGTCAGTTAAGGTTAATTTTGCCGTACACACACACACACAGACTGATGAAAAAATATTTCCATCGATGATGATCAAAATTTCAGATCGGCAAAGGAAGGAAAAAGCTGCTTGAAAACTTTAGAGTTTCATTTAAGGATATTTGCATAGTATATTTTGACATGTGATGTTGACAATTTGTGTTTTAACAGTTATAAAGCTTTACCTTTTTATATCAATGTCGACTATATTAAATAATTGTCTAACCCCCCCCATTGTCTGATGCCCCATAATTTACTGCAACTGTGAAAATTTAAATAGATAAAAATAATAAAAAATGCTTACAAATAAACCGATATTATGAGTCAAAATTATAAAAAATATAAATCTCATTCTGCCAAACCTAGTAATAAACCAGAATGTTAAATGCACATTTTGAATTGTAGCTGGCAAAGGATTTGATCATCTTGATGGTGATTCTGAGTAATATTAACCTGACACAATATTGGCTGCAGGGAACAAGATTATTGTCACTGATTTGCTGAAATTCTCAGTGGCACATTCTCTTTCTTTATATCTTTCCTTCCTTAGACAAATGACCCTGTCACCAATATATGTCATGCAGCAGACAAGCAGCTCTTCACCTTAGTTGAATGGGCCAAGCGAATCCCCCACTTCTCAGAGCTGACGCTGGAAGACCAAGTGATTCTTCTGCGGGCAGGTAAAATTCCTTGGTTCCCAGCATCCCCAAATGCTCCTGTTTATCTGAATCTTGCATTATTCCTTTGTTTCTTCCTACAGCATCCTGGAGATGTCTGCTGATTTCTTGGCCCCTTGGGGTGCTTTAGTATGTCACAATGTTATCCTCGGGCTGCCACCTAATGGCTTTGTCCTGGGGAACAAAATAATTGTGGTAAGACACAGCACCAAACACCATGGTGACAGTATCCTCATGTTCTGTTGTCTGTGGCCTCATGTATTGGTGCTACATAGCAATGTTGCAAGGTCCATAATAAAACAGGGGCTCTTTAATTGTGCCATGAGCCAAACTGGCAGAGCTTGGAAAACTGGGCCTTAGCAATAAACTACCAGCCTTGGGGCTAGTGGTGCAGGCATTGTGAGGTGCTAAAGGGGTGTGCAAAGGGTCTGATCCAAAGCCCATTGGAGTCTTCCCATTGATTTCAAGGGGCTTTGGATTGGGCCCCAGTAACTTACTAATGTCATCTGGGCAAGACTGGCTGCTAACAGAATATGGCTCAGTCTTTCTCTTTCCTTGTTCATGAAAGTGTATTTTGTTTGGTTAATGGAGCTACGGAATGTGTCCTTCCCCTGTACGAAAAAACAGCTTCTAGTATAAGGATAAGAGAAAATTGTAGGGACACGATTTTAGGAAGAAGCAGATTTTTTTCCCCAAACATTTTTTGTTGTTGCTTCTCCTGTGTTTTCTGGGCTCTTGGGAAACCTGCCCCTGTCCCCTCCTGGCTGTCCTTTCGCCAGCCGTTGGGCTCAGAAATCATGAGTCAGATTCCTCCCGCCCCGTCACCCTGAAAGCCATTAGTTTCACCTGGGTTCTGAGTTGTGCGCCTCTCAGGAGATGCCTCCTATCTTCATTTTCAGGGTCCAGTTCATCCCTACCTGTGTGCACAGAAACGCTGGCTACTCAGGGGGGCTCTGCTTGCCCTCCCCTGCCCCGGCATGAGGGAGCTGCCCTTCTAGTCCTCTCCTAAGCCCTGGGGGTGGAGAATCTCCTTATCACACTCCTGTCCGTCCCTCCCAACTCCTCTCTGTCAGCCTCCTGGCCTCACATTCCCCCTCGGGGCTCCCCCACAGTCTCCAGCCCCCCACATGTCCCAGCATCCTACTCCTCACAGTCCCCCTCTCTGCCTGCCCCCAGCCTCCCCTTTCAGCCCTTTGTTAATTACACGGGAGGGCTGGGATTTCCCAAGATGCTATGGGGCTGAAGACACCTCTCCCATTACATCTCTGCAGAGGGACTGGTGTAATGGAGCCCGCACTGGTCCCTGCATGCAGCCCTGATTTAAAGGGACAGTGCCCTGTGTTTCAGTGGGGAGCTGCTGGCATCGCACATGCACCTGTCTCTTGCTCTTGCAGGTTGGAATGAGCTGCTCATTGCCTCGTTCTCCCATCGCTCGGTGACCGTGCAAGATGGCATCCTGCTCGCCACAGGCTTACATGTGCACCGCAGCAGCGCGCACAGTGCCGGCGTGGGCTCCATTTTCGACAGGTATTGCCTCCGTTTCTCTGCCATCAGCTAGAGTGACATCTGTTCCCCTCCGTGCAAGGTCACGCCTAAGGGAGACCTGCCACGTATTCCTGCTAACATCTCCCCTTGACACTGGGCCTTTGTCCCCAGGTGTTTCACAAGCCACGTACGCAGCATTGCCCCCATGTCATCTCCATGGTCCCCCCCATAATAAAGATGATAGCAGCTTCCATTCCAAGCTAGATCACCATGTTTCTTAGCCTCCTATTCAGCTGCTGCTAATGCAGACCCCACAGCTGGGCCATGCCTGAATGCACCAGCCTAGAGAATGGTTATGCCAATAAATCTGTAATCTCACAAGAGTCATCTGAGTGCTTTGCCAGCACTGATCTATGGAACATTCCACCCTAGATCGCCATGGTGTTGCATTTAATGCTAGATGCAGACCTTGCCATCCATACGGTCTCTGTCTGTTTCCTTGTGTCTCCGATGTGCAGAGTTCTGACAGAATTAGTGTCTAAAATGAAAGACATGCAGATGGATAAGTCTGAGCTGGGATGCCTGCGAGCCATTGTCCTGTTTAACCCAGGTAAGTCTTGGTGGTAATGGATGCTTCAAGGCTCTTTCAGGTACCACCCTCAAAGGCCCCCTCTAATAATTCTTATTGGCATTCAGCAACATCCAGGGGAGATGCTTTCTGGATTATTATGCATCCTCTTATTGTTATGGTCATCCATACTATGCTGTGTCTGTGAGTGTGTCCCACCACAAGGTGTGCTTTCACCATTACCATCTACTAGGAGGAAGGTCAGACTCTCTCAAGGGTATAGGAATATGTCACCCTCTAGTGGCTAAATATGGTGCATATGCTACTGCTCTGATTTCTTTAGAGTGTGTTGAGATCACGTTGCCATCTGGCTGCTGCAACCTCCAGGAGATGTAAGCCCTAATATGGCTTGACAAAAGTGAGTGTTACTGATCCATGAGAGGACCTTCCCTCTTATCCCATGACTGTGTACTTTGCTTAAGAGGCTTTGGTGAGGAACCTTGTCAACGGCTTTCTGATCATCCAAGTACACTATATCCACTGGATCATCCTTGGCCACATGTTTCTTGACCCCCTCAAAGAATTCTGATAGATTTATGAGTTAAGGCTAAGATTTAGTCATGGGTATTTTTAGTAAAAGTCATGGACAGGTGTGACGGAGTCCCAGGGGAGCCAACTGAGGTCACTCAATTAGGGTGAACTGCAAAGAATGGGGCAGACAAATCCCAAAGCTGGTGGATATTCCAATACTTAGATTTACCAAACCAGCACAAAACAGCTTCTATAATACCTCACTGGTTACCCAGAAGCCAACAATACATTTCCCATAAAGTAACCCAGCCTTAGGCCTCCACCCAGACACCCAAGTCAAATATGATGAGGATTACTGAAAATCTTATTTATCATATAAAAAAGTTCTACCAATCCCAAAGGATTGGACACATTACCTCCCAGGTTAATGAATATTTCAGATCTTACCCAAATACACGCTTATAGCCAATTCTTATTAACTAAACTAAAATTTATTAAAAAAGAAAAGAGAGTGAGTATTGGTTAAAAGATCAATATACATACAGACATGAGTACAATTCAAACCCAGCAGGCAATTCATTGTGCGGTTCTCCTGGTCATCACAAACTGAACTATCGATATTTCTAATAATAAAATACCCCCATTACTAGGGTGACCAGACAGCAAGTGTGAAAAATCAGGACAGGGGGTATGGGGTAATAGGAGCCTATATAAGGAAAAGACCCAAAAATTGGGACTGTCCCTATCAAATCGGGACATCTGGTCACCCTACCCATTACTATTACCTGTATGTTCCTAATAACAGGGGTCCCCTCCCCCAGAGGGGTATACTCAGTGCAAGAGGATACCATGACATCACCTGAAAGGAGGGACCCAACTATGGGATTATTTCTCTTTGCTCCACCTTTATGTTCTCCTTCCCCAAGACTTTCATCCTCAACAGCACAGAGACTGTCAGACCGGGGGTGGGACCGTTCTACTGTGACCCTGAAAGTCTCCTCTGTGTACCTATCTGTCTTCCTCAGCTCCTCCAGTTCAACCACTCTGGTCTCCAGAGCCTGTACTCAGTCTCTGAGGGCCATGAGCTGCTTGCACCGAATGCACACACACACCACCTGCCCACAAGGCAGATATCATACCTGCTGCATTCAGCACAATACACTGGATAGCCCACTCTGCTGCTGGATGTCTCCCTGCAGTCTTTGTACTCTTGCAGGGATTTGTTTTGTTTTGGGGGATGGGCATTGGCCTAACCTTACAGTATGTTTATTATGTGTATATGCCTCTCTAAACTCCCATTTGCTAGCTCCAGTGGTCGCTCAGGAGCTGGCTTTTTAACCCCTGTATTGTAAAGAACACATCTCATGTCACCCTCCCTGCAAGTTGCTACCAGTTAGTTCCTTGGACTGCTGACAAAAACAAGCATCTAGTCCTGAAAATCCAGAAAAAATGTTGTGTCCTAGGTTACAGGGCCGGCTCTGGCTTTTTTGCCGCCCCAGGCAAAAAAGCCTCCGGCCGCGCCCCCCCCCCCCCCCCCAGCGCGGGGGGGGAGGGCGGCTGGAGCCCTGGGAGGAGGGTGGAGTGCCCAGCCGGGGCTCCGCTCTCCCCGGCGGCCAGAGCGCCGGGGGGAGGGCGGCGAGCCCCGGCGCTCGGGGCTCCGCTCTCCCCGGCGGCCGGAGCCGGAGCACTGCGCCGTCCCCCTCCAGGTGCCACCCCAAGCACAAGCTTGGTGGGCTGGTGCCTGGAGAAGGCCCTGCTAGGTTACCAGGTGCCTGGAAAGAATGTGCTTAAATCTCAGTATCAATGAATCACTGTAGTAGCCTTATGAGCTACATCCAGCTTCACTGAATCTGTAAAGAAAAAGAACTAATCATTACCAGGTTTACAATGGTGCCAGGGTGCCAGAAGAGGGTCGGCGCCTGGACCATGGGCCCCACTCGTCTCTGCCTCTTCCCCACCTCCCCCCATGTGAGCAGCAGGCAGGCAGGGCCTCAGGGGGAAGAGGCCAAGCGGGGGTGGGGCCTCAGGGTGGAATGGGGAGAGGGGCCACAAAAGGGTAATCCAACCCTGGAACTAATCATTGACAAAGAACATGTCCTGGCTCTGGGTGAAACCTAGCTTGTGCCCTACCTCAGTACTGCATCCAAAGCATTGCTCACAAAGGAACCTTTCCATGATATCGTACATTCTGTAGGTGTGGAAGAGGAGGCCGAATTCCATGCCTGGGTACTGGGCATTTGGTAGGTAGCACTCTTACCTTTCTTTCATGCAATATCTCACCAACCTAGAGTGGGGTCCCATTGCGCTAGGTGCTGTATGCGTACACATGGCAGAGCTGAGAATCTAGAGAGACAGGGGGAGAAACAGAGAGTTGTCCAAGGTTGCAGATCCAGGTATGGAAGCCAGCTCTCATCACTGTCAGTTCAGTGCTTTCTCCATCAGACCACAGTACTCCCCCCAGTGTGGTGGCTGGGGTACTGTGCTGCTGGAATTGTTGCCCTCTGTTCCCTTGGCCATCTCGGTACCGTGTAACAGAACCAACTGTGCTACCTGCAGAGACCAGTTATGTCCACTTGCAGGCTCTATTGGAGCAGCACAGGGCAGCCTGGGGTGGGCTCATCACTTTGGAAATTACAGCCTTACTTCAGATCACTTCATGCTCCAGAGCAACTGCTATTTTGTATGGAAAAGAATGGTAGGTTCAATCCCCAACCCATTAAGATCATTTCAGTGTGGTGGGGAATAGATAGACAGATATTATCTTTGTGTGTGTGTGTGTACAAATATATGTAAATATGCTAAAATCTACATAAAAAGAACCTGATTTAGGGTGCAAAAGGGAAGCACTTGAAAGTTAGGAAATATCCGATTTACGGTTTTTCACACACAGCCTTGATTCTGTCCAGCCTGTGCGCGGAATGAGGCAGCATGAGATCGTATCATTAAAGACTGTGTCATAATGCACACTCAGAGACTGTCCCTAACTATGTGTATGTACAACACCTAACACCCTGGGGAAGCTGTTAGGTGCCATTGTATAATATGACAGATAATGTTAATGAAGAAAGTCTGCCGGAGGGGAGAGACTGCTGCCAGCTCACAGGAGCTATCTCCAGCTCTTTTCTAGTGATTGATCATCTTGTTCAGCTGTGAACCAAACGAAGTATGAAACCTCAACTCTGCAATGATTTCCTTCTTGCTTTGGGTTTCTCCCTGGTACAGATGCCAAGGGCTTGTCCAGTCCCTTCGAGGTGGAGTCCCTGCGAGAAAAGGTCTATGCCACGCTCGAAGCATATACAAAGCAGAAGTACCCTGAACAACCTGGAAGGTAAATATAGAGTAGTACAGCGCTGCATCTCTGTCTCTAGCAGACACATGTGGCACGCTCCCTGGAGGTGTGGAATAGTGAGATTTGCACCAGTCACAGTTCCGAAGCAATTCTTTGTTCCTCCTCTGACAGGAGTGCAGGAATCTGTGGAGAGCTGGCTAGAAAATGTTTTTTCCCTGCTGGAAATTTGGATGAACAGTAAACATTGTTCCATTTCACCGACACTTTCAGTAGAATAAAATGACTTTGTGTCAGCAAAATTTCAGCCCCAAACTGGAGAATTTTTGGCTGAAAACCAAAAAAAAGTCTGGTTTTGGCTGAAATTTGTTGTTTCTCTGATGAAAAATCATAGCTGGTTCAAGGAAAGAAGACATTTCTGTAACCCACCTGATCCTATCTCTGGTCCTCTACACCAGCAGTGTCCTCTTGCCTTTGGCTCTTTGCCTTCATGTAAACCACTACAGGAGCCCACTGCAATTCGTTCTCCTGGGTTGTACAACACTATCCTCTCCTGGCTAGTTTCTAGAAATGCTGGCACACATAACAGATCATATTGCTATTTAAGCTGCCTAAGAAGCAAAGTGCTGCCAGCATTGCGATTTTTGGCTACAGATTTGTGTGCTACAGACAGGAAGTGGGACATGGATAAAGGTCAGTCAGCTGTAAATGTGGCCACGTTTGGTCCATAATATAAAGGAAGCGGGTGGGCAGAGGAGGATGATAATAGGCTATGAAGGTTTTTTAGGGGCCATCCATTTTTAAACAGAGTTCAACAATGATTTCAATGGCATGTTTTAGCTCTAGATCACTAGTTCAAGCCCTCGCTGGCGGAGACTCCAAACTCTTTTTTGCCTTGGAGGTTTGAAAATGTAGGATAAAAATTTCTCCCTCTTTTGTTCTCCAAAGACATGCTGGTTTTTACCAGGCAAGAAAGAAGATCCACCATCCAGCTGTCCCCATGTATCCTGCTCAGCTGCTGGAATTTGCCCAAAATGTTCCAAATAAAGAGAGGGGTTTGTAGTGCTTTTAACACAGATGAGTTGAGTCCCTGGGATTCTGATCAGATTAAACAGAGGAGCAAAGGAACTAGCAGCTGAATTAAGTGACAGGCTTTTCCACTGTGAGATGAAATTATGAGAAGGAAAATGTAGGGTGAGCATCAGACAGCTTCCAGATGTATTTGTCTTGTGAAATAATCTCCCAAGGGACGTCATAGAATCCCTGTCTTATTTAAAACTAGACTGGACAGAACACTAGACCATGTAGTGAAATATTTTCGGCAAATAGTAGATTGCATTTTTTGGGGCACTGAAACTCCTTGCAAACTCAGGCCAAAATCGGCAAATAGTATTGGCTGAAAAAAATACTAAAAAAATTTTACCCCCCCCCCCACACACACACACACACCGATTTTGGAGAGAGTAACTGAAAAAAAAATCAGTTTCTGTTTGAATCTAACTGAATTTTTCTCCGGGATTTTTCAGTTCATCCCCTGAAATGGAAAAAAATCAGTTATTTGCTCAGTTCTGTGTAGCAGTGTGGGGGACAATCCTGCATTGACAGGGATACAATGCTATGGCTGTACAGGTACATGTTGAAGAGGCAGTGTGAGCTAATGGATAGGGCACTGGACTGAGAATCGGGAGGCATGGATTCTGTTCTTGGCTCTGCTACTGACCTTGGGTGAAAGGCTTCACCTCTTTGTTTCCTTTCCTTCACATATCTTGTCTATTTAGATTGTAAGCTCTTCAGAGCAGACGATGCCCCTTACTGTGAGTTTGTACAGCCCCCGCACAATGGTGCCTTGATCTTGGTTAAACTCTACTGGAATAATAATGACAATAGTCCTTTCCCATCTCTAACTTCTGTGATTCCATGGCATATTCTTCCAGATTTGCCAAACTCCTCCTCCGGCTGCCGGCGCTGAGATCCATCGGGCTGAAATGCCTCGAGCACCTCTTCTTCTTCAAGCTGATCGGGGACACGCCCATCGACACCTTTCTCATGGAGATGCTCGAGACCCCACTCCAGATCACCTGACCCTGTCGCTGGGAGGGAGATGGTAGAGGACAGTTTAGGATATCGTGGACCCACATCAGCTCCTGCCCAGTCTCCTTGCCCCTGTCCTGTACTGCGACAGCTTGTAATCAAGAGAGAGGCTTTATAAACCCTCAGATCTTTTTAGGTGGGAATATTTGTACAGAGACGAATTGACTCATCAGACCCTCTCCTTGCCAGCTGTGGAATCGCTGCAGTTTATCAGAGCGCTAACAAGACCCTTTCCCCCTGTACATGTAATCGGTTTAAATTATTTTTTCACTCACAATAAAAGCAAAAAAATAAATTAAAATAATATATAAGAGATCGGCCTGGATCAGAGCCGAGTGTGTGTTATTCTGTCACACTAGGATGCATTTGGCACAGAGTTTGGGAGAGGGAAGGGGCCGGATAACCTGGGGCTTAGGCATGGGCTAGATCTGAAGCAGCACCCTGGGAAACAGTTACTGATGTGGTCCAGTGGATAGCATGCCAGGCTAGGACTCAGGGGATGTAGGTTCTGTTCCTAGCTCTGCTACTGACTTGCTGTCTCCATTTCCCTGCCCACCCTTTGTCTAGCTTGTAAGATCTTTGGGATGTGTGTGGGGCCTAGCCCCAGGAGGTTCTGAGCTTGGCTGGGGGCTCCAGGCATTGTTTGCTGCCATCACAGCTTCTCTGGGGAGTCCCAGATTAGTTCCTAGCAGAGAGGGGGGTCCCCACCACAAAAGCACTAGCTGCAGGGGTCATCTGAGCAGCTATGCTAAGGATTTTATTGTAGCAGCACCTAGAGATGGCCGTGGAGATTGGGGACCAGACAAAGGTCTTACAAGGTGGGAGAAAATCCCATTTTTACAGATGGGGAACTGGGGCCCAGAGAGATTCAGTGACTTGCCCAAGGTCACACAGGGCATCTGTGGCAGAGCCAGGAATTGAACTCAGCTCTCTTGAGCCCCAGTGCAGCACTCTGGGTACAAAACTGTCCTCCCTCTCTTCCAGCATTTGGTACCTGGAGCACGATCTTCCCTCTCCTCCTCAGAAATGGCTCATTTTGTCGGGTGGGTGTGGGTCCCTCATGGGCTGGGGTGGAGGGAGCCTGCACAGCTGATGCCCCTTCTGCCTACTAGCCCAGCCAGGCTTTGCTGCAGCATCCACCAGTGCAGTACCCGAGTCTAGAACTTCAACTCGTCTGGTGCCAAATTGCACACGATCCCGGGAAGGACACCATCACGTGACCCTACTCTCTGTGCTCACATCGCAAAACCCCCACAGCTGCACCCTCTCCTCCCCACACAGGCCTGCAACGTCCCACAAGCCGGGAACCAGCCTGCAGCAGGTGAGCGCAGACAGGGCTCGCCTTCAAGCGGCATTCCCTAGCTGGGGGCCTGCGCAAAGCCTGAGCCTTTAAGCCCTCCGCTGCAAAACACCAGTGCCCGATCCACACCCAGCTGAGTCCACGGGACCAGAAGCCATGCCCATGGGCAAAATGGCTGCCACTCGATGGCTCAGGAGCCAGGATGAGACGCAGGGCCTGGGAGGGGCAGCAGAGACACTGGGAAAGGTGGGTGAGAGGAGGGGGGGCGGCAGGGCACTGGGAGGAGCAGGAGGCAGATTTAGGCAATGTGAGGGGTGGAAGCGAGTGGAAAGATAGTGATGGGGGAAGGGTTGGATGGCAGCCCCCCCAGCCTGGGGGCAGTGATGGAGGGGGAAGGGAGCAGGTGGCAGAGAAGAGGCTGGGTGTAAGACAGTAATAGGCAATGGACAGCAGCAATCCCCTATCTCGGGAGGGGCGGAGAGGGTACGTGGAGTCAGCAGCTGAGCAGCCAGGGAGATGGCGAGTGCAAAGTAAAGGTGGCCTGTGCAACCTGCAATTCTCACCCACGCCCTGGCAGAGGCGTAGAGGGGAGTTCTAACCACTCCCCAGCCAGCCTTGTGTCAGCAGCGCTGCTGCCACCACAGCGAGACTGGATTGCCAGGGCCCCGGTGAAGGTAATTACCCAGCGGAGACTAGCACTGAGCCCATTCATCGCAGCCAGCCTAGGGGGCTCCGGCCCTCGAGGTAGGGCTTGCCCCCGTTGTACTCCATTCATGAACATCACTTGCTCTGGCTGGCCATTGTTAAGCTATTGTAAGCGGCTGAAAAGGGGCTCGGCCTTTCTCAGTTGGAAACTGGTCTGAATTAAAGTGCACAATGCAACCAGTTGGCTGCAATGAGGGTGGGTGCATTGGGCGGGGAGAGGAGGGGCAGTCATGGGCTATGCAGCTGTTTACCTCTTGAGGGGGCTGGTTCAAATGCAGGCAAATGTAGGGCTCAGGCTGCAAGGTGCTGAGTGCCCTGGCTGCCCTAGGCCAGTATACAGGAGTTGTATGGCAACGTGGGGGGAGGGAGGGAACAGGACCCACAGTTGAGCGCCCAGTGGCTTGCAGGCCCAAGCCCTTACTGTTGCGGGAGCACTGTTATTCTCTGCATGGGGTTTGGCCGCAGTGGTCTCTGGAGATGAGCCTTGTTCCTTGGCGACGGATGTTCACAGCGCCCAGGTAGCACTAATGGGCACCTTTGTGGGCAGTCCAGGCCCTGGGGCCTGATCTACTCCCTCGCCTGAGTGGGGTCCCTCCATGCTAGGGTCAGGGGGGTATGCATGGAATGTGCAGGGTCAGTGCCCATGCTGGGCCAGTTCCGTGGGTGCTGCTCCAGTGTCCTTGCCTAGCACTGGCTAACAGCATCCGTCTAATGGCTTTTCACTCAGCCGAAGTGTGTAACCAGGGCAGCCCCAGTCCGGGGCGAGGCTTAACAATTGGAGCCAAAGCCCCAGCTTCCTATGGCAGGAAGGATGGCTCAGTGGTTAGGGCACTGACATGGGACCCAAGGGTCCGATTACCTAATGTGCTAAGGTGACTTTGGGCATGTCACTTAGCCTCTCTGTGCCCCAGTGCCCCACTGTACAGTGGGGACGTTAGCTCTGCCCTGCCTCGCAGGGGGTGTGTGAGGGTAAAGATGATGAGGTGCTCAGACACTAGGGTGATGGGGGCCTGCTGGGTACCTGGAGAGACAGACACTGGGGTAATGCCAAAGAAAAAAGAGCTACTTGGGTCGTGCAGCAGCCTGGTGTTCTGAAAGATGGGCTCTGCCTCCACCAGTGGGTGCTCTGGTTTCTGCAGGTCCAGCCTGAGAGCCCTTGGGCCTGGTTTCTGAGTGTGCAGAGCAGCCCTGACTCCCAGTGCGGGCGAATAGAGCTGCATGCTGGGCGGTTCCTAAGCCAGCCAGTCCCCCCAGCCACTCAGCTGTCTGTCCCTTAGCAGCATCTTCAATCGTGACTAAAAATGCTGTTGTTAGAGCAATGGCCCCATTCTCCCCACCTCCCCCAACCCAGGAAAAGCTCAGCACGGATCAGAATAATTCGCCTGGCTTTAAATGTGACATGGCATAAGGATCAAGTACTGGAAACCCAGTGGCTAGTGGAAAGAAATGCAGATGGGCTTTGCTGGCAACCTCCTGGGTCCACATAGCAGAGGGCCTCGGTGCAAGAAGCCACCAGAGCCCTGGTCCACCCCTGACCATATACCTCCTACTATCACCAACATGTAATCCTACCAACATGAGCTGGGCTTATGCTTCCCAGACTCCAGGCAGCCGTGCTGCCAAGGGAGCAATCAGTAAAGGAAAAACCAGTGCGCTGAGAACACCTTGCAGTAACACTAGGCCATTCATTCTCATGGCTATTAGGCCATCCAACAAATGTGCTGGCATTTAGAGCTAGGGGATATTTGTTCGCAGGGATCCTAATATTTAGATGAGGTCTGTACCCACCCCCCTCATCCCAGCATGAGTATTGCCAACCCTCAGAATTCAAAAATCACGAGCCAGGGCCTCAAAGATCATGAGATTGAAACAAAATGTTGAGTTATCTGTATTTACCTTTGGGGTCTGGTTTTAAAGCTTTTCTCTGCAACCATGAGGGCTAGAAACTTGCTCTTTTAGTTTAAATGGAAGCTGACAGTCTCACATAATCCCAGGACTCCAGGAGCTGGGGCTTTAAAACACCAAATACTGTGAGACTCATAATAAAATCACTGCAATCCTGACTCAGCTTCCCACCAACCCTCCTCCATCTGAGGAAACTGAATCAAAGGGCTAGACTTTGCCACAACAGTTAACTCAAACTACTACACTGGAGTTATTCCACCCAAGATAGCCTAGCAGAGCCTACTGAGTGACTGGATTAGCTGCTGAGGCGCTCCAGCTGCTGCATCCCCACACAGCTGTACTAGCTGGAGCATCGGCAGCAATTAAGGTTCAGTCTGTGATGGGCCAGCTAGTTTGAACTGAAAGCACCATGGAAATTGAACTACCCATTCTGGTGTGTGGCCAGAAGTTAGGTTAGAAGTCCAGCAAACACTGCAGTGAAGAAAAGCCCCAAGTTTCTAGCCCTTTTGAAGAAAACCTTCCACAAATAAAGTGGGGGCAGTGACATCTGCCTGTCTGCAACCAGCCTGAACCATGAGCTCTGGGACAGCTGAGGACTGATCTGTTCTGATGTGCTCCTCCTAGTCTAGTAACGATTATCCCCAGGGAGATCGCTGTGCTATTAAAGACTCCGAGCCTGATCTGGGAAGCTTCAGTGACTAATCTATTAGTTTTATGACTGTGGCCCTGAGGAGCCCTAGGCAGAGGACCAGCACAAACACAGAACAAAAACTCTACACAGCCCCTTGGCTCCTTTTGCTTCCTCCAGACACACAGTACGTCCTCCCCAGTCTATTGTACTTTGGAGTGATCTGCTCCTGGGAGAACTTCTTACCCATCAAGTAAACGCTGCCAAAGGAAGACAAGAATGTGAGACTTTCCCCTGAGCTTCCACCATGGTCACTGTGCTCCATGATAGACAGGCTTACAAAGAACCGCCCTGAGGTCATGTCTACACTGCACACTAAACCTTGGCTCTGATTCAGGTATGAGCCCAAACTTCCCTTCTGGCCACACACAGATCAGTCTGACTCTGGTCAGCAAGCACTCAGGACCCAGATCCTAGGACCCTGCTACAGGGGTGGGTCAGACCCCAAGTTCAGCAATGACTCACTCCAAGCCCTGTCATTTTTGCAGTGTGGACGCAGGTGAAGCCACAGGCCCAAATCAGAAGGTCTGTGTAGTGCCATATGGATGCATTGGCACAGCTGTGAGAGCCAGGCCCAGCAGTGTAAACCTGGGCTTGGAAACACAGAGTCCACAAGCATGGGTTTAAGTGTGTGCACTGTAGACATACCCAAGGAGGGAGCTGAGAGACAAATACTAATTGCTAGCTCTTTAGGGCAGGGACTGTGTCTTCTTGGGTGACTGGAAAGTGGCTAGCATAGTAGGGGAACGTTATTAACTGTCTGTTAATTATTTAATATCAGCCTTCAATGCTGATCTCTCCTGGCATCAAATATGTTTAGTTTTAAATACTTTCAGTTGTTTTCCACTAGGGGGCTCCCTAGGACACATCTTTCCCGGTTTGATTTTTCAGGCACTGAAATCAGCATGTACTAGCAGGCAGTCCTCACTAAGCTGGCTACCTTTAACAGAGGCAGGGGTCAGCCTTCACTCCTGCTGCAGCTGGGTCCCCTAATCCGATTTCTGGTCTTTAGAAGCATTACACGGCAATGGAATGGCTGCTGAGCCCTTTCTAATTGCCATCGCCAACAACGCTTGAGGAGGAGGAGAGCTGAGGGTGAAGAGAAAAGCTTGCTGAGGTGTTGGGTCAGATTCTCGGCTGGTGTAGATCGGCGTAGTGCTGATGAAGTCTGTTTACACCTGCTCGTGGTCTGGCCCTGTATGGGGCGGGGGGCACAAGAGAGGAGGGAGATAAAAGCACAAGGAAACTTTCTCCCTTCCCTTGTGCACTAGAACCCAGCACAACCTGATTCTTGGGCTCCCCACCTACAAGGGTGGGGGGAGTCTCGTGTGCACAGACTATACCCCAGAAGTGGGAAGGCACCTGGCCCTGCCCCATTGCACTGACCAGCAGCGCTCGGCTGTTATGGGGCGGGGGGCAGTGGTACAGTGTTATGGGAAAGGCGGGAGCAAGGCCTGCGCTGGCACCCACTCCCCCAGCATTCCCTGGAGCATTGTGACTGGTTCGGGAACAGCATCCCCTAGTGAACAAGAGAGATGGAGTTGTTACCCCACCCCCAGTCAGCTGGCAAGGTAATACCCCCTAATGGAGAGCCCCTCCTTACTTGGTGTGGGCCATGGGTTATAGACACTTCTTGACCTTAGTTTTGACAAATGTTACCCTAGCTGTAAGTCAAGCATCAGTGATTCTAGTACACAGTATTGCCAGGGCCAACCAATCAAAAACCATCCTCATCATTGTTATTATATCATTGCAATAATGCCTGGGAACCCCAGTCATGGACCATGACCCCATTGTGCTAGGTGCTGTACAAACACGGAACAAAGACAGTTTCTGCCCCAAAGAGTTAATCATCTAATCTAGTCAGCCCTAAAATATCATGAGATTGGCTTACATTTGGGATTCTTATCCTTTGCCTTCTGGTTCCTGACCCATTAGGGGTCACATTTTCAAGCTCTTCTTTGCAACCAGGAGGCCTAGAAATTGACCTTTAAAAAAGATTCTCATAATCCCATGCCTCCAGGAGCTGGGGATTTAAGAAATAAAGAAAGACTGAATATTGTGAAACTTGCACTGGGAAAGAGTCTAAGAAAAGCTAACAAATGCCACTTAAAAACTGCACTACCCCCCCAAAAGGGGTAGCACTGGGGGTTTCTTTCTAAATGAGTTAATTAGCATAAATGAGTTAAAGAAATGAATTCATTCTCCAAGTGGAGTTTATCCTTGCAGAATAATATAGTAAACCTATAAATTCATATACAGCTTAAATAATAATAAATATATGTATGGTTAATCAATTCCCCCTTTGTATCCTGCCCTGCCCAGACATCATTGAGAGGCATTGGGGGTCTAGAGATTAGAGCAGGGACCTAGGTGACAGTAAATGGAACTGTAAATCTGCAACTCAAACTTGTCAAAAGTTGTGGAAGTTTTGAAAAGTTACAGTTGCAAAAGGGTAAAAGAAAAGGGGGGAGGGGGGAATTAGACACCAATCAGTCTACTGCATTCAGTGGCAAAAACAGGGTGAGGGGGAGAAAGGGAGGGAAAACCCAACAAGCAGAAAATGTGACATTTCAAAAATTGAAATATTTCCGTTTTGATGGAACCCCTCCCCCCCCCAAAAAAAATTCAAAATAACCAAGAACTTTTCACCAAAGTTTTCAGTTTTAAAAAAGACCTTTTTTAAATTAAAAATAAAAGTTTAGCACAAACTTCAACCAGCTCTACATAAGAGCTATGACTGAGACTCTGGGATGTTACTTATCCTCACCTGTAGACAACACAAAGAACCAGCCAGCTGAACTCTTTCTGAGTTGCCAGGTTTGTTGGACGTATCCCTAGAGGTGTCATCACATGACCTAATCTTTAATTCCTGGAGACTCCAGGACAATCCTAGAGGGTTGGCCATTCAGCATTATTGATCAAGACTGCTGTGCTCAACCAGCTCTCTCTTCTGTTGCTCACTGTGACTGGTTTGTTAAACAGGGAAGAGACAATCATAGATAGGTCATTTAGTTCACTCCCCTGTATTGAGGCAGGACAGTATTATCTAGACTATCCCTGTCAGGTGCTTGTCAAATCAGTTCTTAAAAACCTCCAGCTCCAGGCTCATCTTTTCTGGCCTTTTCACTTCAAGAACTGTTGGCTTCCAATGGACTGTCTCCCAACCGTTGAGCTGGTTTTTGATTATGAAGTCCATGTCTTCTGGATTTCCTAAAACCCACCTATAGTGGTTCAGATCTTTCTCCAGCTTGTTTGCTTAAAGCAAGTAGCATTGATGTTTTGGAGGCATTATCTATATCTGACTTAGCAAGAGGACGTGGCCACTTCTCAGACATGTGGAAGTCTGCCCCTTCCTTAAGCTATCTGTGGATGATGCAATGCTTGCTGTTTACTGCCCGGTCTCTCTCATACACAAACACATCTGCAGAAGATGCTGGAGAAGATAATGTACTTGGATGCCAATTACATCCTACATTTTAGTCAGGGTGTAGGCCTCTCTTGAGGATTATGATCATTGCTGTGTTGGTCATAAAGGATCTCTTGCTGGTGTTAAATTGGGGTCAATGGATTCATATGGCCAAGATTTTCAAAAGCACTTTGGCCTAGGTTCTCAAAGACATTTTGTTGCCTAACTCCCATGTATTTCAATGGGAGCTAGGTGGCTAAATACCTTTAAGGATCTGGGCCCTTGTGATGTTGGGTACTCCATGTTCGGGTGTCCAACCTGAATCACTTTAAAGGGGTCTGAATCTCAGAGGTGGGTGCTCTGCATTTCCTGGAAATCAAGACCCTTGGGTGGGTTTCAAGTCAGACACCCAAAATGACCAGTCACTTCTGAAAATCTTTGGTTCTTCAAGTGATGGTCCCTATGTGTATTCCACACGTGCATGGGCACCGTGCACCGGAATCTGGAATTCCTTCAAAGCAGTGTCCATTGACTCGCACATGCTCAGTTGCTCTCCTTGTTCTCCCATCTGAGAGGTCTCCAGTTTCTTCTTACCACACATGGTGTGAGTTGGCATCGTGTCCTCCTTCACTATTGCGGAACCTGTAAAAATGTAATTGTAGCTAGTTTATATCTTAGCACAGGAATTCTAGTTAGTGTATAGTTTAGAAGTAGAGTAAAATACCACCCCCAGCTGGGGGGAAACCCTTCTGGTCCCAGGACTATGCCTGGGGTCCTGGTCTTCAAGAACTGAGACCTCCTGCCTTGCTCCTTCTCCATCAGCAACAAGCATCACTGGTGCCTGTACTGTCTGGGTTAGGCATGTATCTCTGCTAAGTGCAGTATTTATAAATCCTTCTCACCCAGAACTAGAGAGGCCCATGAACTCCGTCTGAAAAAGTTCCTGATGGAAGAGGCTTTCTTGTGTTTTGGTCATATGCTAGATTTCCCAAATACTGATCCCACTGAACATGGATTATTGCTTTGATTCCAAAGGGGCATTGCTGGTTTGCCTGGAACTGCCCCCAGGGGATTCTGCTCTACCTAGAAAGCTGGAGTCTGACGGTGGTAATGAACTACTAACTAGTTGCCATCACCTAGGATTTGGTGTGTTGCATCCCTCTGGGTTTGGCCCTAACTCTCATGTTCTTCACATGATTCTTAGTAAGGCCATTTCTAAACACTGAGTAGGGACACATCCCTTAGGGGAGTTCTCTCCTGCAGGAACAGTATCTGTAAATTATGCTGCTATCATCACCACCAGAAAAAAACCCAACAGCAGTAACCTGAGCACTAAAGTCACACATCTCTGGTCACAGGAGAACACAGACACTTCAGTAGGAGAGGTAGTGTTGCCTAGTGGATACAGCACTAGACTGGCACTTGAGACCTTGATTCTATTCCAGGCTCAGCTGCTGGATGACCTGGGGCAAGGCATTTCACCTTTCTATGCCCCCGTTTTCCCATCTGTATAATGGGGATAATGCTACTGACTTCTTTTGCAAAGCACTCTGAGATCTACTGGTGAGAAGGGCTAAAAAAGAGCTAGGGATTATTGTTATTGTTACAGACTTCTTAATTCTGTACAGTGATTATAAACCAAGATGATTAAGCACCTTAGAAATACCTGAGCGCTAAATATGCAATATTTAGCAATAATACAACTGTACAGCTCTTGCTCTTGGGATCCTGAATATTTGGGCTAGAAGAATGTTTGGATGCTATTGCTGGAGCGCTCCGATCCTCAACCCCGGGAAAACAGAATTCTTGCAGAAGGGCAAAGGACACCATTAAAAATAATTTAATTAAAAAAAAAACACCTGTCAGTGCAATAATCAAACTTTCCAATTTAAAGCATTCAGAAGTCAAAAAAATGCCAATAATAATGTTCAACACAAAATCTTAACTTAAATGTGTGTGCTTTGATGCTGTCTCAAAAATCTCTGATCATATTCCACTTTTCAGGTAAGACATACCATAGGATTTTTCCTCACAATCTTGGCTATGTATAACTTGCAGAAACTTGTGATGCTTTTTTTTTTCAATCCTTCTATATGTACATTCATTACAATGACATTATGGTTCAACATGTCCTTATTGACACTGATCAAAATGTTCAAGTGTTCAATAATTGTGGGGCTTCACTTTTGGGGCCTGTTTCTGAGTGGTTTAGTGCTTAGGGAGGTTTCTGTAGTCTACAGAGCTCATAATGTTGCATGTGATATAACTGTGTAAATGGAATACAAATGGAGTATGAAAGATCACCATGTCATCATCTCGTCCCCTCCCCCCTCCTTTTATGTCTATCTATGCTATAACACTTTTCTGTTCTCACTGTCTTTTGAGACTCAAATGAGTACCAGAGTCATGACACCTGGGAATCAGTTGGGTTACCTTACCAACACATTAGCCAGAAAAGACAGAGGATGACTGCCCTGTTTTTCATCCTCAGAGGCCAGGTGAGGCTTGTTGAGGAAAGACGAGATTGGGGTCAATTAGGATCAGATAAATGCAGCTCTCCTCAGGGTGGTGCAATTCCTTCATGGGAGGTTACTGACCTACTGAATCTGAATGTTGGGGTTAAACCTTGGAGAACTGCAGGCTGGAGAAACAACCCTGCGGGGAAACTGAATTTTGACTTTGGGGCTCTTGTGTTTTGAATGTTTTGGTTCATGTCTGAGCTGGGAAAGGACAAAGAAAACTTGTATTGCCCTTGAGAGAGTGAGACAAAGCCCTTGTGACTTATGTTGGATGAAATCCACTGTAACGCCAGGTCAGTTGGCAGCAGCCAGGATCAAACCTGGGACCTCTGAAGTTTAGTGCCTGAGCCTCTATTGCATGAGCTAAAAGACATGTCTCTTAGCCAAGACTGTGGCAGACTCCTCAATCTGCAGCTGCCACTAGAGGAGGACAGTGCTATATCAAGCAGGTATGGGTTACACCACCACACCACTTGAGACATCTGTGTGATGGGGATTCAACTTGAGGTACCTCTGGAAATTAGGTGTTCAGCGACTCAAGTAGGGGCCCCCTTAACTGGAATGCTGTACATATCAGCAACTTGAAAATGTGGACCTCAGATTTCCTATATAGCTAAGTCACTTCTCAGGAAGTTTGGTATCTTAATAACTTTGTCAATGCCCATATACTTATAGATTTGAAAGGCCAGAAGGAGCCATTCTGACCCTAGTCTGACCTCCTGTGTAACACAAACTAGTGCATTTCACCCAGTGACTTCTGAAGAGAGACCAGCAACTTGTGCTTGAACGAGAGCATCTCTTTCTGAAAGGCATCTAATCTTGATTTAATGACCGCATGTGATGGAAAATCTACCACATCCCTTAGCAAGTTGTTCCAGTGGTTAACTACCCTCTCTGTTAAAACCCACGTACTATTTGCATCTTTACTTAACAGGGTAAACTCATTTTCCTGTGCTGACAGCTACATCTCAACTGTTATTTTAATAATAAGTATGTCCTAAGCTGCGTCTCAGCAAAACACACCTGTAGAGTTGTAACTGTACCCTGTATTCATAGTGCATATTTGAGGTGATCTTGTCTGTCTCTTTTATGGTAGAAGTTGAGCTAAAGTGCATTGTTCAGGTGACATCCTCAAACTGTAGCTCTAATTCAGGAAAGCACTTATGACCGTCCTTAAATCCATCCCTATTCAGGAACGCAGGAACAATGCTTAAGTGCCCTTCTTGAATGAGGGTGCTCATGGCCAGTCTTATTAAAAGTCAGGTGTGACTTTCTCTGACTATTCAATACACTTTCTTTAAAATATTACTAAAGCATCAGTGTGCTCCTATTTCTACTGGCCCGCTGTCTGTTCACCATATATATCTATTCTGTTTCTTTGTGAATTCTTAACTTTGGGGTTCTTCACTTGTTTCTTCCTGGTTGCAGTTAGAAGCTCCCCACCCCCACCCCCGATAGCCTTGAAAGGGGTGGGGCTTCTAGCCACAACTGAAAAGGGGAGGGGTCAGCTCCTGGAAAGAAGTCAGTGGCCCCTCCTGAATCAGAGCTGTAGTTCTAAAATAGCAGTGAGGAAAGGCAGCTGTCTCTTCCCCGCAGAATGCATAGCAACCCAGGGCAGGGGAGGCAGAAAGGGAAGGCCTTCCCTCCGAGTAAGAAGAAAGATTCAAGGGGTCTAAGGACACAGCTGCCTCCGTTTAGGACACACCTGTGGCTGGGTGATGAGAGATCCGGGAGCAGGTGGGGGGTCTGCGAAAGCACTTAGGTGCCCCCAGCAGGATAATGGGATGGTCTTGATGATACTTCTACTGATGCAGCAGCAAGAGGATCCCACTGTGCTAGGTGCTGTACAAACACATAGCCAGTCCCTGCCCCAAAGATCTGACAGTGTAACTCTGGGATGGAAAATGCTTTGTGCCTTTATCCGTAGAAGTTGCTACCAGCACCCTGTATTATAATATGCCCTTCTCTATCCCTTTTCATTCAGGAGTCTCTCAGCAGCTGCCAAACATCTGAACTATGCCTCACAGCCCCCTTTGAGGAAGGGAATAACACCTCCACGTTTGCAGATGGGGAAAATGTGTTGCAGAAAGTTTGTGACCCAGCCGCAGTGTCAGAACTCAGCAGAGTTCATAAATCATGACTTCTACCTTCCAGGCTCTGTTGTCCTATCTCTGCCGGATGGCGCTTTCTCCCTTCCTTTTCATACTTAGGCCCCGAGTCGTGCTTAAGATCAAGCACGGACGTCAACAGAAGAACTCATGCGGTGAACGTGTCACAAATGCTCAAGTACCTTGCTACATCAGGCCTGGCAGAGGGAAGTTGCTGGGAGGTTGCATGAGGCAGACTACAGACCTTGGCATAGCTCCCAAGTGTGTCTGTCCAGAGTGAGGCAGGGGTGTTTTTTCTCAATGGTGGGATACCACAGCATAGCCTGTGCACAAGTTTCTGTGCTCAGGGCGCATTGCCTTTGTTTATTGATCTCACAGTCACATAGTAGTTTAGCAACTGACTGAGTTTGTAGCTGGTCCTTAAACTATTTTCCTCTAAAATCTATCTAGTTCAATGCTCCTCACTTTCAAAAAAAAAACAACCCCACCTTGGGCTGGTTCCTCAGCAGCTTGTAAATTACCATACCAATGGAGGGGTGCTGATTTACACCAGCTGAAACTCTGGCCAAAGGAGAGCATGTTGTTGCTATATCTATTACCTTCCCTTCCCATTTGTACTCCCACCTCTGGATTGGTTGGATGTATATGAATTTTAATAGGGTGTGTTTATGATCGTCTTTTTATTTTGCAATGTTTTGATGGTGCTGTAGACATCTTTTTAAAGATAAATATTACAATTTTCCTTTTTAAAAAATGAAACCAGGGAAATTCCATGCAAAATGATATGTTAATTGTAACAACACCTAGGTCTAATACAGCACTTTTCATCCATGGATCTCAAAGCACTTTACAAATGGCGTTGGTATCCTCATTCCCACTTTACAGATGGGGAAACTGAGGCACTGAGCGATGACGTGACTTGCCCAAGGTCCCCCAGGAGGCCAATGGCAGAGTCAGGAGTAGCACCTAGGTCTCTTGCCCCTGGCCAGTGCTCTACTATAAGGCAACACTGCCTAATGTAATGTTATGTGTCTGCTCTGAGGGCCACAGCTGTGAAGAAACAGAGGTACAATTGATTTGGTATTACACATGTGGATATGCATTACAATGCAGTCTTTAAGAATGTCCTTTTTTCTCCAGTATTGTGGTGTTATACGATTTTCTCCCCATACGGGGTTAATGCCACCTTAATTCTTCATTTCCTGGCTTCTCTAAAAGGGCATAAGGCACCCATAAGGGCTCTGCTGAATCAGCGCCATGCACCTGACCACGGCTTCTAGATCCTGCAGTGCGCTGTGTATGCAGCACCCTGTCAAGCTGTTAACTCTGAGAGAAGAAGTATAGTGGATGGATCCCTGTAATTTGTGTGTAGGGAGATACACCTATACCTCATTTAGCTGTGTGACCTGGGCAAGTCACTGCTCCTCTCTGCCTTAGTTTCCCCTCCCCACCCTTTCTTTGTCCTTCCTATTTAGAGTATAAACTCCCAGGGCAGAGACTGCCTCTTACTATGTGTTTGTACAGCACCTAGCACAGTGGAGCTCTGATTGCAGCCCAGGGTCTTGCAGGGCGACTGTAACCCAATTAACAGTACGTATGCAGCCGTCTCCCGCTGCAGTTTTCTCCTTATTTTACATTGGATCCAGTCTCTGAGCCAAATTCCCACTGATGCCAATGAGAGCACTGCACAAGTAAGGATAGTTAGAAACAGCCAGCCTTGTGCTCCCCTTGTCCCTGCGCGTGGTGGTAGCCTGTGCCCACAGTGCATAAAGGGGCATGACATGGTGGGTGCCCCCACATGGAGTTCAAAATTGCTCGGTTGGGAGAGGGCAGGGCGGGGAGCGCCAAGCACTAGCAGATTCTCTCCCCTTTGTGTAGCACCCCTTTCCAGTGCCGCCCCCCCTCCATGAGGGCTCGGGGGCAGCTGGCACTCAGATCTCTGTGAGAGCTACTTTCTCAAACAGGGAGCAGGAAGCCAGCTGGCTAGAAGCAAGGGGACTGTACCAATGCCCCTGGATTCTAGGAGCTCCCCTAAGACCTGTGGGTTTCAGATGGATGCATCTGGGCCTCTCTCCTAGCAGGTGTGAAGCAAACTCTGCCCCACAATGAGAGAAACTTCAAGCAAACTCTGCAGAGTGAAACTCAGCTGGCTTCAATTTCCCTGCCTAGGAATCTCTTACATGGAGGAGAATGGGGCCCTGGGGAGGAGTCAGGATTTGGTCTTACATCCAGAGTAGTTCTGAATTGCAGCCACCTCTGGGGCCCGGGATGGCCTCTTACCAATGCACCGGCCAGGGGAGTGAAATGTTGGCCCAATTTCTCTTTCAACCTGCAAAGCACATGCAGTAAGCACCCTTTGTAAAGTGCTTTGAGATCCATGGATGATCCAAGGGGCCCATTGCTATGACGTGCCACAGACGCTGTACCCAACACCCTGATCCATCCCGTTGGGGTGCAATATCCAAGATCAATGGGATTATGAAAGCGCTGGCACAATTCATACATGCAAAGGAACAGCGCAGAGAGTGAGCCGTTAGCGTCAATCCTTCATTGGAGGGCTTCACTGCACAGCATCACTGGGGGAGCACTACAGTAGACTTAATCAGTGCCAGTCTAGCTGAGACGGGGTAAGCAAACACAGATGTCTTGTCTAAACTAGGGCTCTCACCAGCAGCACTACAATGGTGGGACTCCAGTGGGGGAGAGTTCCTGGGAAACGCTAGCAGAGAGCAGGCTTTGGTCCCATTGCTAATGACTTGGGAGTGTAACTAATAAAGTGGGAGAGGCTGTGACCAGGTCACTGATCTTTCAGGGGAAAGGTGGGAGGGAGGAGATGCAAGAATGGGGAATCTTTAGAACATTTAAAGCTTTTTCCTTTCCAGGTGCCTTGAGCCAAGCCGTGCCTGGGCCATCGCTGCTAGAGCTCCCCTCCTCACAGCCCCCTAGGGGGGTACAGAGGAATGTGGGGGGAGCAGTATCTGTGCATCACTACTTTCCCCTCACACACGTTTCTTCACCTGGAGGAAGCAGGGAAAAATCTGAGCACCCCCCCCCCCCCCGGCAGCGCTCCCCTGCCAGCTGGGAGCAGTTTCTGACACTACACCGGCAGTGCACACCTCTGCACTGCTGCACGGTGCCCCCTTGACCATGGTGTCCCCAGGCAGTCGCCCGCGTGGCCCACCCCTAAAGCCGGCCCTGACCGGAAGACGCATCCTAATGTCTAGTTCTTAAGTATCCGATGGATCTTTTGGAGAACTTTCCATTTAAAATGTTGCGACTGAAAACAAATATTCAAGTCTACTTTTGGAGAAGACTTTGAACCGCCCCCACTTAATGAGATTTACAACAAAAAACTACAACTAATTTTCCCTGAAGCCGTGCATAGCCCTACATGTTTTTTGCACATTAACAATGACTGCGGCAGAAGCCGAAAGAAGTTCCAGCAAGCCGGCATTCATCAGAAACTGCAGACCATCTATTCTGTGCCAGTCACCATGCTGTCTTGTCTATTGAATGTGAACTCACAAGAGAAATTCACTTTAGTGAGGTCGTTTGTAATAGTGCAATGAAAAAGGGCAGAAAGGTAAAGTTGTAAAGTGATAAGACCGATCTATGCCATTCCAGAACTAAGACAGTATTTTCTTTCATTAATTAGTTTGTCTGTGTGGGATGGGATGGGGGCCCAGATTATGAATTTGCTCTGGGCCCAGCAAAATATTGTTTGGAGCTTGTATCCTGCCTGAGGTCAGAGAGAGATGCACTGTTGTCCAGTCACCGGATGAGGCAGATGAGGTCAGTGTAACTGGAGAACAGAGTTCCTTTGCAGGTTCCTTTCTGAGAACAAGAAGATGCTTCCAAATACTTCTGAAAGGACCAATTTTTTAGACAGCACCAGAAAGTGCCACATTTCTCAAGAACTATAGTCAGGTATTCAGATCCCAGAGCCACAGAATTGGCCGAAGACTCCACACCTTGCCATGCAAATTCAGCTCCAGAATCATAGTTTTTGGGGTGGGGGTTGGGAGTCTAGCCCTTATGGTTGTGTTAAGATAACCTTCCAATCACCCACTATGTAACTAATGCAATCCTGTCTGCCTGAGTCTGCAGTCAGCCCGAAAGGCTGGCTCTGAGAGGGGTGAACAACCCATTCATCTCAAAGGGGTGTGAGGTTTGAAACTCAATGATGGCAATTTCAGTGTGAACACTGTCATCCGGCAGACCCCCGAGGACACCATCCGGGAGATCCTGCAGGACGCCGCCAAGATCGACACATCCCTGCTGGCGCAGTGGCAGAAGATCAATGCCCTCAACACCTTCCTGATCCCCCGCATCGCCTTCGTCATGCGAGGATCCGCCGTGACAAAGGTGCCCCTCAACAAGGCGGACAACACCATCCGGCAACTGGTCAAGAAATGGTTGTCCCTGCCCCGGAGAGCCAGCAACGAGCTCGTATACGTCAAGCACAGGCACGGTGGTGCCGGCGTCCCCCGTATGGGAGACCTATGTGACATCGTGGTTGTCACGCACGCCTTCCGCCTCCTGACATGCCCGGACACCAAGGTGAAGAACGTTGCAACGACCGCCCTACATGCCGCCACCGAGAAACGAATCAGCAGACCTCCCTCCGACCGAGATGTGGCCACCTTCCTGAGCGGCTCCCTGGACGGCGACTTCGCCCGGGACAGGGGCAATCTCGCCTCACTGTGGTCCCGCGCCCGCAATGCCACGCGCCGGCTGGGGAAGCGACTGGGCTGCCGCTGGGAATGGAGCGAGGAACGGCAGGAGCTTGGAGTCCTGATACCGCGGATCGGAACGGAGGACAACACCATCGTCACCCCCGGAGCCAGAGGCGTGCTGGAGAGATTCCTGAAGGCCGCCGTCCACGCGCTCTACGTGGACACCCTGAAGAAAAAAACGGACCAGGGTAAGGCCTTCGAAGTAACCAGCAAGTGGGACTCCAGCAACCACTTCCTCCCCACGGGCAGCTTCACCCTTTTCGCCGACTGGCGGTTCATACACCGCGCCCGGCTGAATTGCGTCCCCCTCAACGGTGCCATCCGCCACGGGAACCGGGACAAACGCTGCAGGAAGTGCGGGTACGTCACCGAAACCCTGCCCCACGTCCTATGCTGTTGCAAGCCCCATGCCAGAGCCTGGCAGCTGCGCCACAACGCCGTCCAGGACCGCCTAGTGAAGGCCATCGACCCGTGCCTGGGAGAGGTCACTGTCAACTGCGCCGTCCCCGGCACCGACAGCCCGCTGCGCCCAGACATTGTCGTCACGGACGAGGTTGGAAAAAAGATCATCCTGGTCGACGTAACGATTCCATTCGAGAACAGGACCCCGGCCTTCTGTGAAGCCCGAGCCCGCAAGCTCGAAAAGTACGCCCCCCTGGCTGACACCCTGCGGACTAAGGGCTACGAGGTGCACACCGACGCTCTGCTCGTTGGGGCCCTGGGTGCCTGGGACCCATGTAACGAACGCGTGCTGAGGACCTGTGGGGTGGGCCGTCATTACGCGCGGCTCATGAGACGCCTAATGGTCTCGGACACTATTCGTTGGTCCCGGGACATCTACACAGAGCACATCACCGGCCACCGCCAATACCGAGAGTGAGCCGGGGAGACCTCGTGCACCTGCAAGGGGGAAGAGACCTATAACCCCCCCCCCTGCTGGACTTTATCCCCTGAGCCCTGAACCCACCGAACCTAACTGAATCCCACCACGTGGGGGTCACCCCATCCCCATTACCCAGCCCACTTACTTATACCCATGACTGTCTCTACTTTATGTATGGGTGATAGACCCTCACCACTTGTCGGCTGTATCCTGATCCCGCCCACCGGTCCCCCCCCCCCCATTGGGGACATTGCAGTCTGTATATATTATGTGTGCTGCCCAACTCCAAAACACTAACATTCCCCTTATACTCTGTATGTTACCCCCAATGACCAATAACTGATGCCTCAAATTTTCTGTATTGTTTATTTTTCAAATATTCTCTAATAAAATTTAACTGCTGGTTATTTTAGCAGGCATATCTAGCAAATGTGCTAACCCCAAACTGCCTGCCACACTTCCCCATGTCAAATGCCAAAACCTCAGCTTGCCCCTTAACCAGCTGCCACTCCCTTCAGCTTCCCCCTGATAGCATCTACACTTATGTATTTTCAACACAATACTCTGCAGCACACTAAAAATTACACATTTGGGGGCAGAATCTAATTAATTACATTTAATATCAAACTAGATATCCCAAGGAGTATTGCACTGAGTGTATTATTTATTTTCATATCTCAATCAACATCAACCTCTATTTCTTACTTTATCTGACCCTGCCACCAAATTGCCAGTCTGCTGAACAAGAGCGCTGCAGAATCCAGGGATTTTGCCACGGAGTTTAGCTCCAGCTTGCCACAGGGTATCTAGGGCCTTGGCTACAACTTTGTGTCCAAGAAAGACCCAGCATTAATGCAATGTTAAGGAAAATGGAGAAACCCACCATTAAAAAGTCTGAAAATACAGTGTTGAGGTTGCAAGTTTAAAATGAATTCTGCTCTTTCATTTCATAGTTTCATAGATTTTTTAGGGCAGATGGGATCATTAGCTCATCTAGTCTGACCTTCTGCATAACACAGGCTATTAAACTGCACCCCTATGTTAAGCTGAACAATTTTAGTTAGACCAAAGCATTTCAGTCCTTAGGAAACTAAACTATGTGCCATAGGCAGAGAATAGGAGAGACCCAGGTGCCACTTGCAATGGCCAGTAATTAGCTAGGTGAGAGATGCCCAGATGATACAAATTGGTGAACCATCCCCCATTCTGCAGAGGAAGGTGAAACCCCTCCCCCCCTCCCCCCAAGATCTCTGCCTATCTGATCTGGCGGAAAAATTCTTTTCCCGCCAGTGGAGTTGGAACAATGTGTGTAGTGGGGGTGCTGAAAGCCATTGAAGCAAACTGTAAACCCTGTATGTGATGGAAATTACTTTAAACCAGGGGTGTGGCAGCATCTCTAGTTCCACCATCCCTGTTCCTCACCCCAAATCTAGAGACTCTGGACGTATGAACAAGGCACACCTGCCAGGCGAATAAAAAGAATTCTTTGTACCACCTCTTGTTCTTATGTGTTAAATTATTGTGAGAGGTAGCAGGGCTGGGGGAATAACCTGGGACTCTGGTTACCTAGGTTCTCATCTCAGCTCTGCCTCTGGACTGCCATGTGAACTTGGGCAAGTCATTTCACCTCGAGGTGCCTTAGATTCTCCTCAAACCCATCCTCAGTCTTGTTTGTTTAGCTTTTAAGATCTTCAGGGTTAGGGTAATCTGTCTGTTACTGGTACATGGTCAGAAAATGGATTTTCTCTCCTATGACAAATGTGGAGATTTTGAAAAAAAAAGTTGTCCCAAATTGAAGTAAAAAGCCAAACATTCAAAAAGCATGGAAAAACCAAATAAAAAAATTGTTTGGGGCCAATCAAAATATGTTGGTTCTAGAAATGTGAAACATTTCATTGCTAGGGGGATTTGTTTTTATTTGTATTATATAGATATATTTCTAAAATACAATGCAAGATGAAAAGGCACTTTGCAATGAACCATCAAAACTTTTCAGTTCAAAAATGTCAAAATGGGATGTTCAACATTTTGAAAATTGTTTTTCCATTTTTAAAAACACAATTCTCACCCAAATTGATACATTGTCATGAAAAATCGCAACTAAGTTAAAATTTCATTTTCCAGAGGAAAACTGTTTCAAGGAACATTTGCTAATCCATTCTACTCTCCACAGGGTCTCAGACAATGGGACCCTGACATCTGTTGGAACGTCTAGGCACTACTGAAACACAACTAGTGGAAATATGCCTTGTCTTTGTACTATTATAAGTGGTTGATAATCAAAATGTGATATAATTAAATGCAAATAATGCACATTTAAAATGGCTCTGAGAAGTACTTAAAAGCCAGGAAATGCTGGGGTTAAAGTTGCCTGTACAAATTTAAATGCCATCTTAAGTGTATGTAAACAATAGTCTTTAATTAAGTGATCACAGATGACGTCTCAAATAATATATAATGTAACATATTATTAAGGAATGTAATGTAGATGCCATGGATAAACATGTTTAATATCTTGTAATATATTAGTATCTTAATTTTTTCCGAGTTCATTATCTTAATGTTACAGGATATCTGGACTGACTTGGGTTTTTTAAAAAGGGTTCCCCCCCCCCCCCAAGCATGACATTAAATAATGGTGTGAACACTGTGCATCCAAATTTCCCTCTTTGGATGAAGATACATTTATGCATGATCAAATAATAACCTTATCAGTCCATATAATAGCAGTATATATTATAATTTATTAAAGTGTATCTTTAATATGAAGAGTTGGTCCAATATTTCTTTCCTGGCAGCCTAGCCCCAAGTTCTTTAGCGAAATCCAAAATGTTTTGAGTACTTTGCAATACAAAATGAAATGATGATAATATTGCAAAACGGTTTCTTTAATTTCCTATAGCAGATGAAAACATTTATACTGATAACTTTCGAGGCAGGGTGTATTTCCCATTAAGACGGTATTTCTAACCTGTCAAGGTGCAAACTGATTTTATTGTTTCATTGTCTGACATATGTGTTTCCCAAGAACTAATTATTTCCTTGTATTAAATAATTACAGTATATTTTCAAGATATTAAACCTTGCATGTTTTGGACACAGCTGCCCTTAAAATGAATGGGAGATTTACTTAGCTCCAGATCAGGCAAAAACTGAATTCAGACGTTAAAATTTGGCTCCGCTTTGCTGTCCTGCGTCTGAAATATGTTGCCTAACTACTTTTTCCTGGGTGCTTTCCCTATCGATGATTATCAGGCACTGTTTGTACAGCTGAAGTAGGAATACAAAATGCTACACACGTCTAGTTAAAGGTGTTTTTTTTTAAATGTAAGATATACAGTATTAGTCGAAGAATAGCGCGACCCTCAAATTAAAGGGTGAAATTCCGGCCCCACTGAAGTTAATGGGAGTTTGCCATTGATTTCAAGGGAGCTCGGGTTTCCCCCAAAGATTGTATCCTAGTGCATACACTGGGATGCTAAGATTGCACATTCGACCTTAACTTGAGCATTTCCCGGCTGTGAGTGGTTAGATGTACCACCCTAATATTGCATGGGTGTAGGGTCCCCCCCCCCACACACTATTAAATATGCATGCGGCGTGGGTGCTTTACACGTCTTTACTGCACCCTGTGTCCTCTCTCTTCATTTCGGAGCTGTGTTTGCAGAGACAGGGAGCAGGCTAGTATGGAGAGAGAGAGGGTGCGGTGAGGCAGGAGAGTTGCAGATGGGGAGGAAACTTAGAGATGAGACTGGGAGGTACCAGAGTCAGGAAATGAGACCAGCTCCCGCAGCAGGGAGAGAGCTAAGCCCCGAGCTCGCTTTCCCCCAGGTTAGCGCAGCGTAGGGCCCGAGGAGAACTGCTAGGGGAAGCCACCTACCCGAGAGAGAAGCAGACATATGCCAGCAACTCCGGTCAACCGCCTCCCGCTCACCTGCAGCTCCCCACCCCGAGGAGCAAACACAGCTGCCCCGGCCGGGTTCGCTCTGCAAAAGCGCAACCCACCGGGAGAGCGGCCCGAGTCGGTCTCGGGGCAGGAAGGCTCTGCCGGCCCCTGGGAGCGAGGAGGGGGCAAAGCCCTGCCGAAGAGCAGCCGGGGGGCTGCAGCGGGGGCTGCCGGCCCAGGGGAGGAATCGGCCTTTCCTCCAAGGCCCCCCAGGCGCGTCTGCCCGCACGAACCAGGGATTCCCCCTTTGCGGCTACTTTGCAACTGTCCCCCCGCCGGCCAGGTAAGCGAGCTCTGCCTTGGGATGGGGCTGGGCGCAAAGCGAGGGGGCTTTGGGGGGCTCCCAGCGGCTTTCTGATTGCCCTGGGTCCCTCTCGGAGCGGTGGTAGAGATGGATCCTCGCCTCGCCTGCAAAGAGGGGATGGAGCTGAAGCGGGGTCCGCTGGGAGGGGACCAGTTGGGAAGATGCAGCCCTGGATCCCCGGAGGTGGGGGCCAAGGGAGTTCTTGCAACGAGCCAACCGTCCCAGGACAAAATCTGATCGAGTAGCGAGCCCCCCCCCCCCCCCGCCCTTCCCCTCTCCCCCCGCCTTGTCCATTTCGGCCCCAGTCCGGCTCTGGGGTGCGTCTAAGCGCTGCGTGTCCATTGCTGTTTTGCAGCCGGGCTGACTCCCATCCCGGTCCCTCACCATGTTAGACGGGTTGAAAATGGAAGAGAATTTGCAGAACGCGCTGGAGACCTCGGCCCCGTTCTCCTCCTTGCTGGGTAAGTTGCAAGAAACTTCCCGTGCTGATCTCGCCCCAGGGTTGAGGGGGCCGGGAGGGGGACCCCGCATCCCACCCGTTGGACAGGGAAAAGAAAAGGCTTCTGCGTCTTACGAGGGCGTGAGGCGCTGCGCAGCTCCTCTCCCCTTGCTGCCCCGGTAAGAGACCAGGGGTTCGGCTCGGTTTCGTGCGCTCTCTGGGGCAATGGTTGATTTCAAGCCCCTGGTGAAATCTGACGTCCCTCCAGCCGCGCAGATCCAGCTTCCCCCTGAAATCTCGGTCCAGCCTAAAGCTGCGGTTAAATTGGGCCTTTTCTTCCCTGCCCTTCCCGCACTCCGCTACCGAATGCATGTGTGAATGTGCCGCTCACGTTCTCAGAGCGAGAAGGCAAGAAATCGGATTTAGCCAGAGCCTCAGCAAAAGTTTGCACGATTTCACTCCGGTGGGCACGCGCCCTGGTTCCAGTGACCAAGAATAAACAGCCCGGTTAGGTGCATACATTACCCCCCTCCCCCCAGTTTAGAACTAATTTCCCACCTGTGAGAAAGTTACAAATAAAATCAAGTGTAGAAGAACCAGGGATCGAAATCCGCAGCCTTTGTGCGTGGAGCAGGCGGGGGATTCTGCTTTTTTCTTCACCCGGGATTGTCTTTTGTTTTTGTTAAACAGGCCTTGAAAAATCAAAATAAAAACTATTTGAAAATTGCCTTCCAGAATATTAGGCTAGGATTCAGGAAAACGGGCGATTTTTCATTGAATCGTTTGTTTTTTAATTGTCTTCCCCACTCGTAAAAGAAATGAAAAATATCCAGCTAATTTACGATGTTAATGGATTTTTAAAAAAGAATGAACCTTTTAGATCTCTCTCTCTTTGTTGCTTTGATTAGTAATAATAATAAACATAATAATTACAGTGTTGGAAATCACAGATTGGTGCAGATAGCATTGTGGAATTTATACCGATGGAATGTGTACAAATTTACCATCTCAGATACCATTCCTGTTATTCTATAGCGCGTTTCTCTATATTAGTTACACTAATTTTTGTTTCTAACTATAGATCTATAACACAAAAATGTAGTATGTGTATATATATAAAACATACATATATACTCACAAATATAGTGTGCACATATAAGATATATAGACTACATATTTGTGGAATCTAAATCTATCTATCTATCTATCTATCTATCTATCTATCTATCTATCTATCTAGATTAGTTTAAGAGGAAAATACCCATATTTTGAAGAATGTTTAGTCCTTGTAAGAAATACCTAATTCCAGAATAGATGACTTAAAACTAAATTCGTGTTCAAGTACCACAGTTCAACTGTTGATAAAAAATCTTAAAATTCAAACGAGTGAGATTTCTTCTTTTAATTAGCTGAAGTGTTTTCTTTTTCGTCTTCATTTCACTTCTCTATTAGCACGAGGCACAACATTTCCCCTTTGATGATATCTGCTTCTAGTTTTTGTTGATTTATAAATTCTCTCCTTATCTCGTGAGTCAAACGGGTTCCTTTAGGATTATTTCGACCCCAAACATTTCATTCTTTTAATGCCACTTTTTAAAAAAATGTGTCATGGCGGGGGATAGCTCCTAACATGGGGGCGGGGGGCGCTTTCGTGAGCATAAACACGAATTTAAATAAGGAAGGTTAATTCTTTGAAAAACTAACCGCTTCCCATCGAGATGTTTATCTCCATAGTGGATTTCCTGCCGATCATCTTTTGCCATCTTTGGGAGGTCAAATATTTTTGTTATTTTCCTACAAATTCGTTTAGGGGAAAAAATGACAAAATATTCTTGAGACTCGAGTCTGACTCGCACCCGCTCAGTTGCGGAGGGGACACACCAGACAGCGGGCAGTGTATTTTCTCGCCTGTGTCCCCCTTGCGTGGTGTATATTTCTAAGGCGCGTGTATGCAAATCCCACGGGTTTGTGTCAGGGAGGCCTGGGAATCCTTGCTCTGGTGAAATAAGTTCACCGGATCATTTCTCTGCCCAGAAAACATCCCCTGCCGTTGGAACGATCGTTTTGGTTTGCTCAGGCCCCCCGCTCTTCCAAGAAGAGGCACAAAAAGCCCAAGGAGCCTCTGGAAGTGGCTCGTGACTCATGTGAGACCCACAGCCTGGGGTCGTTGGGGAAGGGAGGCCGGGGGAAGGGGCCTTTTTGCTGCCCATGGTGCCACCCCTCTCTGTGTTTCTTTGGTCGCAGGCAGAGCCGTGAGCCCCAAGTCGGTGTGCGAGGGCTGCCAGAGGGTGATCTCGGACCGGTTTCTGCTGCGGCTCAATGACAGCCTGTGGCACGAGCAGTGCGTGCAGTGCGCCTCTTGCAAGGAGCCTCTGGAGACCACCTGCTTCTACCGCGACAAGAAGCTCTACTGCAAGCTCGACTATGAGAAGTAAGTTGAGCGCGATCGCCTCCGCCCCGGGCGGCAGGACGGACGGACAGATCGGCCGGCCAGCCCCCACTCCGGTCCTTTCAGAGCGCGATCTCTGCCCGGAGAAAGGCCTGTCCTGAAGGCCGCAGGTCCGGGTCTGATCAGCGGGGAGAAGCGATCTGAGAACGGAGCTGCTGGGCCGGGGGAGCGAGGGCCGGTGCGTGGCAATCAGGTGCATCGCTTTGCTTTGCAATGCCCGCAGCTGGAGCGCAGCCACAGTGTGCCCGAGCCTCCCGCATGCACGAGGCTACCGACGGGCTAAGGGCGATGCCCAGCAGCTGGCCAGGGCGGGCTTCGCTGCACGGGACTATTTCCCTCCGTCGCTTCTCACTCAGACGCGTCCCTAGTGTCTGGGCTGCGGCTCTGTGTTCGGGACACTCTGGGGGCGCAGCCGGACCCCCAGCGGGTGAGATTGTGTCTGTTTCCTGTTGTGTGGAGCCCACCGCCTTGCTAAGGCTAGAGGGCGGGGGGACAACTACAAGTGTTGCAAGGGCTGCAGTTTCAGAAGGGCCCTGTGCACTCGGGAGCCCGTGGAAAGCCAACGGGATTCGGGTTCCTGAAAGGCCTTAAGTGGCCCCTGGAGCGGGTGGATTCTTCAGGGGCACACAGGCTGTATTTGCCACACAGAACTCTGCACACACACTATGTCCCAGCGGGATATCTGCTGGGTTGTTCCACACCACTTCCCCAAGCCCTTCTATGTAGCTTTAAAAATGGGGATTCCTGGTTTCTTTCACATGATCTCAAATGCACCCAAAGTATTTATCTAAGGAGCTTACCAGCCCCCCATCACTGCAGTGTCTGAGCACCTCCCAATCTTCCGTGTGTTCGCCCTTACACCCTATTGCACAGATGGGAGAACTGAGGCACCCAGAGATTAATGGCGAAATTCTGGTCCCATTGGGCTCAATGGCAAAACTCCCATTCACTTCAGTGAGGGCATGATTTCATTCTAGGTGACTTAGCCAAGCTTCCACGGGGAATCGAACCCGTATCTGCAGAGTCCCAGTCTTGGGACTAACCCTGCAGGGCTGGAAAGGTGGGGAGAGGGGGCACCTTCTTGTTAAGACGAGGAGTGGGGCCTTGCTCCTGATGTCTTCACCCAGGCAAGACTTCTCTTGACTTCAGCAGGAGTTTGACTTGGGTGAGAACCACAGGATGTGGCCTTTTGTAGGTACTGGTGTGGAATGGGAGTCCCTCTTGTTCTATTTCCCATTCAAATCCTTCTGCAGTGCTAAAGGCAGGGCTGGGGGGATGTTTGGAGAGCAAGGAGCTTTCTCCCCCAGCATAGGGGATGGAAGCAAGAGTGGCCCTGGAACTGCTACTTTCCCACAGACACAGCACCCCATGGAACCACCCTCCCCTCCAGACTGCATTGCCCCAGGGACCTCTTGATGCCAATTGGGCAGAGGGGATAGATGGGGGTTTACAGGGATTCCCTGAATCAGGTGTATGCATAATAATTCACCAAAGGGCGGCAAGTAAGTTCTCTGCTGAGAGCCAGTAGCTCACTGGTACCGTAATCATTGTGTGATGTATCTACAGATAATAGTTAAGAAGTTTTGTATCTACTCTGGAAATTATTCTCTTAAAAGCATTGACATTGAAAGCAGGTCAACAGAGGTGACATTTCCCTCTCTCTCTTATTCCCTGGGTTGGGCTCCCTGTGGCTGCTAGGGAGGGCTTGTGATTCCCTGCACAGCTCCTCCAGGCCTGCGTGCTGCCTTTTACTATGGGTGCTACCTACATGGCAGAGCTGGACCCCCAGGATGGCCTGCTTCAAAGCCCGTTTAAAGCCAATGGAAAGAATCCTACTGCTTTAAAGGGGTTTTGGATCAGGCCCTTGGCAAACCAGGAAAATGGGGCCAGATCCTGCTGCCACTAAAGTCAGTAGCAGTTTTGCAGGTTTCTCAGTGTTTAATGCTGGGGCTCATTTTCCCAGGTTCTACGAGTTGTTTAGTTTGTGTCTTTGCAGGGGTGTGCTGGTGGGAGGCCGGCCGTTCGTCCCACATTAAGCCGGACAGCCCTCTTTTTTCCTATGGTTTTGTCCCCTGTGCCGTATCCTGGATGGGCAACACCAAAGAGCGCACCACTCTGCCCCAGGAGGTGTGACCACGCATGTGAGGTCATGCCAGCGGCTCTTCAAAATCTCGTCCTCTGGGTGGCAGGGCGGGGTCACATAGGTGAGGGTGGGCCCATGCCCTTCCTGGAAGTACCATAATGTCCAGTATGCTGGAGATGCATCAGTGGCCACCCAAGTTTGTGGGCCAGTGGGCTTGTTTAACAGGGCACTTCCCAGGAGTCAAATGTTCAGACTTTTATGCATGAGAATACTACACATATTGACAAGCCCCATGATATTCATTCAGAAACACTGGAAATGTATCTGATATATTAGAAAACTGAGTATACTGGCAAAGTTCTTCTCTCGCCATGTTAATAAGGAGAGTGTATTCTAGGGCAAAGCTTATATTTCGCTAAAGCGGCTTCTGTAACTTCCCTTTAAGGCCTGTGTAGAGGACATGAGTTTAATTACTGCAGCTACAAGTAAAGTTTGAAGCAGAATTTGTGAGAGTGGAAGCTTGGCGTTGTTTTCAAACGCTCAGGGAAACAAGGAAAGAACTCTCTGAAGCTGAAATGAAAGGAAGAGGTTCAGCTAAAAAAATTAAAAACGGTTGTGTTTTTTTTGGTCTCATGCCTTGATATGTGTGTGTCGTGTTAATCCATTGGTAAAAATATAGCTGCAAGTTTTAGTACTTTGTGGGATTAAAAGCAATGTAACGTGTCCTCTTTAAAAAAACAAAACAAAATGAGTCTTCAGAACATACTTCCTTGCTATTATGGTAGTGAAGGGAAAATATGATGAAATGTCAATATAAACACCTGCCTAAGTTGCCGTACGCTTGGCTTTTGAGGTTGTGCCTTATATATGTCTGTTTTCATGGCTTCTGAACGTTTAGCTAGAAAAGGGGCCCAGTCCTGCTGCCTTTACTCATATGGATCTACCTTATTGAAATAAGATGTCACAGTGTAGTCACTGAGCCAGATTTGCAACTGGGGCACATTGCAATAGCTCTGTTGAAATGCACCGAGCAATGCTGATTTCCACCAAGTGGAGGGGATCTGGCTGACTGGGACTCTTTGCATGAGTAAGAACTACTTGGGAAAATGGTTCCAACCCAGAGATAGATAGAGAGATACATACTCAGAAATATATACAAATGAAAAGCCAATTTATTGTGAATATACCCACTTGATCTAATTATTAGATGGTTTCATTTTATTACTAACTTTTTACTAGAAATAAAAAAAACAACTCGTTGACAGTATAATTATAAATTAAATTAGTTGTTACCTCATAGACTCATAGACTCATAGACTTTAAGGTCAGAAGGGACCATTATGATCATCTAGTCTGACCTCCCGCATGATGCAGGCCACAAAAGCTGACCCACCCACTCCTGGAATAATTCTCTCCCTTGACTCAGCTGTTGAAGTCCCCAAATCATGATTTAAAGACTTCAAGTCGCAGAGAATCCTCCAGCAAGCGACCCCTGCCCCATGCTGCGGAGGAAGTATTAAGTATTAAGGGCTCAGTCCTACACCGTTGAAGTCAGTGGGAGTTTTGCCATTGAATTCTGTGGGAACAGGATCAGACCTTTAAGGAGGTGAAAAATACAGAAGTTAAGGGAACACAGCAGAATGGAGACAGTATGAGTTACAATGGGTATGCAGATTGTTTTCATACAAGATAACCAGATCACGTTAATTAGTGTGACAGCATAGAGAAGAGCGGGGAAAAAACCCAAAGATCTCTATACTCTTTCAGTTTCTTTTAGCTGTATTGAGATTTCCCACACTTGTATGTTTTTAATAACTATTTTCCAAACCTACTAATCTTCCTCTCATTCTGCTTATAGTTTGGTTTCTTCATGTGCCAGATTTAGTGACAATTGCTTAGAAGATATATTCTGGCTGAGATCCACATAGAGATGCACACAAACAGGCCCACAGTCTTGATATGTATTGTATTGGCATTATTAGCATGAAATTAACGTGGAGAGAGCAGTTAATATTGGAAACATCTAATTATTCTAAACTAATCTATGATTCTGTAATGGTTAGTTATTATTGTAGGTGATTTATAAGTTAGTTC
Source organism: Emys orbicularis (assembly GCF_028017835.1). Taxonomy (NCBI): domain Eukaryota; kingdom Metazoa; phylum Chordata; order Testudines; family Emydidae; genus Emys; species Emys orbicularis. Next base: position 64,289,974 of record NC_088690.1, on the reverse strand, counting down.
TGTTGGCTCAGTTTCCAAAGGTAAGCTCCTAAATATTACGTCCAAAATCTCATCCAGGGGTACTTAAATGAGAGTTTATGAATGTAAAATAGTTGTTTATTGGCCTAGACCTTCTTCCATACAAATCAATGGCAAAGCTCTCGTTGACTTCAGTGCCAGCAGGATTGGATCCCATGGTGAAATCTTGGTCAGTTGAAGTCAATGGGAGGTTTGTCATTTAACTCAATGGGGCCAGTATTTCACCTATGTGTCTAGATGCTGATTTAAAACAAAATTATCCAGATGAGGGATTTGGACAAACTTTATGGTGGCTTTAAAAAACATTTTACCTAAGAGAAATAGTTACATTTCCCCAGTATCTGCAGCATTTCTTTCTGCTTGCAATGGGATTCAGATTTCATTCATAAAGAGTTTAGAAATGAGTATTAGATGTTCTGGTATGTATTTATGGACGGGTATAAGCACATCAGTAGAAAGCGTTACAGATGGTTCTAATAAGAGCAGGTTGGGGATTTTTCAACTAAATATTTTTCACCGAAAAACGCCAATTTGCGAAGCAGCCTCGGGTTCAGTGAAGCATCCGACTTGAAAAATGTTTGGTTTAAAATAAAGTTTCCGTTGCTTTGAGTCGAGGCGACTTTTCCAGATTGTGACTTTTCGGCCCAATTGAAGATGGGGAAAATTTTTCAAAATGTCCAAAATTGGCACAGGGCAGGAAAACCTTTTCTTCCCAGCCTGAGTTATGACCAACTGATTTATTGGCTCTATAATAATTGATTAACCATTTCTTAAAACATCTATTAATCATTTATTACCCCTTTATAAAGCTTTTATGAATGGCACCTTAACGTAAAACATGAAGGGGAATCCATTAACAATTGCAAATACTGAAGTTGCCTAAATCCAAATACTCACATAAGCACTAATCCTGCCATTCAGTACACAGCACTAAGCCCTGGGTATCTTGATAGCAGAATCAGGGGGAATAATGAATGAATGACATTTAATACAGTAGTGCCTACCGACCAACCAAGATAGGGACCCCATTGTGGTAGGGCTGTAAAAACAGAGTACTAGACACTTCCTGCCCTGAAGAGGCAGACTGACACAGGCTAGGGGGAAAGAGAACAAGCCGAGGGACGATGGGAAACATTATGTTAGTTCCACGATTTTTATTTGTGGTAGTGTTTAGTTAGGAGGAGTTGAGCTGGGAATGCTCATCTTCCCCAAACTCTCCATGGCAGGGAATTGTGAAGCCATTAGAAGGCTGTGACTACAGCCCTGAGGCAGTGTGGGGAGGAGGGGGGAGCCTTCCCTGGCTCCCTTCATAGCCTTCTGCATTAAGCAGGGCTGATGCAGATACCATTTCCTTGGTGCAGAGGGGCTCCTGTGAAGCCACTTTGCCTGTAATACCCACTGCACTGCCCCTAGGCAGGGCCCCAAGTATTGCTCACCTCATGGTGCAACCAAACAAGCCAGTATTTAGATATTCTTACTCCCTCTTCATTTGGCATAGCGTTCTCTTACAAATGCCCCGAATGTCTCAGGAATTTGCAGAATTTATTTTAGTGCTCAAGGAAGATATTTGTGGTGCGTGTGTGTGTGTGTGTGTGTGTATTTGGCCTGGGTCACCTCTTTTTCTGTTCATGAACAGACCCCGATTTCCTCCACTTGACTAGCTCATTAGAAATTATTTGCCCACTGATTTCTCCGAATATTGCCGGGTCTGCAGATGATTTGCAAGCCGTTCATTGCAAGCATTTGAAATTTGAAACTGGTGTCCTTTGGATTGGACACAGAGGTCAGCTGGCATTGTTTCTGTTCCCTGAGTGGATGAGGGTGAATCTTGGAATCAGGTTTGCACAGTGCATACTTGTGATCTCGGGGTCAAAATTCACTTTCTGGGTGAAATTTGCCCATGTGCATAGAGCCAGCCCCAGCTAATTAAGGTTCCATTTATAAACAGCAACTCTGAAGCCTTATTTTGTGAACTAGCAAGTCTTAAATGGTGCATGGCACTTGTGCTGGCCATCAGCACAGGCGTGAGTTTCACCCAAAGATGATAACGTTCTGTGGAATGGGCCCTGACTTGGAATCCAGGGCCTGCGTCTGTTGAAGTCCAGGGCGTTTTTGCTTTAATGGGAGCAGAATCTGGCCTCAAGTTTTCATTGTTACTTACATGTGTTTGTGAATCAAGCCTAGACATTTCCCAGTGCGGGTGAAATTGATCATTACAGAGCAGTTGGGGTCAGACATTTTAGGAGCAGTGCGGAATATTGGTGTCGGTGTAACCGACTGCTGAGCCTGTACTACCTGTCCTCCTTGTACCCAAACCACAGAGCATAGGAGTCTGTTACAGCCTCCACCCCAGGGGGCTGGCTCTTTAGCTCAACTGTAGCAGCTCAGGTTTCAGGTCTGGATGTCCCTGCTTCAGTCCCCAGTGTGTTATTGGCCAAGATAGCAACCATGACACTATGATCACCAGCCGTTCACACCAAATCAAACTGTGCGCAGCTCAGTAAATCTGAAAAGATTTTGGAAAACCTTTCCTTGGAAGAAATGACCTTGTTTAGAAAGGGAAGTAGGTTGAGAAAGTGAAGTCTGAATTTCTATATAGCCAACGACTGGCAAAATTATTAAAGGCCTGATCCAAAGCCCATTGATATCAATGAAATGTCTCCTGTTGACTTTGGATGAGGCCCTAAACTGGGGAGGGATGCCAGTTGCAACTGGGATGCATAGGTGCCATCTTTATGAGTTGCTGAGGGATGCTCGACCCCCTGCTCCACCCCAGGCCCCGCCCCCACTCCATCCCTTCCCCCAAGCCCCTGCCCCTGCTCTGCCCTGTTCTGCCCCCTCCCCCAAGCACACCCCACCCTCGCTTCTCCTCCTCCTCCCCCTCCCCCAGCACCTCCTGGACGCTGCTAAACAGCTGATCCGTGGCGGGTGGGAGGTGCTGGGAGGGAGGGGGGGAGCTGATCTGTGGGGCTGCCGGTGGGTACTGAGCTCCCACTATTTTTTTTCCATGGGTGCTCCAGTCCCGGAGCACCCATGGGGTCGGCGCCTACGCTGGGAAGTTTTTGGGTATTAAAAACGTAGATGATAAACATTCTGGATTTCATCATTGCTGCGGAGTTTGGGTTGGTATTTTTATTTATTTTTGGGGTACAAACACATTACTCACAGATCAAAACTACATCTGTAGTTGCTCATATAAAGCTGCACTTGTGAAGCCAGTCACAGCCGTTTGCTTTGGCTTTTAGTTTTTATTTTTTTTGGCACAGCTGCTGGTAAAATGAAACAGAGGGGAAAAAATAACACTCAGAAAAATAAGAACCATACATTGACAAGCATGTTAGTTTCTTGTGGCTCAGGGGCTGAAAATCAGAGCCCTTGAAAGTTTAATGTGTATCTAGGCCCAGCCCAGAATTAAACAATAACCGAAAACATTTCTTTTTCAGAATCCGCCCTCTCCCCCCAAATTTAATGAGCTGGGACACTGTTTGAGACCCTCCCTTTTTAAATGTAAACAGACTTTACAAGGTAAAAACATGAACATGATTTTATGTGGCAACATTAAAACAGCACACAATGGTATTTATAGTGTGAGAAAATGACCTAGGAGAAAGGATAGGGAACCAAGGAATTGTGGGGCAGATTTTCCATTGACTTTCGGTGGGATTTGTGCTCCTAAATCCCTTAGTGAAATATTTATATTCTCCTTAATGAAAGGAAATGTTTCTTCTTATTTAGTCTCCAGGTGGCTTAGGTGTTTTTTTTTTTTTTCTCACCTGCAAGGAACAGAAGCTCTGGGGAGAAAAAAGCCACCAGCCCCTTGATTTTTCTCCATGATATCACTCTGGTTTGCATTTTAATACTAGTGTAAAGCAGGGCTGGGAGTGCCAAGTTGCCTCCTCCAAAGGGACAGCGTGAAGTGCATGCTGCTCCGACATGGCTTGTGGGAAGGGACTGTTCTTCCTAAAGCACAATCCCTCCTGCAGCTCCCCATGGGCCACCGCAGGCTGGTGGCTTAATTCAACAAACTGGGCCTTATCCTTCTTGGGCTTCCTTTTCTGCATCTGTGCAATTGGGTTAATAATCCTGCCCCTCTTCGTAGGGGTTCTGTTAAGAATAATGTGCCGGGTCCTCTGGTTCAATGATTCACCCCAGCTGGGGATCTGGCCTAAAGTTTATAAAGCTCTAAGCACTATTACTGTTGTCATTTTTTCTGGGTACTAAGTAAATGGAAGATACTTCTCCAAAGAAACTCTATTCACAACCTGTTGCAGGGTACATTGTTGGGTTGCCAACTCTCATAGCGTAATCTCTAGTCTCCCAATATTACATGTTTTATTTGAAGCAGCAGGTCCTGGAGTCATGTGATTGTGCAAGCATCTCAGCTTTCTTTCTTGTTTTTTTTAAAGTAAGTTTATAGCCTCCTGGTTGCAGAGAAAAACTCAAAGCAGTGACATGAGTGGTCCTAAAGTCTCAGAAGCTGGAAAACAAATACGAACCTCAATGTATTTGGCTTAAAAATCCTGGGATTTAAAAAAAACAAACAACTCATGATGTCAGGGGATCTGACTTGTGATTTTTGAACACTTGGGGTTGGCAATACATACATAGTGAGAGATTTAAGAAGCTCAATCTATCTAGTTTATCCAAGAGAAGCTTAAGAGGTGACTTGATTGTGGTCTGAAGGTACCTATAGAAGGAGAGATTTCTGGAAGTAGATGGTTCTTTAATTTAGCAGAAAAAGACATAACAAGATCCAGTGTCTGGAAGCTGAAGCTAGACAAATTCAGACTAGAAATAAGGTGTACATTTTTAACAGTGAGGGTATTTAACCATGGAACAATCTACCTAAGGGTGTGGTGGATACTTCATCACTTGAAGTCTTCAAATCAAGAGGGGCTATCTTTCTAAAATACATACTGTAGCTCAAACAGAAGTTATGGGCTTGATGCAGAAATGACTGCGTGACGTTTTAGACCTGGGTTATGCAGGAGGTCAGACTAGATGATCACAATGGTCCCTTCTGGCCTTAACGTCTATGATGCTCTGAATAAATTAAATGAGAATCTGAGGCTGCTATTGCAGTGGATGAGAGGGGAAGTGGTTTAACCCATCCTCACTACTTATCTCATTTGTTACATTACAGAGTAGCAGACTTGCTGTGTATAATCAACAAACCTAATTGCACAATTAGCTGCAAATCACATAACTGCTCCCTCAGCCTACAACCTTTAGGAAAGGGATTCCACTAATACCTTCCAAAAATGTAATTATCAAGCACAGTAACACCAGTATTAAACAATTAGTTCACAATGACATTTCTTGTCAGGAACTTTATCTCAGCATGAAGGGAAAGGAGAATTTGGAGTCTCAGCATGAGCTAATGATGCACTTCAGGTTTTTTAAGGATGAAATCCTGATGCCATTGAAATCAAGGGGGGGTTGCCATTGACGTCAGTGGAACCGGGATTTCACCTTAGCATTTTGTCTGGTGGTTCTGTTGGTCACATTCTGATGTTTAGGGTTGGCATGTGCCGAAAGCCTGGAGCTGCATCTGAGATCCAAGTTCACAGTTTAGAGATTTCTTTATAATGGGCCCAGCTTGATCACTCTGAACCTATTTCAGTCACACAAGTTATGGGTTTGATGCAGAAATTACCAAGGTACGTTCTTTGGTTTGTATCTGGCAGGTCATGTGAGATGATCATAATGGTCATGGGAATCTATAAGCAGACTAAGACCTGGGTTTCTACCCTCCAAGTTTAGGAGTGTTTTGGTCCAGGATTCTGATTCTGCTCATTATAGATATTCTCCATTGCCCTGCAGCTGTGCAGAATGAGGGCACAATGGATTAGAGGTTGCAACTGGTGTTTTCCTAAGGAGGGGGCCCAGAGATCTCCCTCCCCTGTCCTGCATCCAGCCCTAAGTTGTCCCTATGTACTCAGCCCTGAGCTCTCCCCCTGCTGCTCCCCCATACCAGGCCTGAGCTCTCCACACTGCCTCTGCACCCAGCCACGTGCTTTCCTCCGTGCACCCCAGTCTGCACCCCTCCTCCCCTTTTGCCCCACACCCAGCCTCATGCTGTCCTCCGTGCGACCCAATCTACACCCACTCTTCTCCTTCTGTCCCACACCGAGCTCTGAGCTCTCCCCCTGCACCCAGCCCTGTGGTCTCCCCGCCCCACACCTAGCCCCAAGCTCATACCCAATGAGGCAGTCAGGCTAAAGAGCACCATCCGCACCAGGGGTCAGGCAGTTCTGAGAGCCCTAGACCCCCTCCTCCTTCTGCGTCCCTGCTTCCCCAGGCAGCACCAAAAGTCTGGATCCAGTTCTCCACCCTTCTGGGGTCTGGGGGTTCCAGACACCCCCTGCTTCACTTCTCCCTGGGGGTGGGGAGCTGGTACCTATGGGCACTGGAAGGATTACAAAAGTGTGGGAGGAGGCAAGCCGGTGTGTGGAGTTGCAATGCCGCTCAATTTTCCATCTGTGGTCAGGAGTCAAGGGGTGGGTGGTCTGGGCCCCTTTCCCCCTCCTCCAATTATGCCCGCCAACTAATGTATTTTGTCTAGCGCCCAAAGCCTCTGGCATGGGGCAAAGGGGGAGCATTTAGAAATTTCTGTTTGAACCATCTGCTTGGTTGTTAAAAGAGGGGACGGCCTCTGAGAAAGCAGAGTTTCACCCCCATTTGTAGGGCAGGTAAGGGTTTATCTGACTGGGTTTCAATTATCCTTCCTCCTGGAATAAAACCTTGCTGACTGTTTTCAGCAGAATCCGGGGTCCCGCTACACCAGCTCACAGTCATTTCTTTCAGTGTGAAAATTTAACAATGAAACAAACCAGCTAAATGTCTTTTAAATACCGGGCCATTAAAAAACAATGCATGTGCATTGCCATTATTCTTAAGGAGAGGTTATTAAATTAATGAGTGCTAATTATGGGAGGGTTTCATGCTGTTTTAGTTTATGGGGAACATACTCTGGCAACCGTATGTCCGTGGGGTCTTTTCCACATGAATGGGAGTGAATAAAATGGGAAGTTGGATGGTAAAATCAGAGGCCCAGATCCTAAAAGGTATTTAGGTGCCTCAGTCGTGGGAGTTAAGTGCCTAAATACCTTTGAGGATCTGAGCCCAAGCTCCCTGAGGCGTTAGACATCAGTGCAATGCAATTCTGAGGCCCAGCCCAGAGAAAGGGGAGGGGGAGCAAAGATATGCTAATGTGGGGCAACACTAGGAGGGGTGACTCTATCTTGGAGTCCCTTGGCATGTGCACCTGCGGCTGCACCCCTTTATTGGGTTCATGTAGCCCCCCAAAGGTTGTGCAGCTGCCGGGGTGACCTTTGATGCCAGTTATTTCATTGGCTAGCTTGCATGCCTATAGATAACTTGCATGTGATCCTAGCCATTCCTTTGCAAAGCCCCGTGTGGATGTAGTGCTGGCCAGAGGCATGGGGGTGAGGTCGGATTTCGCTCATGAGGTCCCACCGAGTGGTGGGAGCCAGCGTGAGCGGGCAGGACCTTGTCCCTTTCTCCCCTCAGAAGAGGAGTGCCCAGTGGGGAGCCAAAGGAGGCTTGTGTGGGGTGGCCAGGGCCCACAGAGGGTGTGCAGCTTCTGGGCAGGAGGGAACTGGGGTGCTGCTATAGGTTGGCATGAGCCCCATGAACTCACCTTCCCTCTATCTGCCCCTGTTCCCAGCCTGTTCACCCTTTCCCACCAGTAGCTCCTGTCACCCCTTCCCCCAGCATTTCCTCTGTGTCCCCCACTTTCTCCTCCAATGATTTCTGTCCCCCATTTTCTACCCTCACCAATCGCTCCTCATTCCATCCCCTTTCCTCCTAATGGCTGGCATCCCCCCTTATTTCCCTTCATATCTCTTTATTCCCCCCACCCCAGCCCCTGATCCCCCCTCTCCATTCAGTATACTCCCACTGTGCCCCAGGCCTGCCCTGGCCAGCATCACAGTTCTGACTGCTCCTTATGCCCTTCTGGAGCATCGCGTGTCTCTGGGGTGGGTGAGCCTGGAACATTCCCTGCGTCTCCTGAGCTCAGAGACTGCAGTTCTGCCAGGTTCTTAGGCAGTGGGAGGTCCAGTGCACCCTTCCCAGGTGTACTGTCAGGCAGAATTTGGCCCTGAATAAGGAAGAATGCAAAAGGGAGGCCAGGTAATTCTATACTCTGCTGGTCTGTCTCACCTGCTTTTCTTGTTTGCATTACGAGGCAAATTCAGCTCTCAGAGTGAATCCGGATCCAGATTGTCACCTGTGTAGCTAACAGCTGAATCTGGCCCTGAGCCTGCCAAGGGAGCATTGATGGATTCGACAGTTGTTGTACCAGTTGAGGTACTGGGAATGGTATCTTTAAGTGGTTTAGCTTTGCAGATAGGAATTCTGGGGGAGGGCCATGGCGGAAACCCACGTTCTGTTACGCAGGGGCAGCTGGAATTGGGACATGCCAGATCAAGAGGGTGTCTCTCAAGTGTGTTGGGCCGGGAGTGATTGCTGGACCCAACACAAGCCCAGCCATTGTGTTGGGACAGGCCAGAGTTTGATGTGGCTGCTGTCAGGGCTCCTTTTATTAGCCAACCATAATGTGACGACAACTAAAAATACAAGGAGTGCTGCTTGCCGTTCCTAGCCTGTAACTCGAACCACGTGAAATGGCTCCTCTCATCCAGTGTTCTACTTTAAGTAGCCTATTTTAGAAGGGGAGCAAATAATAGACTTGGATTGTTGCCCCTTCACCCCGCCCTTTAATTAGATTTATGCCTGACAATTATCATTTCATATAAAGGGCTGGGAGTGATGGATACTTGGCAGCCTTAGCACTGGGCATCCTTGCCTGCAAATAAGACAGATAAACACATCATCTGTCCTTCATTGCCCGGGACATACCTCATCTTGGATCCTTCTTCCTCCAGTCCTCAGAGACCTGCTTTCACCTCCTTTTTATCACTGTAGAATTATGGACATGCGATAGGCTGAATTGTGAAACTAAGCTGACAGGGATTGTTATCAGTGCTGGTAAAGTGAGTCCAACATTGATTTAAGCTTCTTGTGCTACTAGCTTTCAACTGCTTCTTATTCTGGGACTGGTTTTTTTATTGTTGTACCCCAACAATTCACCCCCTTGTTGGGTTTGGGATAGGTTAGAGCTGGTTCAAAAAAATCAAATGGTGACAATATTTTTTTCATTGAAATTTCAGTGAAGAAACTAAATGGAAACCAAAATTGTAGGGAAAGTTTTAATGAACATTTCAATTTTCAATCAGCTGTAATGATAGCATTTACTTGTGATATTGACTATCTATCATCTATCATCTATCTTCTAGCTAATCTGCTCTTCACCCGCTTTCAGGTTCTACTGGGATATGTGAATTTTTTAAATAGTATTTTAACATAACATCAAGCTTTCAGTTGTGATGTGAAATGCTTTATCAAAATTATGAGCTTTGCAGCATGTTCTAAAAGTAGCCAGACTCCAGATTACTCTGATCTTCTCTCGTAGCTCCCACTACAGCTAGACCCTTTCAACTGATCAACATTTTATTTTTGGCTCTCCTATACTCTCCCTGGGCTTTGTAAGCGGCATTATCTCAGAGGAGCTCAGCTGTCATGTTAGGTCATAGATGGAGATGTAGTTGCTGATGCAGAGGTGTCCTGACCCCACTGGTGGCCATGGAAAGTGGGATCAAGTCCTTGAATTGGACCCAGAGACAGAGAAGCAATCAGAACACAGGGATGACGTACTTATGGCCGCTTATCCTGACCCAGAGGAAGCCTCCACCTTGCTTCCAAGTTCAGCTTCAGACACAGTGGATTACAGTAAACCAGTAAGGAGGTGATGAATGTGGCCAGAGTTTCATCCAAGAGGAAGGAGTGAAGTCTCCTATACAATGAAGACAGAAGATGGCATTTCTTGATGCTGTTGCTATTCCAGAGTGTTGAGTCCAGAAGGACCCCAAGCCTTCATAGAATCATAGTAATGTAGGGTTGGAAGCGTCATCTAGTTCAACCCCCTGTGCTGAGGCAGTGGCATAGCACTGTAGTGAAATGGGGCCGATGTCTTTGTTGGGAGTGAGGGTCAGTGTCCTGGCTAATGCTACAAAGCATCTTCCCCTTCTGGCCAGTATCACTTGTGAAGTCTGAGACAGCTTCACTGTTATGGGCATTGGGCCCTCTGTGCGGTGTCAATGGCCATGTGGGCAGAAGATGTCACCCAATTGGAGCAGAGTCCACTGGTCTTGCAGCCTCTCCAGGTGATCTCATATAGATATTGAAGAGGAGGAGGGGGAGAGGTTAGATCCCTCTGGGGCTCCACAGTTGAGGGCTTCTGAGGAAGGGAACAAAGCCAAATAGAAGAGGAACAGAAATTAACAGGAGAGATGCAACGTCATTGCTGTGTCATGAGAAGAATGCTGGGTATTTTTCTCTTGAAAAACCTCCTTGAAATTTCCCGCACTCCCTTATTCTGTGACAATGATATTGCTTCTGGATGCAGAGCTACACAGCCTTATCTAGGGAGACTGTTGACATACCGGCTCTTTTTATTTACTACCGGCCAGATTTTGCCACCCTTACACTGACTAGCGCCTTATTCTCCAAGTAATTCCATGGCAACTAGTGCAGTTACTAACAGAGTAAGGTACAATTCCATGTGAATCAGGATGGCAGAATCGGGCTCTGAATAAATAAGAATTAATTAGAGCTAAAATTAGAAGATGCATATTTATTTGAAAGTGGAGCTGGTTGGAAAATTTCCAGTGAAATGGTTTCCAATCTTTTTGAAACAGAACATTTTGATTTTCTGTTCTGAAAGGACTTGTGGTTACAATTTTTAAAATTTTATATGGTATACTATAAAAATAAAAAAGACACAATGAGAATGAAATGTTTCGATTTCATGCCACAACTTTTTTTAGTTACATTTTATGGGAAATTTCATTTTTGTTTTGTTTTGTTTTGTTTTTTACTTCCTTTTTGGAACAGATTTTTTTGGCATTTCCAACCAAATGAAAATTCCGGTTCTCGCCTAGCTCTATTTGAAAGTGTAAACTATAGTTGTCCTTTTTTTATGGCTGACACTACAAAACTGCAAGCAAATTGATAAATACCCTATGGACAAAACAAGCCAGCCTTCTCCCTAATACATGGTACCACAGTTCTATCCTCATAGGAGACATTTAAAACCAGACTGAACAATTAACTACAAAAGGCAGGGGACAATCTGACTCCCAGTAAATGGACCAGAGGCCCAGTCTTTCAAGGGCTCCTGAAGTCAATGATGTTCCATTCCACGGGGTTACTAAGATCATCAAACCCTAATTGATCTACAAGGGCTTTTCCATCTTTGACTTTCCTGATTCTCTGAAAGCACAGGTTAGTTACCAGCCAAATCCTGCAGTTCTAATTCAGGCTTGATGGCCCAGATTCTCAAAGATATATAGGCTCCGAAATGCCACTGACATCATTTAGGAGCCGAAATACCTTTGCAGATCTGGGCCAAAGTCAACAGGAGTTTGGAGGGTGTTAGGACTTCAGGATTTGTCCCAGTATCACTAACAATTGCTGCATTGTTTTTCACTATCAGTTGGTTTTTCCATGGGCTCTCTCATCATCTGTCCTGTTCAGAATCGCTTGATTAATTAAGGGCTAGATTTTTCAATGTGCTGAGACCCGTCAGCGCTCATTGAAGAGCTTGCAGAGTTGGAACCTACTTTCTTTAGCTAGTGTTTGACTAATACAACACTACTTGTCTACGTAGATCAAAATAAAGGGGATGGAGTCATGTTATGTCTAATACAAGTGATTCCTTTCCTGATTTTTTTGATCAAATTAAACAGGGGACCTTAGTAATCAGTGATGAATGAAAAATATTCTCTGTCCTTGTGGATCAGAAAAAATTCTAGGATTCAAGGCAACTGGTGGTTCAATTCCTGGCTCTGTTGGCACAGACTTTGAGTGACCTTGGGCAAGTTCTTTAATCCCTTCTGTGACTCAGTTTCTCCAACAGTACCATGGAGTTAATATCCCCAAAGGGGTGTTTGAAGGGTTCATTCAGGAGGGACTATATTTTTTGTTCTGTGTTTGTACAGCACCTAGCACAATGGGATTCTGGTACAGCAATACCAGTAATAAATAATAATACTTCACTATGGTTTGAAAGTGTGCCTTGAGCACCACAGATGGAAGGTGCTATATAAGTGCACTCCTATTATTTCCGAATCCCTATTTTTGCAAAGTGACCTAGTTTTAATATGGACAGAAATATTCCATCCCCACCCAAAATTGCCAATTAACCCTCGCCTAACTCACCACTCTGCTCCACCTGAATTTTTAGCCCACCCCCATTTTCATAGACTCCTCCTGGCTTTATCTGGAGCTGCTTTTCCCTGCGATCCCGGGTTCTCCTCTAAAACTGTTAGGGAAGCCGCATCCGCCCCAGATCGGAGCTTTATTCTCAATGTTGTTGCCATGAGATGGTTTGCAGCCAGAGAGGACTGGCTCTGTACAGCAGGGACAGCCACAATGCTAACTTATTTAGTGCTCTGACCTCTCAAGATGCAATGAGCTGAGCGGCAAGGCATTTGTGTGAGTAAGTTTAGTGTCTCTGCTCCTCTCCAGGGCATAAATACCTAGAGGAGCGTAGCATGTTTGCTGGGTATTCCTCAGACAGTAATTGTAGTCTCTGAGCCCATCAGGGTTGCATGTATTGATTCTTCACAGCTGTCTCCCTGTCGCTGCTGTCTATACATTGTCTCCTTCTCTCCTCCCCTCCTGGGCTTCATTTCCTAATGCCGCTCTTAGGGAGATCTTTCTGTCGTTGACAGCGGAACAAATCCCTTTTAACACAACCATCACTCCTTTCTCCATTGTCCTCCCCCCTTCTCCTTCACCCCCACTGACACCGTGCAAATCTCCCAGTTGCGAATCTATTCCTTCAGAATGATTATAGCTCTGAGTCACGACGGGATGATGCGCCAGGGGCAGAACTCAATGAAAGAAAGAAACTTTCCCCCCACCTGAAGAAAGCAAAGTGCGAACTAAACACAGTGATGAGCATCTTATCCAGGAGGTCGTGGAGAAAAGTTTCATTGAATACCATTGTAATTGTTGTCTGTCTCGCTGGCGCATGTCCCTTTACCTCATTTTTATGACGTGGGGCTATTTGAATGAATCTGGAATTTTGTTTCTCAAGGGAATCTTCCTCATCCAGCTGAATTCAGAGATGCAAATTATGAGTTTATTTACACTCCGTGAAATCCTGTCAAAGCCAACTGGGTTGCACCGGGAGAATTAGGCCTCGAATCTCCTGTTTGCAACGACGGCTCATTTGAAATGTTTGTAATGAAAAGCTTTTTTGGTAGGAAAAATGGCCCTTTTTTCAAATACAGTTTTTCACAAATCAAAGCTGTCTAATTTTTTTCTCCAAAAAAAAAAAATGTGGTGACATTTTTTAATGGATGTTTCTATCCAATTTTTCTTTTGGAAATGTTAATGAAGTTTTTCTTTTACTGGAAAACAGGTCTTTGGTAAATGAAAAATTTCAATAACGTTTTCAATAAAAGTGTTGATTAAATTTTGGGGGGGGTGGGGAACAAAGGAAAAATGGGTCAGTTTTTTTGAACCCTGTGTATTTGAACTGTAAATTTCAAAATTTCTTGTGAAATTCGATTTTTATCTGTATTGATGCCTTTACAAATGTCTCCACACCAACTAATTTTGATTTAGTAGATTCATAGATTTTTTTTAAGACTGAAAGGGGGCAATTATCATTATCTAGCCTGAACCTCCTGTATAAACAGGCCAGAGAATTCTACCCCTAATTCCTGCATTAAGCCCATATCTTGTGGATGAGCTAGAGCATGTTTTGAAGAAAGACATCCAATCTTTTTTTTTTCCGGTTTCAGAGAGGATTCTGGTTTACAGTTGGGACTAAGCAGCAGAAATAGATTAAACATATTCAGACACACCTTCATATGAAGCAAAACGATCCTTATTAATCATTACAGATACTCATCTTTAGGATTCAGTGCTGAACGGGGAGAGCAGAAAGAACTCAGTTCACTTTGGTCTTCTCACTTCTACATTGTAGGACACTCCCCAAGCTGAAGGCAGGGAGGTAGCTTATAGCATGAAGACAGGGGGAGAGGGAGCTCCAGGGAGCAGAGAGAGAGGCAGGACCAATTGCTGCAGGCATCAAAAACTGCAACTGACACACCATGTGTCTTTTCCCCCTTCCGAGGTTTATTTTGTGGAAACAGAGACAAGAAATGCAAGCAGCCCCTGGAAAGCCAGTCACTAAGGCACTGGTGGCTAATCAAAAACAACCATGCAACTGAGTTTCTAAAGAGTAGTTAGAGAATATGGAGTATAGGACATATTATGGGCACCAAATGCTTCTGCTTCTATTAACCTCTGGTGACGTGAAGCCCAGTTGTGCCTATCCATAACATATTGTGATTGAGCAGGAATGAGAGTCACATTGTGCCCTAACCACACCCTCTTCTCCCCCAGCATCTCAGGACAAAGATGCGGATTAGAGGTGCCTGGGCGGGATTGAATTTCTACTTTTCTGATGCATGGTCTGGGGCAGCACCATGCATTGCTCACTTTCTCCCTGGAGCCCCTGGTCTTTGCCCATAACACACAGTGACATTAAACGACCACCCTGCTCTGGAATGTAACAGTACCACACGTTACATGACTATTGTGCTACTGGATACCTAACCTGCGTAAACATGGGCTCCTTCCCTTTGCTGTGCAGTGCTCTCCAGACCGGACAAAGGGGTTACAAGTGTGCTAGGAGCTTGAGAGAGACAGAGATGAAATATTTAATTATGCATATCTTTTGACTTCTCCGCTGACAGTTAAAGAGCTGGAGCCATATTAAATGTATCCTTTTAAATGGCAACATGGCCGTGGTGCATTGGTAGGAAAGCCATTAGCGGTTTAATCTACTTAATATCTGCTCAGGTAAATGCTGCTCCACTGTTCTGCATCTATAATTATGAAAGGCTTAAAGGGCAACCTCAATGGACCAGCTTAAAAGTTTAATGACACTTAAAGTTTTATGGGTTGGACTATTAAGACCAAGCTTGTTTCAGCTCTGGCCCTGAGAACGTTGGTTAACCAGAAAGAAAGAGAGACTTTTTAGTGCACACATTTCCTCTAGGATGTTAAAACCCGCACTTATAAAGTTGTATTAGGAGAATGTAATGGGAGAGGACCATTACACACCATAGATGAGGCATGGGCTCTGTGTAGGAAAGTGGACCTAAAGGATGTAGACTTCCCTTATGGAGCAGGGAAGGACTCTTCCCATTCTCTGGTCTGTGTGATGCCAGAGATTAGACTAGCCTTAGAATCTATGGCTCCAGGAGGGTGGATTACCAGCTCACTGCAGTTTACCAGTCTCTGATGAGGTGATTACCCCACATTGGCAGTGACAGGGGTAAGGGGAGCCAGCAAACCTAATTAGCCCATTCTGTGGCATTTGGAGGGGAGTCAGGTAATTAACGATTAGACCCAGCTGGGGAGAAGCAGACTGGGTGGTTCCTATAGAGGAAGGACTGCACAGCAGTAGGGAGAGGAGGCACAGGACAGAGATGATTGGAAGTTTCTTCTCTCTGGGGAAGGAACCACAGAGGGGCCTGTAGGAAGGAGCTTGTACCCTGGGACTCCCTGAAGCGAGAAACTGCTGGGGAAAAGGAGACTTCTAAAGTGGGCCCGGGAGAAGAGAGACCCAAGGGTCAGTGGTTTGAGAGGATCTGGGCCTCCAGGCAGAAAGCCCTGGGATGCAGCCCTCTTTAATAGAGTGAGGAAGATCTCTGCGATGTCTGGGAGAGAGGCCAAGAGCCTGTGGAGGACTGAGCCCGGGAAAGGTGGTGGAGTCTCTGTTCCTTTGAGTTCGGACATTGTTACCCTAGAAGGGGTGAGACTCTCAGTGTGACGTGGCTGAAGGGCCCAGACCACCAAAGTCTGGAGGAGGAGGGTTAGGAGTGGAGCTGCAGTGCTGGGTCTCACCACAAGGAGATGCTCCGGGATGGTGAGTCTGTGGCAGGGTCATTTTCATCTTTGTCTCTGAATTATCCAATAAAATGTGCACTCCTTTGGGTCAGTTCCTCTCTGCAGTGAAACTGTCCAATCTGTGAGGGATGCAAATGAGTCCTGACCATTTGGTGGTCCACATGAAATGATTTGGTGGCCTCAGTCCAGTTCCTATGGAAACAGCTGTCCATATCATAGAAAGCACCATCAGGGAAGTTCTCTCTGCATGAGGACTGCAGGCAGGGCCGGCACAACCCATTAGGTGACCTAGGCGGTCGCCTAGGGCGCTACAATTTGGGGGGCGGCGACCGCGGCGGTATTTCGGTGGCGGGACCTTCCGCTGCCTCTGTGGGGGGCGGCATTTCAGGGCGGGACCTTCCGCCACCTAGGGCGGCAGAAAAGCTGGCGGCGCTTCTGACTGCAGGACTGAATCCCTGATTTGCACGTTTGCTGGCAATCTCAGAAACGAGGCCCAGGTCTGAATGGACAACAGAGACTGATCTCTTCTCTCGCAGCCAAGAACTGATCCTTTCTTCCATGGCAGGATGAAGGCACCTTCATAGGACAGCGGGGAGAGGGGAGGGGAGGGGGTTGAGGAGAAGATGTTTCATGGTGGACTTGTTTAGAATTCTTAATTTGATTGAATTTTCTACTAGTGACTGGAACTGAATGATGCTTGGATGATGGTGGATTGTGAGGTCATAATGGTTATGGTGATTAAATACTCCCTGGATCTTTTTACAAGGGTCTGGATAATAGACCTGGTATCATGGCTGAACTGCAGCTTAGCTTATGCAGTATCATTCTTTTCCATAAATTGCCCTTGGAGTTTGAAATGAAGACTTGGGCCCAAATTTTCAAATTAGGATGCTTGAAGTCCAACACCTAAATCCATCATTAGGCACCTTGGTACAATAAAAATGGCCTGATTTTCTGAGGTGCTCAGTACCCAATTCTTCTGCTGACTTCAATAGCTGCTGAGGAGGCTCAGCACCTATGAAAAGGAGCCATTTGTTTCTGAGCCTGTCCTAAGCCACCTTTGCAGAAAGTGCTGAGCACACACCTTCTGAAAATCAACCCCCTTTAAGGCATCTCAGAATGGGCACCAAAAAACAGAGGGACTCAAACTGACTTGTCCTTCTTGAAAATCCTGGCCTAAGTGCCTAACTTCAGGTATCCAATTTTCAAAATCCTTTATTCTCCACTTCCCTTCCTGAAGTGTAGTGTTACTGGTAGAGATTGGCTGCTGTGTTTCACCCCAGAGGCAGCTGCATTTCAGTTGGGGTTAGACTAGATGACCCTTGCAGTCATTTCTTACCCTATGGTTCTATGAATGATTCTCATACAGCATGTTTTATTGGTGCTGGGTGTTGGGCTCCTGCTGGGTGATAGATGCTATATATAGATATATGCATGTATTATTATTATTTATTATTCATCTAACTCGAAAATTGTAGAAAAAATTGAGTGACTGCACTGATTATATAATCTGCATTTTTCCATAAGGATTAGTGTTCAAGAGCTGAGTTTTCTAGCTGACAAGCCTTTGGCACAGAAATAATTATAAGCTCTTTTTGCTTTGTGTTTGTTAAGCAGTTCTGAATGATTTTATCCCACTGGGCTTAAGAAACGTGCATTTCCTTGGTGCCCCTGAAAATATGTAAAACCCTTCATGTTTTAACTATAGTTTGGTTTTAAAAAACAGGGCTCATGATCTGGCATTTCCTGGCTAATGAAGCCTCAGAAATGGATCTTAGAAATTATAGATGAAGGTCCTATTGGGTCCTATCTAGCCCATCCCTGGAGTCCATTGCACGATTATTCTCTACAGCGTATTCTCTAGTGGTTTTGTTCAATCGAGTGATAGAGCTTTAGGTTGTTTGTTCAGATCCACCTACAGTTTTTCATTGTTCAGTTGCATGAACTCCTCATTATTCCCTGATACGACTTACTAACCAATTGCTCTTCCTCCATGGCGTTTACAGCCTTCAGATATTTGTAGATGGTTATCATCCTCACACACGATCACCGTCTGGCCAAGTTACATAGTTGACATTGGCACCAAAGCCTATTGAGGTCAATGGAAAGACTCTCATTTAGAGCTGGGTGAAATTTTTCAGATGAAACTATTTTTTTTTTTTGGATAAAAAAAATTCAGATTTTGGGTCGACTGCAACATTTCATGAATTCATGTCAAATCGCCCAGTTGTTTTGGTTGAAAAAAGAAAAAAATCAGAAAAAACAAATGTTTGAACATTTTCAGAATAAAACATTTTTGATTTTTTTTTTTTGGTTTCCAAATGACTTTTTTGTTTTTAATTTGACTTTAATTTTATTTTTTTTTAAAACCCCTCAAACTCAAAACGGAAACATTTCCTTTCGGGTCAAACTCAACAATATGTTCAACCTTAAACAAAATTTTTCAACTTTTTTGGCTCCCCCTCTCTGCTCTCCCCCACCACCAAAAGTTTTGGATCAATCTTCACAAACAGGAGCTATTTCCCCCCATTGCCATTGATTTGGATGGAGGCTAGTGTCCTAATTCCCTTTTGTGCCTCTGAAAATTTCCTTCTGAATTTTCAAATTTGAGTGCACAGAGATAGACATCTGGGCCAAGATTTTAAAAATGGCAACTTAAAGTTTAGCTCATAGCGTGGGGGTTTTCAACAGCACCTAAGTGATTAAGGAGCAGAAATCCTGTTAACTTTTAATGGGACTCATGCACTTAATTAACTTAGGCACTTTCAAAAATCCTGCCCGTAATCCTAGACGTTTGTTTCTAAATAGGTGCCTTGGTTTTCAAAACAGCTGAGCACCCAGCAGCTCTGCTTGAGCTTTGGAGATTATGGCACTTATTGGAATGTCCAAAGATGAGACTTACTTTAGGCACCTTGTCTTGAAAATTAGACCTTACGTTTGAAAATTTGTCCTCAACTCACTTGCAGACTTTGAAACTCAGCTTGAAAGTTCCCTTTCCTTCATAGCAACTCCCTCAGTGGGAGGGGCTTTGGGACAGCATCTTTGTAAGATGCTACATAACTCAGAGTTGAGCTCCAACCAAGACCCAAAGCCCCCTGAACTTCTCACCTGAGATTTTCAAAGCCACCTACGAGATGTGGACGGCTAACTCCCTTTAATTTTAATGGAAACTGGGTGTCCAGATGCCATAGGTAGCTTTCAGAATCTCTGCCTGAATAGGTGGATGATAATTCTGTGGCATCATACTGTGTTGTTGTTTCCCCTGTGACCCTATGTCTTGCCCTCAGGGGTATTTAGATATTGAAATCGGTGGGAATAAGGTGCCTAAGTACCTCAGAGGATCAGGGCTGTGGTTCTTATGGGATGCCATGGGAATACTATTGTCCTGTTATTTTTGGCTGTCTTTCTGCATTGGCTGCTGTAGATCAGAAGAGACAGACCCAACAAGGATCTGGACCAGATGACCTTGGTCACTGATACCAGTAGAGATTCCGGGGAGGTGAAATGAATGTGCTGGTGAGTTCCTCATGTGGGATTACACGGTTGGAGCCTGGCTAATATTCCTGATGCTTATAGATATCCCTGAGTTATCTGGAGGGGGAAGGGAGGAGAGCTGCCTGCCTGGAGGGTATTGAGAAATATGGAGTCTTAGAGATGATCATATTGAAATCTGAGCTAGTGGGCTTGCTGCTGACAGCTCAGGCATGACCCAAATCCCCCTCCATCCCTCCCTTTTAATCATTCTGTGCATCCCACCCCCACTGGAAAGGTCTGGGTTTGAGTGAACAGTGTGTAATATAAAAGGGCAGAGCCGGGCCTGGAGGGACCAGAGGCTGCATACACGGGCTGT
The DNA here is from genome assembly GCF_028017835.1 of Emys orbicularis. Taxonomy (NCBI): domain Eukaryota; kingdom Metazoa; phylum Chordata; order Testudines; family Emydidae; genus Emys; species Emys orbicularis. Next base: position 64,270,086 of record NC_088690.1, on the reverse strand, counting down.
GTTATTGCTTCCTCTGGCAGGCCAGCACTGAGGGTCTCCACTGGGATTACTCACACAATATTACTGCCGTCAGTGGGGTGGGGAGGGGAGGGTCCCAGCCATGCTCTGATAATAATAACGCCGCTTCCCTCTTTTATTAAGTTGGGAAAGTCTCTGTTCATCATGGTAAATGCCCCAGGCTTGTCTGGGTTCCTCATTCCCAGGCTCTTGCGGAGAGAAGGGCGAGGGGCTGGCATTTGAAGTAATTAGAGAGAGTCCATTGCAATGAAGTGCACAGGCCAGAGCCGGGGATTAGCCAGGCGAAGGAGGCGGCTCGCTTGTTTCCCAGCCATCGCCTCATGACCAGGGCTGCTGCGACACTGGGGGCCACACTGGCTGCTCGCATGGGAGCCCAAGGGCTGTTCATACCTTTGTGTAGATTCCCTCATGGCGTCCGCTCACCTCCCCAGCATTTGAGCAGGGATGGCTTCTCGGGTGAGCTCACCAGCTATAGAGCACTGCCGTTCTGTGCTCACCCCACCCGCTCAGGACCCAACTCCTGCTCTTCCTCCACCTTGTATTTCTCCGCACACACCATACAGGGTCCTCTCTTCCCCCTCTTTTATTCTCCCTCAGGATCTCCTACCCCTCTTTCCCTCTGCTTCCGCCCCAGAGGATTACCCCTCTGCCAGAATCTCTCTCCTTCGCTTGGGTCCCTGACTCCTTCCATCTCTTCAGTCCCTCTCTCCCTCTCCCCCCAAGCTTTCCCTCGTTCCGTCTTGTGATGTCCCAGGAGAGAGGAAGACCTCATGGGAAGGAGACAGAGGGTTGAGCCCTCTGCATAGGAGAGGGGGAGGGTGGTGGGGCCACTTCTCTTGCTGTCTGGCCTCCACCTCATGAGGCCCCCTTTACATTCTCCAACACCCTGGTGAGCCAAAGGGGTGGGGGTAGGCCCCTGATGCTGTGGCTAGAAAACTCCAGGCCTCCAGCAAGCTACACCTTAGCCTCTTCTCTCAATCTGCGGTGAGACAGGAACAGACAACCTGGAGGCGGTGGAGCCAGGAGAAGGAAAGGATACTGCCCAGAAGGATCCTTGCTTTTACTGAGCTCAGGCCTCTGTGTCTTTGGGACATTTGTCAGCTGTGTGTGTCTGTGATGGCACCACCAGGCCAAATGTACCATGGAATACAGGGGAGCTGGCAAACCTGCCCTGCTATTGACTCAGGTGTAGGAGGGGCATGGTCAGATCCCAGGTGTTCTCCAGCTTGCTGCAATTCCGTATGGATTGCGCTCAGCTGCACGTCTAGACACTTTGAATCCAGCTAAAACATTTGAGCAGAGCAGGGATTACGTGATCAAGTTTCAGCCCGTGTTTAGAACTGGTGTAAACTTTCTGGCCTGAGTTGAACTGACATTTCATGGGAGATCACAGGGTATTAAGTGTAGGTTCTTGGAGATAAAAATAGCAGGCTTCCCAAGCGCCTTTTCTGTCTTATCATCTCTTGGGTCACGGGTGTGCCCCAGCTCTGTCGTCTCCATATTGGCTCCCCAAATCCGATCTTTCGTTAGTGCCAGAAACTTAGTACACGCAGTTATACGAGTCACACCTCCCTCCATGAAGTTGTAGCCAACACTAGCATCAGAGATTTCATTCCTTTCCTCCTGCCCTAATTTGCCCTCCAAATCTCTTGGTCAGACACTTTTTAGCTCTGCCTCCTGGCTGGCTGCTACCTCCCAGCAGTCTTTGCACATCTACGATTGAAAGGTCTGACCAGAAAGGCTTCTGGGATACATGCACTAGTCAGTTGACTGGCATGCCAGTAGGCTTTGCACTCACCAGCTGTGGTCTGTTGGGTTTGCCAGCATGCCAGGAGCCAGGGAGACTGCCAGATGAAGAGAAGTGAGCAAGGTGCAGCCCATAGCAGAATGTATTGCATCCTGGGGTGGCAAGGAATGCTCCCTGGATTACTCACATCAGTACAAACCCCACACTAGGCAACAAGGGGTTAAGGAATTACTTTGGGTCCAGCCAGCCCCGCCCCGCCACACCTGCAGCAAATGCGCCATCTGGTGGAGGACTTAAAAGACAGGGAAACAGCTCATTTGGGGGCAGACCTGGAAGAGAGCAGACCTGCAACCGGCAACCCCAGCAGTGCAGAGCAGAGGGAAGGCCGAAATCTCTAAGATAACTGCCCCAAAGGGCAGATACAGTCAGAGAGGGAAGCATTGCCTTCTCCCTCATATATGAACCCTGGACATCGGTAATCCCTTTTAATTCTCTTGGTTTGGACTACCCCAGGAGGGGAGAGCCTTGGACTGAGCTGGCCCAGAGGGGGACGATAGGAAGTGGCCCAGGGAGTGCAGCCTAAAGCAGCCTCAGGTGCCAGATCACTGATTGCCCCAAAGGGCCCGGGTTGGAGCTCGGTGGAGTGGGAGGGCCCGGGCTCCTGTACCAACAACCCCCAGCCAGTCACGGGGCATAGCCCTGACCACTAGGCCATGCTTCCTGAACAACCCCCGAGTGAGGATACTCATTAGGAGACATCTCAAAGAGGTCCGATTTTCAGAAAGTGCTGGGCATCCATCCTCTGAAAATCAGGGCCTTTTCATGTGTCTCAAATTTGGCACCCAAAATCTCCAGTCCCATTTGAAACTCTTGTCCCTAATGTTGTAAAATACCATTTCTTCCCCCCCCCCCCCGCCCCCATGGTCCCTTGCACATACAAGGATTGTACTGATATCACCCTTGGCTGCTTTTTTTGTTCCCTGATCGCCAGATTCATCAACATATACACCTTGCCGGGTACCATATGTCTTATTTGTCTCTCTCTTGGAAGTGGGGTGCTGTATATGTGAAGTTGAATAGATTCTATTATATCTAGTCTATTACGCTAGTGGGTGACTATTGACTGGTTGCCAGGAATTCTTCCGGTGTGTTTCAGAATACTCTGACACCTGAAATTTGTCCTCAGACTTCACATGCAGACCAGCGCAAGCATGGGCTGGGACTGCCCATCCCAGTAGTGGAAGAGCAGTATAGCTAAGGAGTTTGTGTCATTGGGGTGCCAGCCTGACAATGAATCCCACCATTCAGTGGGATGTTCAAAGCTTAGCTCCCTGGGATGGTGTGCATTAACCCCACAGAGGCCGGCAAAGGGTTAATGGGAATCTGAGCCCCGTTAGCCCACCTGGGTTGCACCCGGAGGGCGTCAGGCTCAGTTCAGTATCAGACCCCACTGGGGAGGAGCTGGGTGGCTGCCGTAAAAGAAGGAGTTCAGAGCAGCAGGGGGAGGAGGCCCCGGGGTCAAAAGGTCTTGTGCTCTCTCCTGAGGAGAATGCCATGGGGAGAGGTGGGGTGGGACTCCTCTGCTGGGTGGGGAGGCTGAAGAAGGACCCAGACATAGGGTGTAAGAGAGGAATATGTTATAGAAGCCAGTATTAGCTTGTGTGTGGAGCCTTTAGGGAGGGGGCAGGACTCGAGGGACATGGTTTTGTAGGTTGGTGTCCTGTCAATGGGGTAGAGGACAAAGAAGAATTGGAAGAGAGGCTAAAATCTCAAACCTGTATGGGATGGGCGGGTGGGCGTTGGTGCTATTGTTTTGTTTGACGTCCCTTGGTGAAGAGACTGGAAGGAAGACCCCAGGTGGTGCTAAAGACTTTTTGGTTTGCTACGAGTTTGAAGGACACTACTTAGGATGTTAAGGACACTGATTCCCTGGAAGGGACAGGACTCCAGAGGGGCCTGGCCAGGTACTCCACTAGGTGAGACCAATCACAACACCACAAGGAGATACCCTGGGATGGTAACAACAATGCCATGAAGGGGCGCTCTGGGTCGGTGAGGTCTGATATTCTCCCACTGAAATTAGCTTAGGTGCTCTTGGAAACTCCACTATTAATCTCTCTGTACCCCAGTTCTCCATCTATAAAATGGGACTAATAATAACACTTCCCTGCCTCACAGGGGTGCTGAGAGGCAAAGGACGCTATACACTGTGAGCTGCTCAGATGGTGTAGTAATGAGGGCCATATAAGTACATCAGAGAGGCGGTGAACTCACTATCTGTGGTTTTCCTTAAGAGCTGACTGCGAGAGAGAGAGAGAGATTCAAAGCTAAAAATAATTGCAAGAAAATCAGCATGAAGTTATTAAAAACATGGCTTTGGTCCACACCTCACCTGAGTTTTGCTTTGTGGCAAGGGTTTGAATGAACCCAAAAATTAAAAGTCAAGGAGGTGAAACACAGGGATCTCCCCTGAGATTTGCACTTTGTAACTGAATTTTGCAGAGTTTGGATGTGAAACCATAAATTCAGCCCAGGCTTATTCTAAAGGCCCATGAACCTTAGTGGTCCTTTAGGCGAACTTGCACGGAAGCTATGTCTACAGTGTGCCGTAATGTGGACGACGGGGGTGTTAATTGCAGTGCGCCCAAAGTGCGGCACTGTAACTCCACCGTGTGGATGCTGCTAACTCGAACTAAAAGGTACCTAGTTTGCGTTAACGTTGTCCTTTTGATACAGGACTATGTGAACGCGAGCTAGGTACCTTTCAGTTTGCACCTGCAGCATTCACACAGGGGAGCTACATGTAGCACTGTGGTGCGTGCTTCAAGTCACCCTCCCCCACCCCCCCGTAGTCTGAATTGCAGGGCCGTGTAGACAAGCCCTGATGGAGTTTGAGTTTGTAACAAAACCTGAAACTAGCAGAGTTCTCCCACTGTGGTTCCATGGTGTTACACACCGCTCCAGTCAAAAAGGATTATAACAGGATCCTTGCTATATTCCTGTTCCTGCACTGAGACATCTGCGCCCATGCAGAGCTCACTGTAGGACTGGGGCCTGTAAAAATGCCCAGGAGTTGCTCCAGGGGTGTGGAGGGTTTCCTCTAATTGCAGTGGGGAAGGGTGGCATGAACCACCCTGAGGTACCTGTATTAGTCTTTCCTCTTCTACTCGGGAAGCCCCACCACCACATTCCACTAAGGATCCCATTGCTGTATTAACTGGACTAGCTTGCTTGCTTACCAGTGACTTACCTAACTTTCTAACCACTAAACCTGGCACTTGGGCATACTCCAGTAGCTGTCTGAAACTCCCTTTAGAAGGCTTACAGACTCAGAGCTTGTGAGTATTATACATGCTTTGGAACATCCAGGCTTCCAGCACCTGACACCTGGGGATGTCTTTCAAGCTTCCTTGTGATGCGACAAATGGCTGAACCTGTCTGTCAGTTTGGGACTGAGTCAGTGGTTGGATCAAAGCAGGTTAATGCTACGTTCTCTCATTCATAAGGGAAGGTCAGTGCTCGTGGAAGGTGCTGCCTAGGCATCCTTGCAGGCTGTACTCATCTATTCATGGGAATGGGTGACAGGGGATGGATCACTTGATGATTACCTCTTTTGTACCTTCCCGCTGAAGCACCTGGCATTGGCCACAGACAGGATACTGGGCTGGATGGACCATAGGTCTGACCCAGTATGGCCTTTCTTATGTTCATTCATGTGTGCAGCAAGGTCAACAACAACGCATGCTTCCTTCTCCCCTCAGAACCTAGCCAACCCTGTCCCTGACCTGGAGGGACCACCTCTAGGGGAGGCCAGGAAATTCCTTCTCTGTATCCTTTTAACCTTTGGTCTCTTCTGAAACTGCCAACATGGGGGCCAGTTGTGGTGGTGGTTTTATTCAGTTACTGGGAAGGGGCCTGAAATCAGCCCAACTCCCCAGCTGGTGCTGCGTCTTGGAGACTCATCACATTAAAGAGCATAGTTTCTCCTCATTGAAGGAAAAGAATATGCTGAGAAATGACAACACCTGGCTCTTATTCAACACGCTCCATCTGCAGAGCTCAAAGCATGGGGCAGAGAAGAGTATGACCAGCCCCATTTTACTGAGGCGGAAACAGGCACAGAGCAGTGAAGTGCCTGCTCACTCAGCAAGCTGATAGCAGAGCTGGGGAATAGAGTCTGTGTCTAGAGAGGCAGAGGAGTAGGAGGAAAGGTGAGAAGTTCAGCCTTGGAGAGACTGATTTGGAGGGGACAACTGGGTACCCAGGAGGAGATGTCATGGAGGTAGCTAGAAATGTTGGTGGCTGGGGGTAGAGAGGGGGACTTAGGGATCGTTAGTGTAGACATGGTTGCTGATGTCACCCTGAGGGGGCATTCAGGGGAGAGCTGGGTGGAATGGACCTCAAAGGATGCGAGGAATAGGGAGGGTAGAGTTTCTTTGAGAAGCAGCAAAGGAGGAGGGGAATGGAGTGCACTGGATGCCTGTAGGGTCTGCGGGGTTAGTGCTGGAAGGGTGGGAAAGGAGGCCTGGGAAAGAGCACGAGGAGGAGAAGATGGGAATGGAGGATGGGGAGACATCATTCGAGCAGAGGAGAAAAGGAGACTTGTGAGAGTGAGAAGTGGGGTGAGGGGAGGGGGAATGGAGAAGGCAGGCAGAGAAGCAGTGAAAGAAGGAGATTGGCCCCCGGGAGTATCCCTGCTTATAACTGATTGGCTAGCTAAAGCAGCTGTTCTAAGCAGCTCTATCTTACAGCCTTCTTCTCCCGTTAGACCTTATGGCAGGCGGCTCTAGTTCTAACTACTAGGGCCCTGTGAAAGGACAGCAGTGGCCTCCATGTGAATCTCTGAGACCTAGGCCGCTCTGGAAGCAGCAGTGCTCCTTGGCCACGCTGCTGTGAGATCTGGATGACCTTGAAAAGGCAGTGGGGATGCCAGGGAGTCACTAGAAATCTTTGAAATGGGGGATGATGTGGTCATGCTTCTTGGTGTAAGTGTGTACGTGTGAGCAGCCCAAGACTGCCAGAGAGCTGTGGGGGAGGATCAGCATGGGAGTTGCTTCTCAGTCTGGTCTCGCTGCTAAAGGGGAATATGGGGCCAGCTTGTGACTGGGATACAGTACAGGAGCTACAGCCCTGCGGGTCGCCTGCTTTGGCTGAGTCCTGTGGTAAAGTGTCATGGATCTGTAATCCCGCTGGAGCCCCCACAATCAACTTATAGATGGTAGAATAGAGTCTGCTTATTGCTGGTTTCCAGCAAAGACTTTAGGTTCTGATGATCTATTCAGTGACTTCACCATTTATTTCTTTCCTCTGACTGCGAACCTCTTAAAGAAAAATAGTACCTTCCCCAAAACAACCGGGAGAGTCTTATCGCATTCTTAATCAATAAATAGGCAGTTTAGGCCTATTACTGTACATAACAATTCTAAGTACCTTTAGGATGTCTTATTAAATCGGAATTAGTGAGGTTTAAAATATTAATGGACAGTTGGCTCTCACCAGCTCTCCTGTTACATGAAAATTTCATTTGTAATTTGGACAAGACTTGGGATGTGCTAGGAGACACTCGTAGTACAGCTGTACAGGAGGGATACTGGGTAGTTCTCTCAGGCCAAAAAATAATCGAGGCCAGGGGCTATCTAGAGATCATGCGTGAGGGGTTGGGGATGGGATATGCATGGCCTCTATGCAGCTGGTTTGAGTCTAAGCCGGGATGGTAGTGAATGAATATCACTGCTGTCTGATGGCTGTTTGGTGGCCTGTGTGAACTGAGCTGGTCAGGTGTTTGTGTCATGAAACCAGAGAACTAAACTGGTGCTAGTAGGTGCTTTTGTTAGTGGTTTCAGCGGAAGAGCTGATGTTTTTCAGTGGGACATGGGAACTGAACCCCCTGTCACTCTCATAGATGGTCCTTTGCGGTCACAGTTGAGCCATGTGGGTACAGAGTAGAGTAGAAGAAGCTTGTATTGTTGCTATCCATGAGATATACCCATTCTGTGGCCAATAAGAGGACTTTGGCCGATATTTTCAAACATGAGAGCCTAAAGTTGCCTAATCGTTGGCACCCAAGTTCAAATACGTTGGCCTAGAGCTACCAGCCTGGCACATCATCAGTCAAGACATCTACATCATTCTTTTAGAAAGATGCTGGGTTGCCAACTCTACTGATTTTTATTGGGAGACTGGTGATATCTGGTGTATTTCGTTTTAAAACCCCAATCCTTAGAAGACACGTGATTAGGTGAGAATCTCAGCTTTCATTTTGAGAAAAAGGAATTTCTAGCTCTGAGAGCTGTGGAAGAAAGCTGGAAAACATGACCCAAATGCATCCTAAAGACTCAAAAGACAGAAGATAAATGTAGCATTGGCTTAAAAATCATATTGAAGATGCCAGCTGTTCCCTGAAATGTTTGACCACTACTTTGTGACTCAAAACTCCCATGAAACCAGAACCAAACTCCTGGTGGTGGTAGTGGGGAAATGCCATCAGGTGTAATCATTGTTAGGCTTTTCCAAGTGAATTTTGGGCTGATGAAGTTTCTGCAGCTGCCTCCAATGATTAGGGCTACAGTTTTCTCATGTATCAGGGGGTAGCCGTGTTAGTCTGTATCTACAAAAACAACAAGGAGTCTGGTGGCACCTTAAAGACTAACAGATTTATTTGGGCATAAGCTTTCGTGGGTAAAAACCTCACTTCTTCAGATGCATAGAGTGAAAGTTACAGATGCAGGCATTATATACTGACACATGGAGAGCAGGGAGTTACTGCCATCTATTATTGGGAGTGGACTACATCCACCCTGATTGAATTGGCCCTGTCAACACTGGTTCTCCACTTGCGAAGTAACTCCCTGCTCTCCATGTGTCAGTATATAATGCCTGATCTGTAACTTTCACTCTATGCATCTGAAGAAGTGAGGTTTTTACCCACGAAAGCTTATGCCCAAATAAATCTGTTAGTCTTTAAGGTGCCACCAGACTCCTGGTAGTTTTCTCATGGTGGTCATGGAAACCATGAATTTGATTAAAGTGTGTGAAATGCCCCCGAACCCAATGTCGTTGTGACTTGGCACATGGTGTCGCAGTGTCACACAGGTTTGACCCATCTGCCCCTCTGGCTCAGCTGACAGAGGGGTGGAGGTGCCAAGCCTGTGTGGCACTATGACCACGTGTTGGGTTGCAATGCCTGGACTGGGGAGCTGGGCCCAGGTCCACGGGACAGGAGCTGCCCCTGTGGGGTGAAGTGCAGAGGAACAGTAGCCCATGCTAACACAATGTGGCTCTCTGTCTCTCTTACCCACGAAAGCTTATGCTCCCAATACTTCTGTTAGTCTTAAAGGTGCCACAGGACCCTCTGTTGCTTTTTACAGATTCAGACTAACACGGCTACCCCTCTGATACTAGAGCACATATAGAGACTTATGAATCTGCTACTGTCCCAAGCTAACAGAGCTGGGCCTCTAGTTTAAGCAACAGCGGCTCCTGCTTTTACATCCTTAGTTCCCTGGCTCAATCCCTGCAGGCTACTCCTCCAGCTTCCTCCATGCAACACATCTGAACTTTGACCAGGAGGAACCAGCTCTAGAAATGCTTTTGTGGCAACTATTAATTGCTTCCTGAATTTGAAAAGCATAAACACAAGAGCTTGCCAGGGAACAAGTTAGCCAGTGGATAAATGCTTTGCCATTAATGCATTGTTGACCCTGAGGATGATGCGAGATCCATGAGAGCTCTTAAGAAATTTACCAGAAACCATTTCAGCGGAGGTCGTGTGTTATAAATCCTTAACTAATGGGATGAAGGGAATGAGACTAGATAATAGTTCGCACAAACTGTCTGGGCATGAATCTCCATTGAGGATCTTTAGAGCATTATAAATATGACATTGTGATGCTGGGCTTTCGTGCACTGTTATCCCAGAAACTAACAAGTGCTTTTATACATCCTGAAAAATGAGATGATCCCAGGCACGTCTAGGGTTTGTTATACACACTGCAGTAACAAAGACCAATACATTGCCCTTCTATGGAGCATTGCATCCAAAGCTGTAAAAGCCCATCACAAATAGTTACGTATCGTCATGAATTTCAAATGGTCGGGCACCTGAATGTGTGGCATTATTTTCAGAGGCGATGAGAATCCACTAGCTTACGCTGACTTCCACAGAAGTTGTAGGTGCTTGGTCCCTTCGAGATTTAGATAATAGACCAGGGGTGGCCTAACTTACTGATCCTCTGAGCTGCATATGATAATCTTCAGAAGTTCGAGAGCCGAGCGCACCTGCTTCAGCCCCATTGGAGGTGCCTGCCAGGACTCAGGGCTTCAGCAAGAACAGGGCTGAAGCCCCTAAATCCCCTCCACACCGGGCAGAAGCCCCTAGCCCCACCACCCAACAGCAGGGCAGAAGCCCTGAGCTCCCCTCCCCCAGTCTGGTAGGTGGAGAATGGGGAGCTCCGCGAGCCGCACTTTAATTGTAAAAGAGCCGCATATGGCTCGCGAGCCGCAGTTTGGTCACCCCGTCATAGACCCTTGTGAAGCAATAGCCAAAACTTCAGTTCAGTGAGCCAGGGAGTTTCCTAGATTTTCCCACTGGTACAGTATCAAAGCACCTCACAACATCCCAATTAGGTGAGGCAGCATCATTATCTGAATATTACCAAGGGGGGGACTGAGGCACAGAGAGACTAACGGCCTTGCCCATGGGGGTACTAAAGGGGGTGTGACCAGAGCTCCTGAGTGATGGCATCCATTGATTCCCAGAACACCTGGGACTTGCTGATACCGAGAACTGCGGGGCAAGAGGACCGAGCAAGACCTGGTCTCTTTGCCCTTCCTGAGGGACAAGAAGCAGTTTAATTTGTGAAGGCCTGAAACTCAGGATGGACTCCCTTTCCTCTTGCCATCTATCTGTCTCTCCTGTCAATTGACAGAACGTTCCAAAGCTTCTAGTAGGTCTGAGCTGGGCCCCCCATTGCCATCTCTCACCCCTGCCTGGGGATGCTGAGTTATTTCACAAGGGGGTGTTGGCGTGTGGAGAAGTTTGCTGCCTTCACTCCAGAAAGCATCTTCTGTTTGCTTGCTACCTTTGTCAGTTTGCTGCTACCACCCTATGTTTTCATTTTCTTTGGAAGGAGAGGGGAATGAGCTGGAAACACTGAGCATGTGCAAAAGGGGGATGTCCAAATTAGGTATCCACCCAAACAGGAATGCACTGTGCGAGGGAAAGAAGAAAATATTAGCGAGATAGGATGGCTTCCTGGACTGGTCATGGGGTAGAGGTGAACAGACATGGGATACAGGGCATTTCATGTCTAAGTTACAAATTGAAATCCAGACCAAGCTGGTGTTGGGTGGGGCCAGCTACTGCCAGGTTTTTAAGTATATAGCTCTAGTGCTTGTTGGGAAGTAATTTGTTTTCCCCCCTCCCTGCCCATGAAAAGTTTTGACAAAAATTTTAGATGGTCAAAAAATTTCAGTGGCCAAAAACACACACTTTTTAAAAATGGAAACCTGATACTTTTCAGCAAAGCTGGTGTGTTTTTTTACAGGAAAAATTCCATTTAATCAAAAGGCCATTTTTGATTAAAAAATGAGAAGTTTTGATGGAAAGTTTTTATCTAACCCTACTTAGCACCCACATTTGGAGCAGATTTTCCAACATGAACCCAAGACATTGATCTCTTTGGAAAATCTAGCCATGACCATCTATTCCGTGGCCTTTGAGTACAGGGAGTCTCATCTGATTTGACTGGATTGGTGCCCACATCATGAAAGCAACCTACCATGAAACCACCAATCACAACTGACCCATGAGCGGCAGTCTCACCAGAGAGGTCTAGGGCTGAAAGGGTCACAACAATCAAACTCCCTTGGTGTCTCTCCAAGGTTAAGGCCTGTTGGTGAACAGTATGGGGCAAGTTGGCAGTGCCACAACTTGTGCTTGTACCTGTTTTGTAAATAGAAGACATTGGTCCCCATGGCTGTTAATCCAACACCTTTTACTTGGGGTATATGGAAAACTGTATTAAAATTGTAGAGCTATCACTTTAAATGCTATGGGGTTTCCTGGTCCTGATTGCAGATTAGGGGGCTCTATAGGGAGCAGCAATCTGGAAAGAAGCAGCCTAGAATAACGTAGGGTAATTTGTGCCTCTCTACCTTTTGGAACAGTCTGATTTGTCTCTCTTTGTTTTTGGTGACTGTGTGATATCGTTCTAGATTCTAGGAATAAAAGTAGGGTTTCTTTGCAACCTTTCAGCATGATAAACAGAAAATACTCTGTTTTTTCTGTGTGAAAGCTGTGAGCGTAACACCACTAGTACTAACATGCTCTTTAAAAATGCAAAAGAATGAAGGCTGTATTGTATTAGTGAAATAGTCTGGGGTGGTAATAAACAATGGCGCCTACTCATGCAAATTAGGAACTTTACATTCAAGTGTAATTTGCACACATTCATTGATGATTGACTATTGTATTTTACTAACAGCGTGCGTTGACTTTCCGGACATGTACCCTGCCCCAAAGAGCTTACAGTCTAAGCAGACGATGTTAGACCAATTTGCATCTAAAATGGGGACATGAGAGAGAAATTCTCCACAGGGGCAAAAAGCTTTTCCCAAACCCCATTAGCCATGTAACAGGCAACTACAAAGTGGGAATTGTATCCTGACTTAATGGAGCATGAATAAATGACAGAGTTCTAATTACAACTTCGCCGATGATGTGCTGTTTGTCACAAGTGTTCAGATCAAAACTGGCAACGGATCTTGGGTCCCTTTTGAAAAAACTTCTGAGGAACAGATCTGTGCCTGGCTTGCACATCTTGGAAATGGGAAGTACTAGGGTCAGGGTAAGGTCCTAGGATCACTCCTCATGGACTAACATTGCTCCACTGACTTCAGTGGGACTTCCCTGTTGAACCCCCACTACACACAGATTTTATGCCGATGTAGCTATTTCAGTTGGGGGGAGGGGCTGACTTTCTACCAAAATAGTTAAACTGGCACAACCCCTAGTATAGATGCACTTTTATCAGTACAAAGTACCTATAGTTTATTCCCTGTTCTCTAGGGGAACAGCTCTACAGATATAAGGTATCTTTATACCAGTATAACTGCATCCACACTAGAGGAAGGGTGTTGAATCGTTTCAACTCCAGCAGTATTGTTAAAGTAGTACAATTGCTGTGTAGGGCTTGAGAATTGGGCCTTAACTGGGACTGTTATGCTATGTCTACACTACCGCCGGATTGACGCTCTGGCGATCAATGCACCGGGGGTCGATTTAGCGGGTCTAGCGAAGACCCACCAAATCGACCCCAGATCACTCTCCGGTCGACCATGGTACTCCACTGGGAATGAGAAGAGTAAGATAAATTGCCAGGAGAGTGTCTCCCGTCAATCCAGCACGGTGTAGACACCGCAGTAAGTCGACCTAAGGTACGTTGACTCCAGCTACGTTATTCACATAGCTGGAGTAGCATAATTTATGTCGACTTACTGCGGTAGTGTAGACAAGGCCTTAGGATCCATTGGTCAATGTCTGCACAGGGCTGAGGCTGTTGATGTTGAGTGCTATATAAGTTGTAACTGTTATTATCCAAACAAGTAGGAGGATGTCATCCTATGGTGAGGGGGGGAGGGGGATTCTGCTAAACATCTGGGCCCTGATCCACACTTGGTGTAAATCAGCATAACTCCATTGGAGCTGCACTGATTCACCCCAGCTGAGAACCTGGCTCTCCATTCAGCTCCCTGCTGCTTAGCTGGCAGGATTTGCCTTTAAAGGAAACCTTTCATGTGGAAAACCCCACGGGGCTTGTGATAAAGGAACCTAAACCTGAACAGAACTCCAGGCCAAACAAGATCAAACAAAGAAGGCGTCAGAAGAGCCTTAAACCCCTCCAAGTATTTTGGTGACTCCACCCGGTCCCATCCCCTAACCTGCAATGGCAAAGGAGACTCAAAGAATTCCCATGAAGGTGGGTGTGACAAAAGCAGTGAGTGACTTAAGCTGCCTCCAGGAACGGCTGAGGTTTCCAAGGGCTCAGATGGCAGCTTTGAAAGTCAGCTTCGTTTATTTATTTAAATCTCTTGCTCCTGAGATACATATCTCATTTTGGCAAGGGTGCCAGGTGGCAGCAGCTGTACGGTATTACTCCAGCAAGAACTGTAAAACCGAGGGCATTCAGGCTAAACCAATTTCTAAAGCACCTAACTAACCTCCACAGCCCACCTGCAAAGTAGGTAAGCTCCATTTTACGGATGGGAAAACATGCACAGAGAGCTTAGAATCAACTTGCCTCAGGCCCCATAGTGAATATCTGTCAGAACCAGGACTAGAACCCTAGAATCCTGCTCCTCTAACAGCTAGACAAGACTCCAGCACTGAGCGCTCACCATTGCTTTTCACTTTCACACCCTCACTTCACTCTCTAGATCATAAACTCCGCAGGGCAGAGATTGCCTCCTACTGTGGGTCTCTCCTGCACCCAGCATGTTCTGAGGTCTCTGTATTATAACTAATAATAAACTTGACAGTGACAAGTCTTTGTAAGATGATGACTGGGAAATTTCTCCAAGCCAGATGTCCTGGGTGCCTGTTTCAATGGGCCAAGTAGCCTGTTTCACCTTTCTCAGGTGGCATCCTCAAAAGCCTGCCTCCCTTTGCCAGCCGTAAGCTATTGCAGGGAAGGGAAGAACATGATATGGGTTTGGATCCTATATACAAATCCCAACCTGCTTTTGATCTGTATTAACAGGGATCTCAGTAAAGTTCTCAGACACCGGCTGTGCAGTGAGTGAGGCCATTTTTGTGTGGAGTCGTCCCATCTACAGCTCCTTTCCACTAGATCTGAACTTAGAGATTCCAAGGCCAGAAGGGACCACTGTGATCATCTAGTCTGACCTCCTGCAGAACACAGGCCAGAGACCTTCCCCAAAATAATTCCTAGCACAGATCTGTTAGAAAAACATCCCATCTTGATTTAAAAGTTGTCAGTGATGGAGAATCCACCACAATAATTGGTCAATTGTTCTAGTGTTAATTACTCTCACCGTTAAATAATTACGCCTTATTTTTAGTCCGAATTTGTCACCATTAATCTTTCTGCCGTTTGATCATGTTAGACCTTTCTCTGCTAGATTGAAGAGCCCACTATTAAATATTTGTTCCCCAGGTAAATACTTATAGACTGTGATCAAGTCACCTCTTAACCTCCTTTTTGTTAAGCTAAATAGATAGACACAAGGAGCTCAATCATATAAGGCAGGTTTGCTAATTCTTTAGTCATTCTCATGGATCTTCTTGGAACCCTCTCCAATTTATCACCACCTTTCTTGAATTGTGGGCACCAAAACTGGACACAGTATTCTAGCACCAGTCACACCAGTGCCAAATACAGAGGTAAAACAACCTCTCTCTTCCTACTTGAGAGTCCCCTGTTTATACATGCCAGGTTTGCATTAGCTCTGTTGGCAACAGAGCCACACTGGAAGCTCATGTTCAGCTGATTATCCACCATGACCCCAAATCTGCAAACTGTCCTGCCGCCACTCCCTAGTGCCAGAAGTCCTCTCCTGCTGGTCAGGCTGTATCCTGCCATAGCATCCTTAGAGCTAGCACTTCCTTTCGCCTTCCCTTGTACCAAGATCCTTATCTTGCATTCATAGGCATCACCCTTTTCTGCTGCCAGCATGTCTCTCCTGCCTACCCTACCTTTGTATGTGCCTATCACTGGGGTATATAAGCACTGAGGGTGAAATCCCGGCCCCATTGATAGCAGTGACACAACTCCCATTGAGTCCCATGGAGTCAGACTGAGAGCTGCTGTTTGGTACGCAACCATTCTTAAAAAGTTGGAATCATCCAATCCCTAGTTTTAAGCTGTAGATCCACTAATATGTGCTATTGGACCGTGGGCTTGATCCACTACCACTCAGCTTCAGTTCTTCACCAGTGTAACCCCAGTGAAGTCAGAGTAAAATGTGGTGATGAATCAGGCCCTACCCAACTATAACTGCAGACAAATCTGGGTGGGCATTTCAGTCTTGTGCCAGGTATACACTAGAAACTTTTGCTGGATTAGCAATGTTGGTTTGGTGTGAGGGAGGGAATAGGTCAGTTCTATGCTGGCCAAAACCCTAGTGTAGACACAGTAATACTGGCAAACAACGTTATTTTGCTGGTATAGCTTATTTCGCTTTGAGGAGCCAGTATAAGCTATAATAGCATGAGCACTCTTGTGCATCTGCTCTTGGAAGGATTGCTGGTATAGCTGCAAATGCTTTCTAATGCAGTCCTGGCCTAACTCATTCCTGAACTCGGTGTGCTAGCTGTTTGCTCCACTCCAGACAAGGCGAGAGCAGGGGACGGTTCACCCCCTCTCGGGCGAGTGGAGTAGGCCGGGTTCCCAGCTGCAGCGAGGTGGCAGATGAGGTGCAGGGGACACTGGGGTAGGGCTTAGGTTGTTGATGTGAGGGTGGCTGGAGTAGAGACAGTTCTTTTGTCATGCCCCTTACTCTGGGCGGGAGGGGGAAATTAACCTTTCCCTGACTGCCTTAAGAGACCCATGCACTTACCTACTTGGGTATGTCTACACCGCAGAGAAAAACCTGTAGCGCTGAGTCTCAGAGCCCAGCTCAATTGCTTCGGGCTGAGGGGCTATAAAATTGCAGGGGTGGGAAAACTTTTTGGCCTGAGGGCCGCATTGGGTTTCGTAATGGCCTGGCCCCCTGCTCCTATCTGCCCCCCCTGGGACTCCTGCCCCATCCAACCCCCCCCCCGTTCTCTGACGGCCCCCCCCGGGAGCCCTGCCCCATCCACACACCCCCGTTCCCTGTCCCCTGACAGCCCCCGGATCCCTGCTGCCCTATCCAACCCCTCCTCTCATTCCTGACGGCCCCCCCGGGACCCCTGCCCCTGACTGCTCCCTGCCGCCCCATCCAACCCCCCCTCCTTCCTGACTGCCCCTCCCCCCCGGGACCCCTGCCCCCATTAAACTCCCTGTTCCACCCCGACCACCACTCCGAACTCCCCTGCCCTCTATCCAACCCCCCCTGCTCCGTGCCCCTTTACCGCACTGCCTGGAGCACCGGTGGCTGGTGGCGCTACAGTCGTGCCGCCCGGCTGGAGCCGGACCACACTGCTGCCACCACCACGCAGCACAGAGACCAGGTCAGGCTGGGCTCTGCAGCTGTGCTGCTCCAGGAGCTCACAACCCCACCACCCAGAGCATTGCGCCGGCAGTGGAGTGAGCCAGCTAAGGCTGCGAGGGAGGGGGCTAGCCTCCCAGGCCAGGAGCTTGGGGGCCCAGCAGGACGGTCCCCCGGGCCGGATGTGGCCTACGGGCCGTAGTTTGCCCACCTCTGGTGTAGACACTCGGGCTGGAGTCCAGGCTCTGAGACTCGCCTGAGCCCAAACACTTCCACTGCTATTTTCATCCCTGTGTCCCTGAGTCAATTGACCTGGGCAGTGAGACTCAGTGTTTTATTGTAGTGCAGATAGAGCCTGGACTCTTACCCAGGTGCTACCCCTAACACCACTCCTGCCTACATACAAAACCCTCCGTAACAGGCAGGGCGTGCCCATGGGCTGGAGAGACTGGGGCTAGGCCAGCCTTCCTTACAGGATGAGCCCATCTGAGGGGAAGCAGGTATTTCAATCATCAAAGCTGCAGGGATGGGGTGGGGGGAGGAGTCAGGGAATCCCAACAGGAGAGGGAAGCAGAGCTAAGCTCTAGCCAGTGAGGGCGGGGGAGTGGTAGCTGCAGGTGGAGCAGATTGACACAGAAAGAGCTCTGGCTGTGGCTGAAGAACCGGCACTAAGTAGGAAGGGTTGAATTGTGGTTTGGGGCTGTATACTGAGGGCTCATTGAGGGTTGTTTGGATTACTGACTTTAGGGGAACTTTATTTGATATTAAATCTGCCCCAGAAAGGGGGGCTTTAGCCCCAACAGAGATTGTCTGGAGAGCTCAATGGGGCTACCAGGGGCAGGGTGCCTGTCACATGACACCTGGCCATGAGGGGGTGCTCAATTAGTGGCCACACTCTTATATCCTCTAACCTGTGTTTCATGGTGCTTTCAGGCTGGGCTAGCTGGCCTGGCTGGAGCTCAGGTGATGCTTTTGCTCTGGCTGGTAACCCTGCCCCTTTGCAGTGGGGAGGCAGGCTAAATTACTCCTATGTCAGTAGTCCTCCAATGCCTTCCCACAATTCCCCCTGCATGCCCAGAAAGACAGAAGTTCTCCCGCAGTTCACTGGGAAGGAATCACAGGAGTGACTCAGCTTCCTGTAGTGCAAAGAACCATGGGAAGTGCCCCCAGAAATCCTAGTGACATGCATGAGAAAGCACAGCACCCGTGAGAACACAATAACTCAGGAGGGGCTTTGCACTCTGGCTGTTACATCTGGGCAAGGCTAACTAGGGTGTTCAGAGTAGGGTTGCCAACTTTCTATTTGCAGAAAACAGAACACCCTTGCCCCATCCCCTGCCACACCCCTTCTCTGAGGCCATGTCCCCTGCTCACTCCATCCCCTTTCCCTCCATCGTTCGCTCTCCTCCACCCTCGCTCACTCGCTCATTTTCACCGGGCTGGGGCAGGGTGCGAGAGGGGGTGAGGGCTCCAACTGCAGGCTCTGGTGTGGGATGGGGGATGAGGGGTTTGGGGTGCAGGAGGGGGCTCCTGGCTGTGGCAGGGAGTTGGGGTGCAAGAGGGGATGAGGGCTCTGGCTGGGGGTGGGGGCTCTGGGGTGGGGCCAGAAATGAGGGGTTCAGGGCTGGGGCAGGGTGTGTGTGGGCTCTGGAGTGGTGCTGGGGGTTGGCGTGCAGGAGGGGATTTGGGGTGCATGCTCCAGGTGGTGCTTACCTCAGGCAGCTCTCGGGAAGCAGCGACATCTTTCTCCGGCTCCTAGGCGGAGGCGCGACGTGGCTCTGCGCGCTACCCATGCCTGCAGGCGCCACCCCCTCAGCTCCCATTGGCTGCGATTCCTGGCCAATGGGAGCTGCTGAGCTGGTGCTGGGGGCAGCACGCAGAGCCCCTGTGGCCGTCCCTTTGCCTGGAGTCAGAGGAAGATGTCGCTGCTTCCCGGGAGTCATGCAGAGCCAGGTAGGGAGCCTGCCTGCGCTGCCAACCAGACTTTTAACGGCCCAGTCAGTGGTGCTGACCAGAGCTGTCAGGGTCTCTTTTCGACTGGGTGTTCCAGTCGAAAACTGGACATCTGGCAACCCTAAGTTCAGACCCAAGCACCAATGACCAGGGCTAACTCTGCAATGAAGGCACAGCCTTAGTGTATATGCAGTGATGAGCTGCCAAAATCTTAACAACCCGTTCCCTATAAAAAGTTCTGATTTAAGGGATCTGCCACAGTATGTATTTTTTGTACCAATAGGGTTACCATACGTCCGTATTTTTAAATTTTAAAAATTCCTCCCGGACGGTGATTTAAGAACCCAAAAGCCTGACATGTCCGGGAAAATACGGATGTATGTTAACCCTACCTAAAGTTCTTTTTTAAAAAGATGGGCCTGAACTAGAAATGAGCTGCGTTTCACATGTGTGGGTCCCCACCACTCTCTGGGGTGTGTGCACATGTGTGGATCCCAGCTGCTCCTTGCCCTCCTCATTGAAGCAGGTGTGCAGGGTTACTGCCCTGGGAATTGCAGGGCACCAGTGGACGTGGGGCCGGCTGCAGACAGGGGCGTGGGGCAGGGCTAGCTGGAGGCAGGGGGTGCGGCAGGGGCTGGCTGCAGGCAGGGCAGGGGGTGCGGGTACTCACGCGGAGAGCGGCTCGGAGCAGCCCGAGCAGCAGGACGCAGCCCAGGCCCAGCAGAGCAGCCAGGGACCCACCAGGCAGCAGCGGGAGCCCCAGGACCAGGAGTCAGGGGAGCAGCAGCAGCAACAGGGCCAGGCGGCAACCCACATGGCTCCCGCAGCGCAGCGCCCCCTGCGGCCGGAGGAGGAATTACACACTTCCCGGCCAGAGCCCATCAAAGCCGCAGTGCCCCATCCTCGCAGGGAAGCGGGTTAACAACCAGTTCGAAAACCGCTTCAAAATTTAACAATTGGTTCGCGCAAACCGGTGCGAACCGGCTCCAGCTCACCACTGTGTATATGCCTGCTGTGCAGTATGCTGTTGAAATAGGAATGTACCACGCTGGCGGGAGGGGAGTACTTTCCTAATGAAAAGGGAATGAACCAGTTGCATGAGTTTTAAAGCCGTTGAATACCTAGAGCTGTTTTTGAAGTCAAAGGGAGCTGTGGGTCATCAATTTTGGAGAGAACAGGTCAGAGGAGAATGATGTTAATAATACTTTGATAGATAGTGCCCTTTGTTTTAGAATCCCAATGCATTTTACAATAGTAGGTATTATTAACCTCATTTTATAGAAGGAGAAACTGAGGCAGGGAGCTGCTCAGTCTAACAAAGCAAGTCAGGTCTCCTGCCCCTAAGGCCTTTTCTCTAACCCTTAACCAGTGCTGCCTCCATTCTCTCTACTGGTGAGAGGGGGGTGCATTGTGCTTTTGGACCAGGAGTGGGCCATGAAGAATAGGATTCCCACTCCTGATGGCAGAAGGTACCTATGGAAAACCAGACTGGGTTTGAAAGATCAGAGGGTCAAGAGTTAGGTCTCCTAGTTCAAAACCAAATAGCTCCAATTTTGATACATTAGCCCAGTGTCCCAAGACTAAGCTTTTCAAAGATTTAGGTGCACAGTCCCCATCGTAAGTAATGGCAGTGGCAGACGCACATACAAATAAGGAGAGAAAGAAGATGAAAGCAGTGAATGAGAGAACAGTTAGATGCAGAGCTTGAAACATTTCGAGGGCACTTTGTTTAGAAACAGTTGAGCATGTGCATGAATTTGACGTACATATCCAAATTTGCGCTTCTTAAAATATATCTTTGTGAAAAGGCTGATCCAACAAGGGATTTGCCAGAGCAGGAGAAAGACCCAAGAAATGGATCTAACTGTGTCTCAGGGTGAAGAATGGGATTCAAAAAATCCCGCAGGCCTATAGTAAGTTTTTGGTAACACCCAATTTCCCTGTATTATATCATCCAAAAGGGGCTAAACTCTGGCTGGTGAGCTCCAAATTCAGCAGCGGGTTGAAACCAGGTGTCTCAGAGGTGAAAGGTCAATGCTGTGAACCCGCTGCACTCACTAAAATGGACACACTGACCGTTCACCTTGAGCAGATGCAATGTCCTATTTGGTCCAGTTTTGAGTGTTTAGAAATGTCTTGCTGAGATCAATTTGGGGCAGAATCCATCAAATTCCAGGATGTGGGCACCTGAGTCCAATTTTCTGTCTCGGTTAATGGACACAGGAGCATGATGCAAAGTTTAAGTCCATTGTGTAAATGTCTAGTGGCCAGACTGCATGGTCCTTCCCCAACTCCAGGCTGCTGGGTTTGTTTCTGGAGCTTTGACTAGGGTTCCTGGCTTCATCTTTTAATCCATAAGAAGCTGCCTAGATGCAACGTGCACCTGCCCTCCCCCCCCATACTGCCTATTTTTTGTTGTTTTACAAGGAGCAATGGGATTTAAGGCCATTTTCTAGAAGCTGGAAGATCAGGACTCAGGTTACACAGCAAGTCAGTGTTTGAACCAGGATTAGAGCCAACAGTGCATGCTCAGCATCACTGTTTGAGGGTTGCTCCTGCCATACAAAGCAGAGAAATTGCCAGAGCCATCTAGCCCAGTCCCCTGGCTCTGACACTGACCCACCCCAGAGTCTTCAGAGGATGGTGCAAGAAACTCCATAATAGAGAACTATAGACTAACCAGCCTATAGAAGAAATGTATTTCTAACTTCTGTCAGTGAGAGGCTAGTTATTCCGTAGTTCTCTGTGAAGTCTGAGAGTTTCTATTCTTTTTCTTCTTCCTGCAGTGTAACAAGGGGATGTTCCCATTACCCTCTAATCCTGTGTTAAACTCCTATTAGGTTCTTGACCCCAATACTATCTTGTGGCAGTGAGTCCCACAGACTAATAATGAATTGTTTTAAAAAGCGTTCCCTGTCCACATTTCCTTCCGCAAAGCTGACCAAGTGGCCAAAAATTTCAAACTTATCTCCTTAAAGTTAGGCACTTAAACTCTATCTTTAAGGACCTGAACAAGGGCTCAAACACCGGCAGCTCCCTACAAAAATCAGGCTGTCGTGTATAGGATACTCTCCCTTTTAATTCTTGGTGAGTCCACTAGTGGTACTCACTGTGTTCTGTATTTCAGAAGCCCTCAGAACCCAGTCAGAGCAGCAGTGTGTGTAGGTAGGTCTTGCATGTTTGTGTATAGTTAATAAACAACTGTGCCTATAACTGTGCCTATATGGTTTCTTCATACTGTTTTTGTTGTGTAAAGTGCTGTTTTTAATTTAAGCCCCTAACTATGGATTTTTGATGGATCACTTTTAGGTCTCCACAGTGTGAAAAATTAATATCTCAGTGACTGTCGCCTCATCTGTAAAGTGGAAATAATGCTTCTTTATAAAGCTGCTTGAAAAACAAGGGGGAAAATTCATGAAAAGAAATTAAACAAAAATAATTCCCTGTTGTCTTGGTGGCAGTTGGTAATAGTGTTTGGAGGTGGTGGTTGTTTTTTGTTTTCGCTTTGGAATGCTTCAACTGGTTTTACTTATTTACCTATTTCACAGAGGCTGTGTCTCCGTTAGCAGCAAATAGGTGCTCAAATGAGCCAGCTGAGTTAACTCACTCCAGGTAGAATCCTAGTGAAGAAATAGCGGGCTGGAGTTTCCACACACACTAGCGGGTCACAGTCAAGTCTGCGGGGGAGCCTAGTTAACGTGTGTGGAAACTACAGCCTGCTATTTCTTGACTAGGATTTTTAGCTCAAGCAAATTAGCTCAAGTTAGCTAACCTGAGTGAAGAACACACCTTGATTTCCTCGCAAAGAGAAGGCTAGAGGGGCTTGGAGGATTGGTCAGTGCTTTGAAAGCTGTAACAGACTGTAGAAAAAGCACTGTGCATAGGTCACCCACTCATGTCAAGTGTTCCCAGGAATAACCCTATGCCAGTAAGGTTGCGCAACCATAACTCCCTGGAGTCAAGGGCTGGTCTACACTGGATTTTTACATTCGTCTCCCAGGGGTGTGAAAAATCCACACCTCTGAGAGATGTAGCTCTACCGACCTCAGCCCGGTGTAGATAGTGCTAAGTTGATGGAAGAATTTGGCCGTCGACCTAGCTACTGCCTCTCAGGGAGGTGGATTACCTATGGCGATGGGTATCGGTAGTGTCTACACTGAAGCACTACGGCAATGCAGCTGCACTGCTGTAATGTCTTAAGTATCAACAAGGGTTGGTCCATCCTGGAGCTGTAATTTCCAGCTTGGGTAGAAATACCAGTGCTAGCTCTGCTCGAGCTAGCCGCTAAAAATACAAGTGTAGCCACCCTGAGTCTGAGCCCATCTGAAACCTGTGCTCGAGCAACTAGTCCCCTCCCCAAAGCTTGCAGTGCCATGGCTACACCGGTATTTTTAGCACTCTAACGTGCTCAGAGCTAGCGTGGGTCTGTCTATCCAAGCTGGAAATTACATTTCCAGTGGCTGTGTAGACATACCCTTTGTCCAATGCTTTCTAAGAAGAACAAGGAAGCAGGAAGCTGCTCATAAGTTGAGAAGCAATTGGAAGGGTTGTCGAGAAGGAAACTTGGCAGATGTGTCTTCCTGCAGAGAGAGAACATGATTAATGGTACAAAGCAAATAAGAGAGAAGGTACATGGACTCTCAGATTTAGCATGTGTGTTACCATTGCACCGAGGAGACCTAGTCACAGACCAGCAGCCCCTTGTGCTAGGCGCTGTATAAACACAGAACAAAAAGACTCAACGAGTTTACCATCTAAGCAAAGGGCTCAGCTTTGAGCGTCAGCTAGATGCTTTGGCTGAGGACCAGTGTGCTGTGTGGCAAGCTAGGTCTGCGTTCTGCAGCAGAGCTCCTGGTTTCTAAGGGGCTCCAAGTTTGAAAAGCCTCTGGCCAATCCCAGTATATTAGAAAATGGAGCATTCTGGTGAATTAAGAATGCACCATGGAAATGAGCAATACCATCAGCACCATAGTCTCTGTGGTGTTTATTCTGATGGTCAAGGTCGCTACGTGTAGTTTTGCTGCCTTCCTATTTTCAAATGTTGTTTTACTGTGGGATTGTGTACTGAGGATGTAGAATTTCGTTGTGGAAGTTGCAGGGGGAGGAAGCTAGAGTTTTGGCAGCTCGGTGAGGGATGCGTGACAAGTGGGAGGTGCTTTTGAGTTTTGGTAGGCAGGAGGTAGTTAAGGCTCTTTGCACTGTGGGGAGGGTACATTTCCTGTTTCCCTCCCTGCTGAGCAGGGCTTGGAGGTGACTTTACATTTTAGGAAGGAAGGCTTGAACTCTTCTTTCCCCACCTCAGCAACCATGGACAGAATCAGCAGTGAAATAGTTAGCAGCATTGACATTTGTCATCATTAGGCTTCAGTGTTAACCTGCCATTGCTATGAATGGGGGCATTTTACACCCCTCTTGGAGCTATTGTTTCAAGCTGTCTGCAGACTCAGGAACATAACGCTGTTTCGATTTCCATTCTGTTCACAAGTATAGTGGCAGAAAGATGAGGTTTTTGCTGCACAGCTCCCTGGTAGGCTGCAGATTCTGCAGCAAATTTTAGGATGGCTCATGGAATACACAGGCTTAGTGGTCATAGTGGAATATGTAGTCCTCCTGGAGCCACAGGTTCAAATCAAGGAAGGATTGGCTCAGCACTTCAACCTCATGGGAGACTCTCCACATCTTTGAAACTGATGGAAGGCGTCCACAGAGTAGGGATCTGCATGTGGGGAGAGAGCAAGTTAGGGGTCAGGCCTCAGAAATCGGGTTTGGGGAATTGGTATGCTGTATGCATCTCACTTGACAACCACAGAAAAGGTAACCTATCCCTAGGTTGCCATGGAGACCACACAGGCAATGTACAGGTTCCAAAGGCTGAATCGCCGGGCTGCGTCCTGTGGATTTTCTCACTGGAGGGGGTAATCTGGCCCCATGTTTCCCAGCCACCAGGAATCTTAAAGACAAGAGTTTTTATGGGACGTTGCAAACTTCCCCGCCTCAAACACATGAGCTAATAGTTTCCACAGTGAAGCAGAACACTCCCCACCCTCCAGTTCTCTCAGGGTTAGCTGGGTGGAGAACGTTGCTGAGCTGGGCCGCTAAGAGCATGGGATGTAGGCAGAAGAGCGATCCGACAGCATCCTTGGCTGGCTTGCTTCTGCCGCCATGAACCTTGGCAGCTTGGGGTATCTTGCACCGACAGCTTTGGGTAATTGATCCATGTGTCGGAAACTAGAGGGAAAGCCTTGCAATAAGCATCCAAGCAGGATTCCCAGCCCTCAACCGCAGCGCATGCCAAAGGCTGTGCCTTGAGCTTACTGCTTATTGTCCCCATTAAACTCTCCACATCAGTCACTTTGTCAAGCTATTTTGGTACTAATCGTTTCCAAATGGAGTTTGCGGTCACCAGCAACATGAGGAATGTCTTCACTTGGGATCTCTCTTTGGAAAGTGATTTTTTTTTTAAACAGCTTATTTTTCCAAATAGGATTGGGAATAGCATTCAAGATGTCGGTGAGTATCAGTTAATGTCACCTCAAATAATAACCGTGTCTAACAAACACAAAGATGGTGGTGAAAGGATTGCTGGGCCGTGTTTTATCCAAGCCATGTTTTAGTGTTGGTTACTAGAGATGGTCCCAACCCCAAGGCCCAAATTCAAACACCTTTAAAACTGGGGCGGGAGGGGTGGAATTTGAACCTTGATCTCAATTTTGCAGCTGGCGCCATCTCTGTGACATGCTCCAGATCCAAACGCTCCTGAACTTAAGGGGAAGGAGCGATTAGCGTCTAGCTCTAAATGTTGCAACTTGATGCCTTCTCTGATCATCCATATAATAAGATTGCAGGATTGTCAGCAGTCTGTGCATCACACTGAAGCCTAGAATGGCTCTGGACTCAGTATGTGATGGAAACAACCACAAGCATGGTTCAGAATAGCACTGGGTTCAATCAGTGGATTTTGCGGTCTGTTATCATCCCATTTTTAAGTTCTCAGCCATTTGGACTTTACAAATTACACCCGGCTGGGATACAGCTACAGTAAAGCATGTATTCTATGCCAATGCAAGAGTCCTAGACCACTGGGCTATCGGGTAACTCAACCAATCACCACCCTTACTCTGCAGCTAATTTGCATGCAGCAATTTCATTGGTTGTATGAGGGAGGCGGCACAGATGGTGGTTTACTTGGCCCAGCTGCCACCAGCAGAAACCAACACAAATCTCCCAAAAAGAACGAGAAGTCCTTGTGGCACCTTAGAGACTAACAAATTTATTTGGACTAAAACCCACTTCATCGGATGCATGCAGTGGAAAATTCAGTAGGGAGATATATATATACACAGAAAAAATGAAAAATGGGAGTTGCCATACCAACTATAACAAGACTAATCAATTAAGGTGGGCTATTATCAGCAGGAGAAAAAAAACTTTTGTAGTGATAATCAGGATGGCCCATTTCAAACAGTTGATAAGAAGGTGTGAGTAACAGTAGGGGGGAAATTAGCATGGGGAAATAGATTTTACTTTGTGTAATGACCCATCCACTCCCAGTCTTTATTCAAGCCTAATTTAATGGTGTCCAGTTTGCAAATTAATTCCAGTTCTGCAGTTTCTCGATGGAGTCTGTTTTTTGATGGTTTTTTTGTTGAAGAATTCCGACTTTTAGGTCTGTAATTAAGTGAACAGGGAGGTTGAAGTGTTCTGTCACAAAACTCCCAGTACAACTCCCTAGACACAAATCAACACAACCCTCCCGACACACATACACACACACACACACAAACCCCAAACATACAGCTTCTCACAGCAGCACACACCAACATTCACCATCTGCACAAATCAACACAGATCTCCCACCACAAAGCATCCCCCCCACCAATACAACCAGCACATCCAACGACACACAAGCACACACAAGATCCCCAAACATCCCTTTGAAACCCAGAAGGTCTGTGGAGTCAGTGTGAAGTGAAGGGATTAGCTACGAGAGTGACTGAGAGCTCTTTTTGTTCACAGTATCACCAGGTTCGATCATCAGTGGGATTTTTGATCAGTTACCATCCAGTTAAGTTCATTTTTTGCTTTTTTTTCTCTTTAATACGTACAACTTTACAAATTGCACCCATGTGACAGCACGGGCTTTCAGCTACTAGTTAATTAATAACTGACATGCCCTGGCCAGGTGTAGAGACCTATTGATTTATTAGCCCCACTAAACTTTTATTGCTTTCTACTTCTACTGGTAGAACAGATCAAATACCACTTGTGGTAGAAAGGATGGCCTAGTAGATAGGGCACTAGCCAGCGTGTGTTGGGTTCAATTCCTAGCTCAGACACAATCTCCCTGTATGACCTTGGTTGAGGCACTTAATCTACCATGTTTTTAATCTGTAATATGAGGGTAACACTTCCCTATGAGGGATGTTGGGAGGGGAAATCCCTGATTGTGAGATGCTCAGCTACAGGTGGCTGCAAGGGACATATTAGATAGAATCGGTCAAAATTATTGTGCTTGTGTAAGCATAAGATTATCTGCTCCATCTAAGAGGAGGGTGGGAGAGGGAAACTTGTGCTGCAGCTGCCCTTGTTGTGTCTCTGAGCAGGAGTTTGGAGACCGAGGTTCTGAGCCTGGTTCTGCCAGTTCCATGCTAGGTAAGCTTACATGTCTCACGTAGGCTGAATTTTTAAATGTGGGCACATTAAGCTCCCAAATCCATGTTTAAGCTCCTAATTGAAAGTGGCCTGATTTTTCAGATTTGCCTAGCATCTGCAACTACCATTAAAATGAATGCAGTGGCATCCCATTTACTCCATCCCTGGTATAAGCAAAGTTGCTTAAACTAGAAATGGAGAAGAATATTTAGCTAAACCAGTCCAATTCCCGTGCCAGTTGAGGATTATTCCTTAAGGTAAATTTTTTCCCCTAGTGTTTTGTCCAGGCTGGCTATAAAGGTTCCAAAGGTTGGGGCTTCCACCACATTCCTTGGGAGATTATCGCACAGCCGAATATGTATCCATGTAAAGAAATCATTCATCTCCCCATTTCACACATACCCCCTTTGGATATATGCAAAGAGAGATCATAACTATAACCTTTGCTTAGCTAAGAGATACGCTGTTAGCTCTTTAATCCTCCTTTGTAAGTTGTTTCCCACCTGCTGATCATTTTTGTTGCTCTTCTCCTGAATTCCCTCCCGTTTATCATTATCTGTGTGTTGCCAAGAGCTGAGTACAATATTCCAGGTGTAGTGACATCAGAGCCATGGAGACAGAGAGCGCTTATTACCTCCCTTCTCCATGGCATAATGCCTTTGCATCTACAGCCCTGTATTGCGCTGGCCTTTTTGCAGTCATGTCACACTGCAACCTTATGTCTGTTTTACTGTCCACTATCACCTCTGTCTCTTGCAACCTTCCTGTTTCCCAAATTTCCCCTCCTAGTGAAAATCTGGGCTCCAGATTATTTCCCCACAGATGTAATAGCTGCATTTTCCCAAGCTAAATTTCATTTGTGTTCTGTCCATATTTCTAATCTCTCTGGGTCCCTTCAGATAATTTTGCTCTCCTGACTGCTGTGATTATCTTCAAATGAAATTAGTGTGCTATTTACACCTTACTATAGTTGGCTGATGATGTCAGGTAAGACTGGTCCTAACTTTGATCCCTGTGGGATCCACTTCCCTCAATTATACATATTGCCATTTATCACTATTCTACCCTTTTTCTGCAGGGCTTTAGCAATTTTCAGTTTACAAATGAATGTTCCTATTGTATTGATCAGTGCAGCCAATACAGTGCCACCTACTGGTGGAGGTATCTTAGGGTTAAATTGGTATGGTCTTTGTCTTTGTTTGGGGGGGTGGGGAAGTGAAGTCCTGCCTGAGTTTGCTGGAGTTGTTAGTTGCAGTGTCACAATGAATCCTGTGATTTCTATAAGTGAGTATGACGATAGCCATCCAATTAGAATTAATCTTTCAGTAAAGATTTAGTGAGACATCAACTGCTTTATTAAAATCCAAGGGCCATATCATCAGCTGGTATAAATTGGCATAGCTCCACTGCAGAACTATTCTGACTTACACCTGCTGAGTTTCTGGCTCAAAAAAACAGATTACATTGCACTTCTTTTGGTCCTTTTGTAAGGTGCATTTGAAGTGCACCTTACAAAAAAATTGCCAACATTAATGAACGCTCAAAAAAACAGATTACATTGCACTTCTTTTGGTCCTTTTGTAAGGTGCATTTGAAGTGCACCTTACAAAAAAATTGCCAACATTAATGAACGCTCTCTCACAACTCCCTATTAGGTAGGTAGGTATTTCCATTTCACAGATTGGGAAACAGAGGCAGGGTAAGTTGACTTAGCCAAGGTCACACAGCGAGCCTGTGGCACAGCCAGCAATACGATGCATTCCTGTATTGTAAGTTTCCTAGTAATAGTAGGGAGATGATCATATGCACTGGCTAATACAGTAACAAAAGTATTTAAGCATATTGTAGGGACAGAGGAATTTTCAGACCTGTGGCCCATCTAGCCCAGTGTCCTGTTTCTGACACTGGCCAGCGCTATGTGCTTCAGAGGGAGGTGCAACAATGGGGGCAGTTATAGAATAATGTTCCTATTGGTGACATTTCTTCCTTATCACAGCCGCTTGTTAACAACCTACTTATACCCTTATACAAGAATGTTTATATCCTTTCCCAACAGGTTTAAAATGAATCCTACTCCTGCTAATCCCTAGGTCTTATGTAGTGATTTTCATCCATTGCTCTTGAAGCGCTTTACAAAGCAGGTCGGTATCATTATACCCATTTTACAGATGGGGACACTGAGGAACAAGGCAGGGAAGTGACTTGCTCACAGTCATGGAAACTATCAATGTCCTCATTATCCATGTAAATGTCCAGTTCTTTTTTTGAGTGGTGCTAAATGCTTGGTCTCAATGGTAGTGGCATTGAATTCCATAGGCTAACTGTGTGTTGGGGGGAAATGTATTTCCTCTTTTCAGTTTTAAATTTGATCCCTCTCAGTTTCATTGTATGGCCTATTTATTACGAGACCGGTGCTCCTGTTTACCCTACCTTCCTTCTCACTATCATATATCACTATATCTTGCATACCTCTGTCTCCTCTCAAAACTAAACAGCCCAAATGTCTTACATCTCTCTTCATACAGAAGTATCTCCTTTTCTCTAATTTTTGTCACTTGTTCAAATCACAGTAACTTTTTTGCGACAGCTCCTCATCATCCAGTCGGGTAACAGAACAGATATCATGTGACTTATCTAAACACACATCTCAAATAGCAATTTGCTGATACTGGATATTCAAATCAAATGTGGCTTCTGACCAATTGCAGTTAAACTGCAGACTGAAATTTGAGTGATTACAAATAGTGGGGGTTGGGAAAACAACTGATAAAATACAAACTCTTTGCAGACCACATGCAAAGAGAATATGGGCTTTAATCCACCAAATAAATTATGCATTGTGACCTGTTCACCCAGCTGTTGTGATGACTCAGGAGAGGCCCTGAACCCACAATGAACTAATAACCATATGGTTTGAATGTGCTTTAACACACTGACCTTGAAGTGAGTGCAAGGTTAAATAGATCAGTAATATGGACCGAAAGGCTGATAACTGCATCCCAGTGTCTGCTTGGAGAAGGAAGGGGCAGATAGATACATGTGCTTCCTGAAGGGGAAGTTTGCACCACCACTGCCTGTGCCCTATGCCATTCATGGATAATAGTATTGCCAAACCCAAGTGTTCACAAATGATGAGTCAGGCCTAAAAAATATCATGAGATTGACTTAAAAATCATGAGATTTAAATAAATATTTGAGTTCTTTTTATGTGCCTTTAAGGAATCACAGTTTTAAGCTTTTCTCTGCAACCACATAGGCTAAAAACCTATTTTAAAAAAATAGAAAGCTGAGATTTTCACCTAATCACTTGCCTCCAGGAGTTGGGGCTTTAAGTAAAACACCAAATATTGCAGGACTCAAGATTAAATCACCAGACTTGGCAACAATGAGGCTGTCATCTTTCACCAGCTCAAAGCAGACATTTAGAATGAAGTGAAAGCAAGGTAGCGACCACGCTGCCTGACTTTAATAAGTCTGTGGGGGTGAGTGCACCCTCTTTAAATTGGAGATATGGGCCTGAACCCCAAACGTTCCCAAAGTTTAGAGGAGTATCTGCATTTTGCAACTGTCCCCTCCTTCTATAATGGATAATGCCTCTATCTGAACAGCCCTGTACTTAGGGAAAGTTCAGATCCTGAGTCAAGTGTGGTGTCTTTGACCCCCTCTCTGCTTCCACTGAACTGCAGCATCATTTTGAGTAACAAACCTGGAAACAGCCAGGTTTCCCCAGGATTACGCTTTCATAGCCAACTCTGAAGACAGCCCAAACTGGGGGCTGTACGTCTCTAGAAATCAACAAGTGTGATGCCCACAGCACTGCTTCTAATACAGCCTGTATTATTCAAACTAACAAGTTAACTTCCAGGGATCAATAACTTGAAAACAAGAACTCCTGAGTCATCATAAGCTGCCTTTCCCCCTTTTACGTTTGAGGACTAATTTAGCTGTAGATTTTTTTTTCAGTGCATCTTTGGCTTGGGCTGTGAGTTTTGACACTGCTGGTGCATATTTAGCAGAGAGTTCTGATTTCTTTTTTTTTTCCTTTCTTTTTTTTCATGGTAAGCTGTCAGGTTGCAGGCTCCGTAAGTGTGTGATCACAAAACATGCTGTCACATTTCTCTGAGTGTAGCATAAAACTGTATCATTTCACTGCAAATAACTCCGCATATTGCATTGTTTGACTATCCCTGAAACAACCCTGCAGTCACTGTGCAGTCATTTCATATTCCTCTGTCACATCAGTTTTCATTTGCTGGTGTAGCAGCACAGTGGCTTGATCGTGAATTCAGAATATAAACCCAAGTGTTAAACTGAGACATTAGACAGTAGCAGAAGTGCATTCAATTCAGATAAGAAATACCCAAAGTGTGGATTCTGAGTATACAAACTGAAAGCAAATTTTATTTCTTAGCCTGCTGCATGAATCTCTGTTGCATTTTCGCAAGAGCCGGTTGAAAAATGGGGGGTGGGAAATTATTTAAACTTTCAAAGTCGTTTTTGGTTTGCAGGTTCAAAATGGAACAACTTTTTAAAAAAGTAATGATTTATTTATGAAAATGTTTGAACTTCCTCAACTTTGGGAAAGTTCCAACTTGGCAAAATTAGAATGCTCCATTTTTCCTTTTGCCACTCTAACTTTCCTAAAATTGAGACAATTTTTAGAAGTTACAGACTGGAAAAATGAACAAAGAAAAAGTTAAATAAAAACCCAGACATTGTTCAGTTCATGGCAAAAAAGGTGTGAGGGGAAAAATATGAAAGTTTGAAATAAAAAAAAAAAAAGGGTTTCGGAAGCCCAAAACTGTACAAAAATTTCAATTAAAAAATTCCCAGAAAACTTTTAATTTTGTTCAGAAATCTTACACTGAAAAATAGAAACAATTGATTTTAAAAAATTGACCTTTTCCTCCAAAAATGATGTTTTTGACAAAATCCCATTTTCACCAGCAGGGCCGGCTCTAGGCACCAGCAAACCAAGCACGTGCTTGGGGCGGCACATTTTCAAGGGCGGCATTCTGACCATTTTTTTTTTTTTTTTGCTTCCCGTGGCAAAAGCCTAGAGCTGGCCCTGGCAGCAGCAGCACGTCGTGCGCGGGGGGTGCCCTGGGGCCGCTCCGGTTCGTGCCGCGGGGGAGCAGCGCCGCACCTTGTGGCTGGGCCGGGCAGGCTCCGAGCCGGGGACACTCGGACTGGGGGCCGCCCCGCAGTGCACATGGAGCCGCCTGCAGGTGCTGCAGGGCGGCTGCCCCCCAACGCTGCAGCCAGGGCTGGGCAAAGCAGCCCGAGCCACCCAGGGACTGCGGCAGGGCGGCCAGAAGCAGCAGCAGCAGCAGGGCCATAGAGGGCGGGGCGCTGCCGTGTGGAGCCCGCGTCTCGCTCTCCGGGACTCCGCTCCCTCTGGGGCTACCCTGCCCCGGCTCCTCAGCCCCCTTCTGGGGCGGTCCCCCGGCTCTGCCCTCCCGGGTCCCAGCCGGTCCTGGAGGCAGGAGCCCTGGCTGGAGGGACCCTGGGCTGAGGCGCGGCCCGGGAGCCCCGCTGCTTACCCCGACCCTGCCAGCGCCGGACCGGCTGGAGGCGAGGGGGGAGTGGGCGGAGTCAGCACTGCTGGGGCGGCAGGGGGTGCGGTTGGGGGGGGAAGAGAGAGCCCAGGGCTGGGGCATCAGGGAGTGTAGGGGGGGGGAGAGAGAGCCCAGCACTGGGGCGGCAGGGGGTGCAGGTGGGGTGGGAGGGAGAGCCCAGCGCTCGGGCGGCAGGGGGTGTGGGTGGGCTGGGGGGAAGAGAGAGCCCAGGGCTGGGGCGGCAGGGGGTGCGGGGGAGGGGAAGAGAGAGTCCAGGGCTGTGGTGGCAGGGGGTGCGGGTGCGGGGGGGAAGAGAGAGCCCAGGGCTGGGGTGGCAGGGGGTGCGGATGGGGGCGGGGAAGAGAGAGCCCAGGGCTGGGGCGGCAGGGGGTGCGGATGGGGGCGGGGAAGAGAGAGCCCAGGGCTGGGGCGGCAGTGGTTGGGGGGGGAGGGAGAGCCCAGGGCTGGGGTGGGGGGCAGCCCACAATTTTTTTGCTTGGGGCGGCAAAAAAACTAGAGCCGTCCCTGTTCACCAGGAAAAATGAAACCAGTAACAAAAAGTAACCAGCTATGTGTTCAGAGGAGAATTTGACTCTGGATGAATATACCCACTACTTCTTGTTGTATTGGGAGCCAGTCCCCAGTGACCTGTAACAAATGGTACAGGAAACTAGTAACCATCCCAAATGGGCAGGACTGGGGGTAAACTGAGGCACCCAACTCCCATTGAATATCAGTTGGTTGCCTAAATCCTCTAGGTGCCTTTGAAAATCAAGGTCTTAAATCTCATCTCCAAAACCTTCTGTGTCTGTCACATTATTCCCAAAGTGCTGTGAAATGTTCACAGTGTGATCTGCAACCAGACAACTGCCTGGCTTGGGCTTTCATTACAGAGCTAATTAGGATGTTCAGATTTTTTTTTCCAAATAAGAACTTAAGAGCTGCCAGACTGGCTCAGACCAATGATCCATTTTGCCCAATATCCTGTCTCTAATAGTGGCTCATACCAGAGCCTCAGGGGGAGTGTACAGAGTAAGGCAATTATGGAGTGTTCCCTGTCTTCCCCTCCTGGCTTCTAGTAGTCAGAGGATTAGGGTTTCCCTAAGCATGGGCTTGCGTCCTTGACCATCTTGGCAAATAGCCATTGATGGATCTATTCCCCATGGACTTCTTTTTTGAGCCCAGTTATACTTTTGACTATCACAACATCCTCTGGCAATGAGTTCCACAGGTAAGTTGTGCATTGGGTGGAAAAAATGCTTTCTCTTGTTTGTATTAAACCTGCTGCCTATTAATTTCATCAGATGAACTCTGGTTTTTGTATCATGTGAAAGGGTAAATAACATGTCTCTAGTCACTTTCTCTAAATCATTCATGATTTTATAGACCTCTATTATATCCCCCTTAGTCATCCCTTTTCTAAGTTGAACAGCCCTAATCCTTTTAGTCTCTCCTCATATGGAAACCATCTCATACCTTTGATTATGCTTGGTCCCCTTTCTTGGAACTTGTTCCAGTTCCACTATATCCTTTTTGAGATGGGATGACCAGAACTGGACACAGTGTTCAAGGTGTGGGCGCACCATGGATTTTTATAGTGCCCTTATGATATTTTCTGTAGATATTTGTGCACCTGGGACTGTTATGCAGGGCTAAGGTCACAGGGGGTATTGCCTGGCAAAGTCAGGCTAGGAAGACAAGCATCCCTACATACAGCTCTGCCAATGCACCTCCAAACCTGATATTCAGCACTCTCTGCTGTTCCAGTCCTGAGCCTGATAGATCTCTGACAATCCTGACCTGCAGCCCTCTTACTCTTTCACTGCTGGTCGTTTCCTTAGCAGCCAGCCAAATATTCCAGCAGAGTCTCTCGAAGTAGCAGAGTTCATTTCCCCTCTCTTAAAGGACAGCCTCTAACATTTCAGTACCGAAGTGACTGCCACGTACATGCGGAGCAAACACACCTGTTTCATCTTTCCAAATATTGCTTGTCCATCATGATGACTTGCTCAAAAAATAGCTGAGTCCAGAGCAACTGCGTGCTCTGACAAAGGGGACATCTGTCCCCTCCCATGCCATGGATTTTACAGTCACCTATGCAAGCACCAGCTCTCCAGAACAATGTAGATCTCATTTCATATGTCAGAGACCCAAGGATGTTACCTTGGAGAGGGACAGTGCCTGTTCCGCCTCTGGAGGATCCCCCATCAAATGCTGCATGTAGCATGGTCAGCTTGCAGGACCTGGTGTGCAATATCCAAGCACCCAGGTATTCTGCAGCAAGCTGGGTTGTGTTTATACAGTGCCGACCTCAATGGGGTCCTGGTCCATGATGAGGACTCCTAGGCGCTATGGAAATACAAATTAAATAATATTGTAAACCTCCGGAATGGCAGACTTTAGGTATATTCTAAAATGGAAGCTTGCAGTGAATTAAACATGACACAGAGTAACACAGTCCCTACAGGATCTCTTAAATTACTTATTTTGAGGTTAGCATCAACTTATTCAGCCCCTAGAGTTCCAGCATGCTGTGGATATTTGTACTAACTGGTTTGTAAGGGTTGGCAGAGGGAAAGCTGAAGGTTTTAGTAGCTGCCCTAAGGAGAATTGGGGCTTCTCTCATCCCCAGCCAGGTGTCAGGCCTTTGGAGATTATGGGATAGACACATTAACTGGATATTTCTGCTAAAATCTTCAGTGGAGAAACAGCTAACAAAGTTGTCATTGTTAGGCTCCAGAGTTAACACCCAATTACTATGCATCAGCCAGTTCACACCTCTCTGACTGATTGTTTCAGGCTCAGAGGGACAACACAGAATCAGTTTACACTAAATTCACCTTCAGCAGTTTACCAGAAGGGTTAGAAATGTACTTTTAAAAAACAGTAAGGCCATTTCTACACTAGCGGGCTTACAGCAGACAGCTGTACAAATGCAGCTGCACTACTGTAAGAGAGCTTGTGTAGCCGCTCTATGCCGATGGGAGACAGCTCCCACATCGACATAATAAAACCACTCCCACGAGCGGCGGTAGCTAGGTCGGCGGGAGAAGCTCCCCCGTCAACATAGCGCTGTCCACACCGGTGCTTAGGTCGGTGTAATTTATGTCGCTCAGCGGGGTGGCTTTTTCACAACCCTGAGCAACATAATTTATACCAACATAAGTGGTAGTGTAGACATAGCCTTAGATTGTGAAGTACCATTTTGCTGCACCAGGTGGATCCTGTGGCAAATGCTGCAGGTGTTGATTGTGGAACCCACGGGGCCTTGGTATTCTGCCTATGTATGGTGCTATCATACCTGTATCAGCAAAGGTTTCTAATGGAAGGATGTTTCTGGGCAGCCCATCAGTCAAGTCGCAAGACCGTCCTTATATAATTAGAGCTTAATTGTTGCCATTAGGCTATACAGATTTGTTACTCCCAGAGGGTTGCAGTAGATAGTGAATGCAAAAAGGGCAAAGTGTCAGGTTTTTTAGCTAATTAGGGCAGCAATTGTATTCCGTCATAATAGCATTTGTTCTTTATGACCATGCTGTGTCAAGGGGTTAGTTTTGTAAGCCATGAAATCACTTTCTTCAGAACCTCTGGTCATCAGGACCTCTCTGGAACGTAAAAGGGAATGAATTCCTGAAACCTTCTCTGGTGTGATTCTGTGGACGTCAGTAGAGGTATACCTGGGATGAATCTGGTCCCGTGTTCTTAGCAAATTATATTTCCATCTAGGGAAAGATGAGGGAAAGAAAATATCGGGACACATGGGGAGGGAGGGGTACCCGCCAGAGCAAAAAAAAAAAACCAGCGCTGCCGACGGATATCGGGACAAATTGCGTCCCGACCGAAGATCAGTCGGGACGCGGGACAAACCCCGAAATATCGGGACGGTCCCGATTTTATCGGGATGTCTGGTCACCCTATTTCCATCCCTTGGGGCATATTGGTTTTTTTTTAATAGGGTTACCTGAGAATACTGGGCTTAACATGCTAGTTTGTTGCTGTCGGGTCTGGGAGCAGAGCCAGATATAGATGTCTTAGGCCTGGTCTACACTAACCCCCCAATTCGAACTAAGGTACGCAACTTCAGCTATGTGAATAATATAGCTGAAGTCGACGTACCTTAGTTAGAACTTACCGCGGTCCAGACGCGGCAGGCAGGCTCCCCCGTCGACTCCGCGTACTCCTCGCGCCGAGCAGGATTACTGGAGTCGACGGCGAGCACTTCTGGGTTCGATTTATTGCGTCCAGACAAGACGCGATAAATCGAACCCAGAAGTTCGATTGCCAGCCGCCGAACCAGCGCGGTAAGTATAGACAAGCCCTTAGAAAGACTGGATTTGGATCCTCTTACCAATTGCTTCCTTGTCCCTTCCTCCGGTCTCCCCATCCACTCCCCTTCTTGCACCATTTCCTTCCTTCCTGAGCTATCTTTAATGTGCACTGTTAGTTCACAGTCATGCCCCAGAATCCTTTGCCCTAGTTGCAGTAGGGCTTCAAAAGAAGTAAAACTCTGGTCACTGCAAGGGATTCTGGGGCGTGTCAGAACTGAAGGTGCCCCCACCCCGAACACCCAGTGGAGCTGAAACAGGCAGGGCAGAAATACTGTAGCCAGCAAAGATCAGGTTGGTTATTTGGCCTGTTGGAGCATGGCTCCAGCAGCCCCAGCACTATGAAGCTATTCCAAAGCCCATTCAAGTCAGTGGAAAGACTCCCATTGACTTCAATAGGTTCTGGATTGGGCCCCATACTGGCAGTGTTGCCCGAGGTGCCACGCCCAAGACATCTGGCTACTTCACCTGTGCCTAAGATAGCCTTGGGGAGCAAGGAAGTGCTGGCTAGCTCTCCGTTTGCATGCTGGAAATTCACCCTGCCCCTTGCACAGAATGGGAGATGCTCAACAACCTTTGGTGGAGCTAGCGGTTAATTTGAACGATCAATATTTGTTTTGTAAATGCAATCGGAGGAAAAGAGGGATTTAGAGAGCCAGAAATTAAATTGACCTGTAAAAATAGATACTGAGTGAAGCGAACCCTTTTCCTGCCAAGCAAATATTTAGAAAGGAGAAGCAATAAAATGAATAAGCATCAATGTAATATCCTGATGCCGAAGTCTGGCGGGAATAGCTACTACAATCGATGCACCGATAACCCCAGGGAAACTTGAAACTGGAAGTTTTGTTCTGGAAACAGATTCATTTTCCTCTCTCACATGCTGCCTCAGACTAGCTCATGCAGCACTAGCAACTGCTGCTGGGAATGCTCCTTAGTGGTTAAAGACCTGGGCATGAGATCTGGACTGAGCTGTGTTTGTAACTAACCTTGAACTAAATCTTGTTCTTGGGGCCTGATTTGCAAAAGAGCTCCAGCACACAGCAGCTCCCATTGCTCTCCATGATCATGTGGGGGGCGGGGGTTGTCCATTGCTCTGTGTGTTTTGGCAGTGTGGGGGATGTTTGTGTGGGGGGATTATCCATTCCTCTCTGTGCGTGTATGGAGGAGGAGTAGGGCAGAGAAGCAGATGAAAATGTTCGCTCTGCTCTGCTCACCAGCAATAGACTTTCTCCCAGGAAATTCCAATACTTCAGCATTTGGTTTGGTCCTGAATTGGAATGGAAGGTTGAACTATCAATTTTAAGTTCTGAAAATTTCAATTAGGAAATGGTGAAATGTTTCATGGGAAATGTGGTCCACCCAAGGAGCTCAGCCCTTCTGGGGCCTGAGGCATCCAAACTACAACTCCCATGAGGCAATGTGGCACCTGAGGGAGATGCACTTGAATGCTGAAGTGACTCAAAAGGAAATGTTTCAGTTCAGTTCGACCCAATAAACTGAAATGTTTAGATTCAGGTTGAACCGACTCAAAATGAAATATTTCATTCTGATTTTCCTGATGGGGAAAACTGCAAATTTTAACTTTGCAGAAACTACATTTTCTGCCCCGTACCCTGCTGCAAAAATCTAGCGCTTCGCACTTTTCAGAATCTGGCCCCAACTGTGGGTGCTGAGCCCTTCTGGAAAAGCTGCCCTTAGTCACACCAATATATGAGCCCCATCCAAAGTCCATTGACATCAGTGGAATCTTTCCTTTGGCATCAGGAGTCGTTGGATGAGACTCTAAATCCAGAGCTATTCCTCTGATATCAGGAATGACTGGATTTGTACTGTTGTAACCTTTAACTCTGAATTTCTTGGCTTTCAGCCTCATCCATTCCCTAGAACATTCTACTAAGGATTTCCCCCTTCAGTTATTGATAGGGAGGCAGTGTGGCCTGATGGGCAGAGCACTGGACTGGCACTCAGACCTGGGTTCTATTCCTAGCTCTGCCATGTCCTGCTGGGGGACCTTGTGCAAGTCACCTGATCGCCCCATGCCTTCGTTTCCCATCTGTATAATGGGGATAATGATGCTTTGTAAAGTGCTCTGAGATCTATGGATGAGAAGTGATCTATAAGTATTACTAGTTACAGCTTTTTCTGTAGGGGAAGTGTTCTTTTCTAGACTGGATGCCTGTTTTCAGGGTGTAACCAGCCCTCAGTGGGTCACAACTGAGAATGCCAAATTCAGGATGAACTGCTGAGAAATAAGGCAGATACAGCCCAAGACTGGTGGCTAATTCCCCATAGGATGTACCAAACCAGCAACAAAAGTAAACTCCTGTTTCACCACACTGGCTAACAAGAAGACATAAAGGCAGTTTGCTCAGGCATTCCAGTTCTTATATCGCAACCAAAACCACTGGATTCAGAGATGAGTGGTTCTTTACAACCAGTCTCATAAAATAAAAGGTTCTTCTGATCCCAAAGGACCAGCCACACAGCCAGGTCAATATATAATTTACCCCAAAATCACGCTGATGCCAATCCTTTAGTATCTAAAATCTAAAGGTTTATTCATAAAAAGCAAGAAAGAAAGGTGAGAGTTAAAATTGGTTAAAGGAATCAAATACATACAGTAATTGCAAAGTTCTTGGTTCCGGCTTGTAGCAGTGATGGAATAAACTGCTGGCTTAAGTCAAGTCTCTGGCTGCTTCCAAATCATTGGAAGTCCTCAGTCCATTAGTTAGAATGCTCCCATTAGTATAGTCCAGAGGCTGGAGCAGGATAGAGGCAAAATGGAGGGGTTTCCAGGGCCTTTTATGGTTTCTGCCATGTGGAGGGAAACCCATTGTTTCAAACAAAAACCTCAGCACAGCCAGTGGAGAATCACAGGTGACCAGATAGTGTTTGGAGTCACATGGGCAAGTCACATGTTCATGCCCAATTTCACTCAGTCAGGAAGCCATTACCTATATTCCAGACAGCATGTTTACAGGACAGTCCACTCAGTGTAGATGGGAGTCTCCCATGGTCCATTGTGAGTTAATTGTCCTTTTGAGGGGCTACTCAATTTGAATAGTCCCTTGAAGATGTGCTGGCTAACTACCTTGTGGGCGGTACCCCAGGAGCAAACGTTTGAAATCAAGGTATAGAGCCAATACTTATAACTTCAAATACAACAATGATACATGCATACAGATAGCATAATCACAACTAGCAAATCATAATCTTTTCATAGACACCTCACTTGATAACCTTTGTACAAGATTTGTTGCAAATGTATAACAGCGGTTGCAACAATGATCTATATGCTCATATTTTAATCAGATAACGTCACACAGGGTCACTTTGGTTATGTTTACACTGCAAAGAAAAACCTGTGGTGACCTCAGAGCCCAGATCAATTGACTTGGGTTTGTGGGGTTCAGGCTGCAGGGCTACAAAGACCAGTGTAGATATTCTCACGTGGGCTAGAGCCTGGGCTCTGAAAGCCAGGGAGGAAGGGTCTCAGAGCCAGGCTCCAGCCCGAGCAAGAACGTCTACGCTGCTATTTGTAGCCCTGCAAGCTAAAATCAATTGACCTGGGCTCAGATGACCTGTGCTTGCCAATTAGTGGGGGGACAGAATGAGGGCAGCCAGCTTCAGCAGTGTTACTGAGCATGCTCAGTCTGTGTCATCCTGTTCAGTACAAGCTAAGCAGCAAATCTCGGAGGAAGGGGGGGAATCACATGACTCTGTATGCCCCTCCCCATGCATCGCCTCTGCCAAAGCTCTGAGACTCAGCACTTTGGGTATTTCTTTGCAATGTAGACGTACCCTTTGATGCTGGCCTGCCCTCGCTGGTTTGATATTGTTGGATTGGATAGTCCATGGCAATTGGGTTTGTTGGGTGATGTGTGAAGAATGTGCCATACAACTCTGGACAGCTCATGCAGTCTCTCACTTGTGAAAGCTGTGCCCACTGACATATTATTTTAGGGTTGCGTCTTGCTTTTGTGCTGCTGACATTGCAAAACATCATTGAAGATTTTTGTTTAAAACGCACAGAAAGAATTCCAGAAAGATCTTGCAAAATGATATTAAGGCAGGGAGAAAAGGTGGCTTAAATTTATTTCCATTCATTCACAAGCATGTTCCTCTGGCACTTCTGTGCTTCTCTTTAGCTGAATTTGGGTAACATTGAAACAGGTTAGAGTGCTCTCTAGTGCACAGATCTATGAACGAAGGATGCCTCTTCTGAGATATTTAGATCTGCAGTGCAGCTTTGTTTAAGAACCACTTCACTTGGCTTGTAAGTGATACCAGAATAGTTGTTTTTTCCATTTAAAAAACCCCCCCCACACACACACGGCTGAGTTGATATTCATGAAAATGAAAGATTAGATAATGAAGAAATATTCTAACGGGAAATTGACAACTCCATTTTATAAGTCCCTTGCTTGTTTCTATAGCCCTTTCCGATGTTTTTAGCTCTTTGTCATGTTTGCTCTAAACAGCTGGCTTGTACGTCAGGCTCAGTTTACTCTGTTTAGATTGTATACAACTGAGCGAGTTTTATAGCAGCCAGCTCATAAGGAAGTGACATGCCAACGTGACAGGATATTGCCTTTCATATAATTAGAATGCTCTGGATTAACACATCTATAGCCAGCCGGGCCAGTGCTGGCAATGATAATGCATCATAAATTTTAAATGCCTGAGAGAGGTTTGTTTGAGGAGCATTACTGACTGAGCATGTGTGATCCTGTAGGCAGAGGTTTAGATAGTCCTCCAGGAATATACATCTTCTGCTTTAATGCAGTCCTTGATTGTAACCTTGGAGACATGAGAGCAGTTTGGGATCTGGTTCTTTAACCATTTCTTCCTGCTCTCATTCCGCCAGCTCTCTGGTGTCACTGGCACCCAATAAGACTGGTAGGACAGGCAGCTGGAGAGCCCCACTTGAAAAGAAACGAGTTGTTGTCATTGCCAGGTTGGCTTGGCTTGGTGTTCCCTGTTTTCAGCATCGCTGGCCTGATAGGCAGATGTGTGTGACGGGGAATCAAAGGCAAACCCTTCTCAAGCACCATCAGGGAACTGGATCATCACTGTTAAAGTTTGCAGGTGGTACACAAATTGGGGAGTGTTAAATAATTAAGAGGACAGGTCACTGTTTCAGAGCGATCTAGACTGCTTGAGCCCAGTTTACCAAGCAAACAGTATGCATTTCAGTAGGGCTAAATGTGAATGGATACACCTAGGAGCAAAGTGCATAGACCATACTTACAGGATGGTGGATTTTATCCTGGGGAACTGTGACTCTGGAAAAGATTTGGGGGTCGCGGTGGATACTCAGCTGAACATGAGCTCCCACTGTGATGCTATGGCTGAAAGAGCTAATGCGATCCTCGGACGTATAAACAAGAATCTTGAGTAGGGCTAGGTCTACAGTAGAAAGTTAGGTTGACCAAGCTATGTAGCTCAGGGATGTGTCTACATTGAAGAGCTACAGTGGTGCAGCTGCCGCTGAGCTGCTGCAGCAGTTTTAGTGTACACATAGCCTTGGAGGAAAGAGGTTATTTTATCTCTGCATTTGGCACTGGTGCGACCGCTGCTGGAATACTGTGTCCAGTTCTGGGGCCTGCCATTCAAGAAGGATGTTCGTAAATTGGAGAGGGCTCAGAGAAGAGGCACGAGAATGATTAAAGGATTAGAAAACCTGCCTTATACTGCCAAGAAGCTCAGTCCATTTAGCTTAACAAAGAGAAGGTTAAGGGGTGACTTGATCGCAATCTGTAAGTACCTACAGAGGGAATAAATATTTAATAATGGGCTCTTCAATCTAGCAGAGAAAGGTCTAACACGATCCAATGGCTGGAAGTTGAAGCGAGACAAATTCACACTAGAACTCAGGTGTAAATTTTTAATGGTGAGAGTATTTAACCATTGGAACAATTTACCAAGGGTTGTGGTGGATTCTCCATCACTGGCCATTTTAAAATTAAGATTGGAGGTCTTTCTAAAAGATCTGCTCCAAGAATTATTTTGGGGCAGTTCTCTGGCCTGTATTATTCAGGAGGTCAGACCTGATGAAGATCATGGTCCCTTCTGGTCTTTGAATTTATAAATCTATTAACCTCAAAGATCTCTGAACTTTTTACTAACAAGAATTAAGCCTCCGTGCTAGGGCTAAGTTAACATTTTTCCATCAGCACTTTTTTTAAATGGAAAATTGGGTTTTGATGAACCGAAAATTTTCCTGGAAAGTGTCTGCTTTTCCTCAAAATCTTCGGTTTTTCACCAGAAACCTGTTTGGCTGATAACTGAATTTTTCTGGCAGGTTTTGGCCAAAAATGTTCATGTTTTGAGTTTTCATTTCTTTCAATAAGTCAAAATTTTCTGGGGGAGGGGGAACCTCACTTTCCAGCCAGTTCTACTCACAACGGCCAAAGGAAGGAGGTGCTATTGTCATATCCATTTTGCGAAGCGGGAAACAGAAGCCCAGAAAGATGAAGCTACTTGACCAAGGCCAAAGCATGAGTCAATAATAGGATTGAGGAGCAGAATCCAAGTGTACCGCCTCCCAGTCCTTATTTTAACCCCCAAACAGCAGCTCCTATTTCACAGCATGGGACTGTGCTGAAGAAAATGGAGTGCCCCATTGCTGGAAGGTCTCTCTTTTAGATGAGACCATAAACTGAAGTTCCTTCCAATCATTTCTGGCCCAGTTAAAGTTTGCCGAGTGCTTTAAAGAGAGAGGGATAACCTAGCCACTGGCCCTGATTTTGGTGCTCATGGGAGTTGAGCTGTTTTGAAAGCTTAGCCATGCCCTGGTGCACACGTTTACCCAGCTGGTGTGGAAAACATTTTTTTCCTGATCAGAAACAGAATGAAAAATCTGCATTGAAAATGTTTTGGTTTTCCCAGGGGAAGCTTCCTACCAATTCAAAACAAAAATGTTCATTTAGAAAAACTGCAATAAAACAATTGAAG
Organism: Emys orbicularis; assembly: GCF_028017835.1. Lineage (NCBI taxonomy): Eukaryota > Metazoa > Chordata > Testudines > Emydidae > Emys > Emys orbicularis. The sequence goes on along the minus strand of NC_088690.1, from coordinate 64,225,723 downwards.
CTGAAGCAAAATGAAAATGTTCACTTCAAAATGTTGCTACAAAACAAATGTTTTCATTTTAGAAATTTCCAAGGGCGGGGGGAGGGAGAGAGAAATTCAGTTTCAATAAAACCCCATTTTTCAGCAGGAAAACTTTTGGCATGCAAATTTTTGAATTTTCTACTCATAAGCTTTTCTGAAAAGTGGCTTAATTTGGATGTGGCAATGAATTTTGTAATCCAGGAGACCTTAATACTTCTGGTGGATCAGCTTTTGCCTCATATTCACTTCCATTAATCTCAATATAAACAAAAGCTCTGAAGAGGAAAGTTGAAAAGCTCCTGGGGGTACATTTAAATCAGTCCTTTCTAATAATGTCTGTCGGCCTCTCTGTGGTAGCTACCGCTCCCCCAGGAGAGGGCATGTGTATGCAGCTCTGTGGCGAAACACGGAAGGGTGTAATTAATTCTGACCTCTGGCTCCTGCTTGCTCTTTCCTAATATTAAATTTGACTAGTGATATTCTGGTTTTCAATTATCTTGGCTTTCTTGGGGAGTTTCCTGCTAGTAAATTGAGTTGGTTCAGGCTGTGCCTTCTGCCATGCAGAACTGTAATTAGGGAAGCGGCAGGCTGGGGCCAAATCCTTAGATGATGTAAATCAGCAGCGTTCCATAGACTTCAATTGATGATTGGCACTGGTGGATCTACAGTGATTTTATACCAGCTGAGGATCTGGTACTAGTACAGGCTTTATATTACTATAGACCAGCTTGTCCTAACTTCGTCCCAACCCTGATCCAAGTGCTAGGCAGTTCAAGGTGAGAGCTTCAGCTGAGATCGCGCCAGCTTTTTGTGGACATGAAAGATCTCATGATAGGTCCCTCAGAGTAGAGATTTGCACCAGGCTTTTGCCCTCAGCCAAGGATTTCTTTCCTCTGTTGCTTTTGTGAATGTGGTCTGTCTAGCTATTGCTTTCCCACCCCAGAGGCAGTCGCATGATTCCTGTGTGCACAATAGAGAGACTCCCAGATTCTGCCCCCACTTAGTTCAATGGGGGTTCTGATGATTTATTTATACAGGAGCAGGCCCATGGCTTGTAAACTGTTATGGGGCTCTCAGGGATTAAAGATCCTATAAAAATATAAGTGATTATTATTCTTACCCATTATCCTTATCAGTAAACGTTAATATTAGAAAACACTTTGCCACGCCCTGCCTTCAAGGTGATGTTTGCTACTTTGTGTTATAATCAAGGCCTGAAAGTTGTCAGGTTTTTAAGTTTTTTGTCTTTTAACACTGAAATACGAGGAACATCAGCTGTTCCCTGGTTGTCCTGGGAGGATCATTGGAATGTCTTAGGTTGTTAGTTCTGACACCTTAACCAAAGAATGGGGACAGAGAGGTCCTTTCTCCAACATGTTAATTAGACCTTTAAGTTCAGGAGGATTCAGCGGAAAAAAATAAGAGTTGTAAATAGCCAGGCAGCAAAAAATCCCTCTCTCTGTTGCTCATCTTTCAGTCCTTGGGTTTTGTGATCTCACCATTTCACGAGTTCTCTAGTCACCATCAACCTCGTCGAAAGCAACCGCTGCTGACAAAGGGGTGCCCCCTATGAAGCATTGTTGATGCAGGGGTAGACAAGGACAAGTTGTTTCCTGGGTTTGGTTGCTAAACCCTTGCTGAGCACAGTTTGTAGCGAATCTTGCAACTGACCATGAGTATTTTGGGTCATGTGGATAAGCCTAGAGAATCTCACACAAACTTCTGAAATTTGGAAACGTTTAGACACCGTGTTGTTAGATCTATGCCATGCTTATGCACTTTCGAGACCAACCATCAGCTGGTGTGCATTGGCATAGGAGCTCCACTGGGTTCAACAGCACTATGCCCAGGGGCAGGTCTGGCTCCTGGGTTCTAGCTCTGGCTAGAACTGGAGACGTTGCTAGCTACTGAGAGGCTGTGATTGTGGTATTTTCCTCAGGAAGGAGAAGGGCCAGAATTTGGCGGCGCTTCAGTATTGAAGGCATCACCTACCTTATTCAGCAGTTTGGAGACACCCAAAAGCTTCCAGGTGAGCTGGAGTCTGAGTAACCAAGGTGGCAGTTTTGCAGAGTTTGAAGGCTTGAGCTCAGGGTTTTCCTCATCCTCATTGCTGCATTCAAATCCTGCAGCACGGACAGTCCCAGTTATAGAACTGAAGTGCCTTCCTCCTGCTGGCTTAGCCACCTAGTCCTGGGGGAGCTGGCCAGCAGTTTTTATGGCCAAATCCTGGCTCCAAAGGAGATGCTCTGATTTATACCAGTGGCGAGAGCCTGGCTCTAAATCCAAGTCTCATTCATCTTAAATATTTTGAAACAGCTGGGGAGTTAGCCCCGAACCCCTGTAAATGGGTAAGCAAGGTTCCATGAACAAGACCTTGTTGTATATGAATCTCTACAGTGTAATGCCATGGGAATCTGCCTTACTGAATTTGGCAGCCCAAGAGGTTTGGGCAGTGCAGATTCAGCTGAGGAAATTTGGGATGATTGCTCAGACCTCATCTGAACTTTGAATCTTTTATGGTTCACCTGAAGTGTAGCAAAGGGCTCAAAATTCAGATCAAATGCTCCAGAGTTTGGAACTGAGATTTTGGTTCACACCCATCTCCACACCAGCAGCTTGTCTGCAACGTTTTAGTTCCACTTAGCACCATCGCTCGTTACCCTTTCCAAAAGGGAGACGCCGAATTGCCAGAGCTCTCATGCCATGGCTGTGACATGCGAGAGGCTAAAGTTAATGCACTTGATAAAATAATACGATTTACCCTCGGTTGCTAAGTCCCCTCCAAGCATGAGAGGATGCATTCTGCTAGCAGGAATGAGGAGGAACTGAGACAAGGGAGCTGGGGGGGAAGGAGGGCAGCTAAAAACCACACTTGCTGCAAAGCAATAGAATTCCCCAATAAACCAGAATCTGCTGAGAATACATTTTACTAACATGCAGCTGAGTTGGCTGCTTTTGTTCTGGGGTTTGTTAAGCATTAGCTAAAGAATGCGATGGTCCAGCCTGCTCGGTGTGAAACCTAATTCTTCCCCTTTCTGGAGCCATGGCATGGAGCGCTCAATTTTTTTCTCTCCATAGGGCTGCAAGCCCTCCGGTACTCCAGCCAAAAACCACTCATATTTTAGCAAGCTTAGCTCCAGCCTGGTTGCCAGGCAGTCAAGCGAAACACTTGTCCACCCCAGGGGGAGGGGACGCAGACGTCGGGGGGGAGGGGAGGGAAAGGGTCATGCTAACGACTCGGAAAAACATCCCTCCTTAAAGCCATTTGGGAGGGGTTTTTTTTCCAAACACCTTTGGATATTTTTTTCCCTATGGAGAGAAAATACAAATAGCAGCAGTTGCTATGGGTTAGAAAGGGTTAAAGTTTTATACCTATTTGAGCTTGCACCGGGGTGGAATCCTCCAGTGAACCCCTTGACTTCACCGGAGCCAGGATTGCATCCTAAATTTCTGTTATCTATCTTCTAGAGATGGGCCACACTTGACCCTTTAACCCCATTTCCCTCACCCCTTAACCAGGGGGTGGGATTGCTCTCCCTGTGCCTTGATTCTGCAAACAGCCAAATTGGCCAGAAGTTTTGCCAAACCCAACCCACCACCACCTCCTCAGTCCAGCTGAACCGTAGAGGAAACCGGAACGGCCGTGAAAGGTGTTGAGTTATCAGCCCTGAAGACTGATCCCTCCCCTGCCTCTCCCCCCGTCACCACCATAGGTCCCCTCTAACCCCCCTGCCGGGATGCTTTCACCCGGGGCGAGGGGTGCCGCACTCGGAGGGCAGCTCTGTCTCCATGGCGAGGAGTTGCTAACAGGCAGGGTGGCTTTGGGGCACAGAGGCCTGTCCACTAGGAGCCGGAGTTAGGCCCATGAGGGTTGCCAAAGAGACATTGGAGGATAGTGACTTTTGGGAGGTAGGGTTCGTAGCAGTGACTTGGTCTCCAGCCCTTCGGAGTTACCAATCCCCAAAACAGCTGTATTCCCCCCGCCCTCCCGATACAATTCTAATGGGAAAACATGCCCCTTTTCTTGCCGTGTCTGTGTGTATGTACCTTATGCAGTGGTGTTGTCACTGTGTTGGTCCCAGGAGATTAGAGAGACAGGGTGGGTGAGGTAATATCTCTTGGACTTAGTTTTGTTGGTGAGAGAGACAAGCTTTTGAGCTACACATGAGTAGAACCATAGGTTAGAAGGGAGCGCAAGGGTCAGCTAATCTAACTCCCTGCCAAGATGCAGGATTTGTGCTATAGTAGCAATCTTCTACACAGGACCTGAAGAAGAGCTCTATGTAGCTTGGAACCTTGTCTCTCTCTCCAACAAAACTTGGTACAATAAAAGATATTACCTCACCCACCTTGTCTCTCTGTATGTATCCTACTCCTTTGGTCAGTATTCTGAGAGACAACATGGAGGGAGATGTTTCACTTGGGCCATTTTGATCTTTTGATGATTGTATTTCTTTTCTGACAGAACCAAATTTTTAAAGGTCCCAGGTTCTATGAGAGGCTCTCATACATGCCCTCAAAAGCGGGTAGAGGGTTTATGTGACACATTCATTCCCCCTGCATTCCCCTCCCCTAGCAGTCGGACAGAGGTCTGGGATAGCTTGGGAGGTGGAGACATGGCATGATCAGCATGGAGGGAGTGTGGTGGCTGATAAAGGAGGTTGGCAGCTGGAACTGAGAGAGAGAATACCTGGCCTCTCAGAGGAAAGGAGCCAGGGTCTCTGTGTCCTACCTTCTGTCACCACCTTCCCCTCCCCCCCAAACAAAAAAGTAGAAGGACCCCCAGATTCTTGCTAGGCCAGTAGCTGCTGCACTGTCTGCCACTCCCGCACTGCTAGGGGAGCGGTCTCTGCTTGGCGCCCCTGCTGGGCAAAAGGTGGACTCAGCACAGTGCAACAGGTGAGGTCGCTCCTGCTGGGTCAGCACGACATAAGGACAGCTGCAAATCTGTGTGAGTGCAGCCAGTGTGAGTGCCTGGAAGGTAGCGTTGCCAGTTTTGGTTGGATGTATTCCTGGAGTTTTCATCACATGATATAATCTTTAATTAAAGATTAATCTTTAAATCCTGGAGACTCCAGGGCAATCCTGGAGGGTTGGCATCCCTACTGGAAGGTGGTTTGGGGAGGGAGTCGGGCATTAGCAACCTGACACAAATTGGAAACCTGATTCCTTTTATCTGCCAAGCCTTCCCTGAGCGTATCGTCACAGGTATATTGTCAATATAATGAAAGCTCTGCACCCGTCTCTCTCCCCAATTCATATGTACCCAGATGCGTGTAGAAATAATGCAGAGAAGGAAACACACCGTAACACCATTACCATCTTCTCCCAGCTTAGGCCAGCATGATCTGGAGGTTCCCTACCTGGAAAGCAGAATCTGGCTGTTTCTTTCAATGAAACCCTGTTGTGGGCCAGTTCCTCAGTTGCTGAAATCTGGTGTTGCTCCATAAATTCGTCGAGCTATGCTGATCTACACCAGCTCAGGACCTGGCCCCACGTCCCTGGTTTGGAGCTGTGACAGTGAATGAGAAGGCAACCTGATGCCAAGACAACTCAATCCAACATAATTACCTCCTGCAGAGCAGTTCCGCTAGTTGCCTGCTGCAGTCTCCACTGGCATCTACTCCTGTCCTTTTCGCTCTGTACATCACTGCCACGCTCGTCCCCAGGGAGATCTCTGCTCTCACCAGCTGCCTTCCCACTCCTCTGTCTTGCATGTATTCAGATCTCTCTCCACAGCACCTAGGTGAACATTACCACATGCATGCTTGTGCACTGCTTTGAACACACATGCTATCACACCGTGGCACTTCCATACTCGCTCACATACACACCCATTCACGCTAGTGCCTCCATTCACCCAAACACACACATGAGTGTGAATGTCTTGTCATCTCTCACTCATCAGTGGGGAGTTATGCCAGGGCCAGTCCCTAGGCAAAAGCTGGCCAAAATCTGCTAGGGAGTGTAGCCCCTGCTTCTTACCTGTGTGCCAGGTGCACAAAAGGAGCAGGCGGCAGGCATAGCATTCCCTCAGCTGAATTGTCCAGGCACAGATTGGGAGCACACTGCACCCTCTCCAAGGGTGGAACAGCAGGTACGTGGATGCGCGCTATCTGGGATGCATTCTGGCTGAGTCAGATTAGGGACCCAGCATGCCCCACTCAGTTGCCAGCATGGAGAGCCCCCTGGCTGCATCATTGCAAATTGAGCCACAAGTGGCCAGAGATGCTTGTTGAGAACTCCTGCCAGCAAATGGGTGTCCAACGTAGTATCTAGCCTTCAGCTTGCCACCTTAGGTGGATGTGTCTTACATTGGTGCTGGAAGGAAGGGAGGGGGACTTACCTTGTGGGAGGTATCTGGAGTACTAATGAGCAAAGCAGGGGCTGCTCTCTAGTCTTTATCAATGGGTATTGGCCTGGAGAGGAGGAAGAGAGACTATTTAAATAACTTAGTGTGACTTAAATAACTAAGGGTCTATGTCTGGAAAGGAAAAACAGAAGCACATGCTTGGTCTTGTTATCCAGGGACATTGTGCCTGGAGGATCCATTCACACTATCGCAGCCTTCCTCCAGCACAGCTCCTCGTTCTTGTCCGCACTGTATGCAAATACAACAGCTCATGAGCTGGCGTCCCTTTCTGCAGCCTCCCACGTACAGCAGTGGTTATTCTCTCACACAGCATCAGCGGAGCTGTCTGCTGTGCAGAGCTGGCTAATGTTCAACTCTGGGGCTGCAGGGGGAGGGACATGAAGGAATCTGTAAGAACGAGCCAGTCGAAACCCCCTTGGTTTTTTGTTTGTTCCTTAAGAACTGGCTGTGGAGAGCCTTTTGCTGGACTGCCTGCACAATAGATGTCTCTGCCCCAGAGATGGGTTAATCAGTGTTTGCTTGGCCTCTGGACTTGTCCTGTGAAGGAAGGAGGGTGGTGCTGAAAAGTCTGGCACCTGCAGGGGGGGAGAAAGCAGAGGGAGGCCAGGCAGGCCTGGGGGAAGGGAAGCAGCCCCTTCTGCTAAGTACTATTGTACTGTATACTGTCAGAACCAAAAGTCCATCTTCGTTGCTGAACAATTCCCCACAGCTCCTAATTCACGGCAGTTCAAGAGCTTGGCTTCTGCACCATCGCCCCTGTTTCCTGGGGGAAGAAAATACTCGTGTATAACCCACATTTTTGGTTGTTAGGAACGGGCTCGTGAGGTACCATTGTGACCCCAATCTCAACCCCCCCGCCTCCCATTTCAGCATGATTTGGGACTGAGGGTGTGGTCAGGCATGTTATGAAGAGAGACTATTTGCAAAATTGGGCTTTTTGTCTGGTATTGGATTCTGAACAGCGCCAAAGGGGCCCAGGTTCATGCTTCAGATCCATCTCTAACTTAGTGCTGATTGAAGGTACCAGGTTGTCAGCCCTGGAGGTTGACTTGCTGTTTTTTACCCCCAGAAGACGTACAGTCAGGAAGTGTGATTGCAGCAAGTGTGGATCAAAGCTAGCTCCAGTAACACTAGCCATGAAGCCGTGGCTGCTCTAGTATGTAACCAAGCTCCTGAGCAGACAAAACTAGTCCTTGCAGCTGCCCATCCTGCCATGGCTTCATTGCTGTGTTACCCAAGCTAGCTTTGATCTAGTTATGTCTACATGTGCTGCAATCAGACCTCCTGCTTGCAGTGTAGACATACAGCAAGGGCAAGGATTCCAGCAGTCCCTCACGTGTAGTACTCCGCCCCACCAATGAATCCTGAACTCTGGCAGGTCCATCACTTTGTCCCTTTTGTCTTTTCGGTCCTTGGCCCCACTAGGCATGGGATCGAAATAACTGATTCATTTCCATGTTGCACCAAACACCCATTTCTGATGGGCTGATCTAAAATGACCCATCCTGACCTTTGCCCAAAGCCAAACTGAGACTTCTTGAGTTACTGGGTTGTTTGACATTATAATGGTTGCATGCCTCTCTGATCCACATTTCTGCCACTGCTTTCTGCAACCAAGTACTGGAAATCTGACAAGAGCAAACCAGGTTCAGATATATTGTCTTTCTTGGTCCAAAGTAACTGCAGTGTACATGATCACAGTGGTCCCTTCTGGCCTTAAAAGCAATGAATCTATAACAGGGCTGAACTTGACCCCTCTTTTTTTTTTTAAATAACTTGCCCCAGACAACTTCAGACAGACACTTTTGCACTTCTATCCCAGTGGTTTTAAAGCTTCAGGTCACGACCCAATCGCGGAATGCAAGGGTTGCCTTGCTCAGCACTGAGGGACCCTGGTGGCTGGCCAGTAAAAACTTCTGACACCATGCTCTGCCCTGGAAGCGGCCAGCAGCAGGTCCGGCTCCTAGGCAGGGGGGGCCACGAGGCTCCGCATACTGCTCCCACCCCATGCACCTGCTCCGCACTCCCATTGGCTGGTTCCTGGCCAGTGGGAGCTGGGAGGGCAATGCCTGTGGGTGAGAGCCGCGCAGAGCTGCTTGTGCGCCTCTGCTTAGGAGCCGGACCAGCTGCTGGCCGCTTCCAGGGTGCAGCGCAGTCCGTGGTACCCGGACAGGCGGGAAGCCTGCCTCTGAACCCTGGCTGTGCTGCTGACTGGGAGCTGCTGGAGGTAAGCCCATGCCCCAACCCTGCGCCCCAATCCCCTGCCCCAGCCCTGAGCCCCCGCAAACCTGGAGCCCCCTCCTGCACCCCAAACCCCTCATCCGCAGCCCCACCCCAGAGCCTGCACCCCCATCCAAGAGCCCTGACCCCCCATCCCACACCACAACCCCCTGCCCCAGCCCAGAGCCCCCTCCCACACCATGAACCCCTCATTCCCAGCCCCACCCACAGCCCTCACTCCTGCACTCCAACCCTCTGCCCCAGCCCTGAGCCCCCTCACACACCCCAAACCCCTCATCCCCAGCTCTGTTGTGTCATGGGCATCAACAATTTTCTTCAACTGGGTTGCCAGAAAAAAAGTTTGAAAACCATTGTTCTAACCCATACCCACTCCTTCCTCTTAAGTAACATGGGCTTCTTTTCTCCCTTTCCCAATTGCTGGTGCAAGGCTCTTCCCCTCTGCAGCCAGTGCCATCAGTAACAACTTCCTCGTAGCTTTTCACCTTGCCTGCTCTCCATCTCCTCTATAGCGTTTGGATGGCTCAAAAGGGTGAAATCAGCTGACGGGATTTTCATCTCTGCATCACCTGCTTTGAATCCTTTGATACTTTGAGTCGTGACCAAAAGTTACTACAGACTCAGGTAGAGCTGGTCAAAAAATATCAATTTTTCTTGGCAAGAAAATTCAAAAAAGATTTATTGTTTTCATTGGTGGTGAAATTTCCTGTGGAAAATATTTTGGCTTTGCAATGAAATCCCCAAAATGAAAACCAAAAACTTCTGGTTTCCCAAAAAAAGCATTTTTTTGCCAAGAATTTGTTGGGTTTTGGTAAAAATGTTCAGAAACTGAAATCCAAACTGGACTATTCACTGAAAACCAAAAAATTTGACAGAAAAACCTTTTGGTTTTGTTTCCTTTTTTTTCCCCATGAAAAAACTGAAAAAAATAATCAAAAAATGGAATGTTTTTGGCAAAAACTTTCTTTTTTGACAAAACAGTCTTCTGTCATCGAAATTACCATCAGCAAAGAAACTTCAGCCAGCCCTAGTCTCCCGGCTTCTCATTGTGCTATGCAGCCAGGTGCTTCCACCCCCAAAAAAACCACAGCTGGGATTAACCAGCCCCTTTGTCAATGCAGGGACCGAAAACTGCGTGGCACATGTAGCCCATAGGACTATGTAAGTAAGTATGTAAGTGTAAGGGGGAAGTTTGTCCATAAAGACACCAGCCAACCACAGAAACATGAGCTAACACCAGCTTTTGGAAAGAACATCCAACCACAAGAGTACCATGGCAACGAATTGATGTGTATGATAATAAGTTGAAATCATTGATATACTAACCTATAGAACAGGCCTGCACAACTCGTAAAGCGGCGAGGGCCATATTACTCCAAAGAAAACAGCTGAGGGCCGAAAACCCCCGGCCCCGCGGAAACCCCCCCCGCCCCCCCAGCGCTGCCCGGCCCCGTGGAAACAAACCCTCCTTCCCCAGCACCGCCCCGCCGAAACAGCTAAGGTTTGGGGGGGAGGGGGTGTGATACTTTATTAAGAATTTTTCAATTAAATCAAACAATTTTTTTAATTATTTTAATTTTTTTTATTAATCATGGAAAAATGAGAAATATCTGTTCCGTTGAAAGAAAACATTTGTACTTTTCATAATTACCTTGCAAATTTAATGAGAAATATTACATCTCTTTTCGGCAACAAGTTTGTCGCATTCGGGGGGGTCATATTTGAAGTGGATATTTTCATAATGTCTTCCAAATGGTCGTCAGTCAGAGAAGAATGTTGCTTGTTTTTATTCATGTTCATGATGGAAAATGTTTGTTCACATATGTAAGTGCGTCCAAAAATGCTGAACGTTTTCAGTGCAACTTCATTGTCCAGACTTTTGTAGAAGTCCCACAAGCTGCTTTCTCTGTGCTTATTTTGGTAAACTGCCGAACACTGAAGTTCAATAACCTCCAACTGCAAATCTAGTGGCACTTCCTCTGGATCCACAGAAAAGGGATCTTCAATCAGCTTCAACTGGATGTCTTCTTCTTTAGACAAAGTAAGTCTTCTGTCAAATTCTTCAATCAAAAGAATGATGTGCTTTGCGTATTTTTCTCCTAACTCGGCGTGTTTGTGCTGAGGGATACGCTGTGCACAAGTGGGAAAGTGACACATTTCACCTTTTGACAGCTGACTTCTGAAAAGTTTCAATTTCATTTTGAAAGCTTTCACTGCTGCACACATTTGAAATATAAGTTGATTTTTTCCCTGAAGTTGAATGTTGAGATCATTCAGGTGTGCTGTAATATCACAAAAGAAAAAGAGATCTTGATTCCAGGACTCATTTTCAAGCTCTGGGAATTTTATTGGCCCATTTTCTAGGAATTTTGCTACCTCCTCTTTCAAAGCAATGAAACGGTGGAGCACTCTTCCTCGACTCAACCACCTCACTTCTGTATGGTAGATTAAGTCATTGCACTCGGTGTCTACCCCTTCAAGAAAGGCTCGAAATGTCCTATGTTTTAGTCCTCTAGAATGGATGTAGTTTACAATGGAAACTACCACTGACATTACATGCTCAAATTTTAAGACTTTGCTACACAAAACCTGCTGATGTATAATGCAGTGATGTTTGGTTATTTCTCTCCCGATAAATTCTTCAAGAAGAGTAACTGCTCCAACATTTTTTTGGCACATAGCTGGAGCACCATCAGTACAAATGGCCACCAAGTTTGTGAAATCTAATCCCGACTTATCATTCATGCACTTTATCACTTCACTGGAGATTTCTTTTCCGGTTGTGCGACCAGTCATGGAGCACATGCCAGCAAGTTCTTCAGTAATTTCAAAGTTTTTATCAATACCTCTAATAAAAATAAGAAGTTGGGCGGTGTCTTTTAAATCGGTGCTTTCATCCATAGCTAGGGAGTAAAAGCAGAATTCACTGACTCTCTGCTTTAACTGATCACTTAGATTGGTAGAAATGTCAGCTATTCTTCTCCGTACAGTCATGCGTGATAGACTGACATTCTCAAATATTCCCCTCTTTTCTGGACATAACTCAGATACAGCAATCAACATACACTTTTTTAATAACTCGCCTTCTGTGAAGCATTTCCCAGCAGCAGCAATTTCCTTAGAAATTTTAAAGCTTACTTTAGTAACTGTATCGTTCTCAGTGCTCACTTTCTTGAAAATTTGCTGTTCTCTACTAAGGTTTTTCGCTAAACTGGCTGCTTTAATTATTTTTTCATTTGGGCTCAATTTGGCAAGATTGGGATGCTTAGTTTCAAAGTGCCACCGAAGGTTGTATTCTTTCGGAACGGCTAACGTTTCGCGACACACGAGGCACAGTATTTTGTCTTTGGAAATAGTACATAAGTATTTATTTGTCCATTCAGTGTTGAAAACTCTGTGCTCTGATTCTATTTTTCTCTTTTTCTTTTCACTCATGGTATCCATTATGAAGCTCAAGATTTTGTTGAATAAATTCACACACAAGGGAAACACTCACAGTCACACACAAAGAAAAGAGATATGTCACGGCGCATGGCACACTAGCAAGGCACTGACGATGTGTGGAAGCCTGTAGGTCCAGGGGTCACTATATTACTGCACACAGCAGTCAATCAATGCAGTTGTAGATAAATCTCTGCATTATGCATTTTTGAATAACTTTTATATGACTTTGTATTGAACCTTGGTACTATGTTATAGCGGGCTCCTAAGATAGTATAATTAAGGTAAAAGAAAAATTTCTTCTGTGCAAATTTTTGAAGCAGAGTTCAAATTTGTGTGCCATGAGGGAAATGCGCCCAAGTTAGTAAAATGCTTATACATTTAAAAAGTTTTAATTTGCAATTTGTCAATTTATATGGGTTTTCAGATAGACATCATAAGTAAAAAAAGAAAAACAAAAGTTTGTGTTTTAAATTGAAAAATTTCCTAAAAAATATCAATAAATGATTATCAGCCAAGAATAAGATATGTAATTACAAATGCATTTTAATTTCCTTATTGGTCGAAATGTCAAAGACGGCTAAACTAACCTTACTGTTTTTCCCTGCGATCTTTTTCATTTGCCCATTCAATATAAACTCTGTCCAGATCTATCAGTCCTCAATCCAGCTGGTAACTCTTAATACACATCAGCACCCCACACAGAACCCCCCACTCGCTAGTTTCCCAATACACACAGATTTCTCCTCCCTCCCTCCCAGTGCCCTTCCCCACAGCCCCACCACCACAACTAAACAATGCCCCACACAGACCCCAGTGCCCTGACACACACAGATCTCCCTCACTGCCCAGCACCCCCCAACAGGCCCCCACTGCCTAGCACCCCAAAACACACAAACCTCCCCCACTGCCCAGCGCCCTCCACACCCTCACAGCCCAGCACCCCCCGCACATCTCCCAGACACTCACTCCACCACACCCTTCCCCCTTCCCTGGCCGCACTCACCAGCCCTGCTGGGAGGTCTCTGGCTCCTAGGGTGAGAGCGGCAAGGGGAGTCTCCAGTGGTGAGCAGGAGCCGGTTCGCACCGGTTCGCGGGAACCGGTTGTTAAATTTAGAAGCCCTTTTAGAACCAGTTGTCCTGCGCGGGACAACCGGTTCTAAAAGGGCTTCTAAATTTAACAACCGGTAAGTTGAAGTGACCAGGACCGTAGCTGGGAGGGAGCAGAGGGAGCGGCTGCTCCCCCTGAGCACATTATCCAAAAGTGGCGCCTTAGGAGCCGACCCCGTGGGTGCTCCAGCTCTCCTCCCCGCTCCCCGGCCCCAGCTCACCTCCGCTCCGCCTCCGCCTCTGAACACTCTGCCCCGCTTCTCCCCCCCCCCCCCGCTTCCCGCGAATCAGCTGTTCGCGCGGGAAGCCTGGGAGGGCAGAGAAGCAAGCGGTGGCTTCGCGCTCAAGCCCAGGGAGGCGGAGATGGAGCGGAGGTGAGCTGGGGTGGGGGGAGCCGCCCGCGCCACAGCAGGTAACCCGGGGGGAGGGGCGCGCAGGGGAACTGCTCCCCGCCCCAGCTCACCTCCGCTCCGCCTCCCTGGGCCTGAGCGCGAAGCCGCCGCTTACTTCTCAGCCCTCCCAGGCTTCCTGCGCGAACAGCTGATTCGTGGGAAGCGGGGGGGCTGCAAGCTCAGCCTGACCCGGTGCTCCAGGCACTGCGCGGTGGCGGCGTGGCCCGGCTCCAGCCGAGCGGCGCGGCTGTAGCGCCGCCAGCCACCTCCAGGCAGCGCGGTAAGGGAGCAGGGAGGGGCTGTTGGATAGAGGGCAGGGGAGTTCAGGGGGGTAGGGGGGGTGGATAGGGGTCGGGGCGGTCAGAGGGCAGGGAACAGGGGGATTGAATGGGGGCAAGGGTCCCGGGGGGCAGTCAGGAAGGAGCAGGGGTTGGATGGGGCAGTGGGAGGCAGTCAGGGGCAGGGGTTCCAAGGGTGGTCAGGGGACAGGGAGAAGGGGTGATTGGATGGGGCAGGGGTCCCGGGGACAGTCAGGAATGAGAGGAGGGGTTGGATGGGGCAGCGGGGGGCAGTCAGGGGACAGGGAAGGGGGTGGATGGGGCAGGGGTCCCGGGGGGGGCATCAAGGAACGCGGGGGGTTGGATGGGGCAGGAGTCCCGGGGGGATGGGCCAAAAAGCGCTCAGGACGGGGGCGGTGGCTGAGCCCCGTGTCCCGCTGGGGGGGGGGGGGGGGCGAGGGCTCCGTGCCCGTGTCCTGCTAGGGGGGAGGGGGCGGTGGTGGCGCGCGAGGGCTCCATCCCCGTGTCCCGCTTGGGGCGGGGGGGGGGGGGCCGGCAGCACGCGAGGGCTCCGTGCCCGTGTCCCGCTTGGAAATATCCTTGTGCCGGCGTCTGGTCGGGGGGGGGGCCTGAAAGCCCCGCCCCCGCAGCTCTGATTGGGCTGGACTCAGCCGCCCGCATTGCTGGCTCCTGTCGGCGGGCGGGCACGCCACCGGGAGCTGCCCCAGGAAGCGCCGCCACGCCAGCCTCAGGACTTTGGCGGTGATGGTGAGCGAGCGGTTAAAGGGCGTCCCGACCGATGTGCGGTTGGGACGTGAGACAGATGTGTGCGTGGGGTTTAGAATCCCCCCGTGGGCCGCACAGTGAGCCCCCACGGGCCGCATGCAGCCCGCGGGCCGTATTTTGTGCAGGCCTGCTATAGAAGGACACCTCAACATTAGTAGGGTGAGGAAATACAAATATCAGGTAATCACTTTGATTACCTGTTCTATCATTCCCTCTGGGGCATCTGGCATTGGCCACTGTCGGAAGACAGGATACTGGGCTAGATGGACCTTTGGTTTGACTCAGTATAGCCATTCTTATGTTCTTAAGGAAGAGGGGAGAAAGCCCTACTGAATATGCATTAGGCATAGTGGCATCAGCGTAATATATTATGAAAAGTTACATTCCAGTCTGTGGGCAGGAGAAGAGAGAGATGTAGCCCTTGGGAGGTGCCAGGATGATGGCCACTGGTGGTGACGAAGAAGGTGATGGTGATGAGGAAGACAATGGCTAACTTTTCAGGTTCTGCAAGGGATGGCATGAGTATATGGATGTGTAGATGTACATGCTGTAGTCTCTCTATCTACCTTACTGAGTTAAAGTGTTTGACTTTGCTAAATGTATTAATAATAGGGCTGTCAAGCGATTAAAAAAATTAATCACGATTAATTGTGCAATTAAAAAAATCGTGATTAATCATGCTGTTAATAATAGAATACCATTTATTTAATATTTTTGTATGTTTTCTACATTTTCAAATATATTGATTTCAATACAACACAGAATACAAAGTGTACAGTGCTCACTTTATATTTATTTTTTATTATAAATATTTGCACTATTTGCAAAAGAAATCGTATTTTTCAATTCACCTGATACAAGTACTGTAGTGCAATCTCTTTGTCATGAAAGTTGAACTTACAAATGTAGAATTATGTACAAAAATAACTGCATTCAAAAACAAAACAATGTAAAACTTTTGAGCCTACAAGTCCACTCAGTCCTACTCCTTGTTCAGCCAATCACTCAGACAAACAAGTTTGTTTACATTTACGAGAGATAATGCTTCATGCTTCTTGTTTACAATGTCACCTGAAAGTGAGAACAGGTGTTCGTATGGCACTGTTGTAGCTGGTGTCACAAGATATTTATGTACCAGATGCGCTAAATATTCATATGTCCCTTCATGCTTCAACCACCATTCCAGAGGACATGTGTCCATGCTGATGATGGGTTCTGCTCGATAATGATCCAAAGTGGTGTGGACCAATGCATGTTCATTTTCATCATCTGAGTCAGATGCCACCAGAAGAAGGTTGATTTTTTTGTTTGTTTGGTGGTTCGGGTTCTGTGGTTTCTGCATTGGAGTGTTGCTCTTTTAAGACCTCTGAAAGCATGCTCCTCACCTTGTCCCTCTCAGATTTTGGAAGGCACTTCAGATTCTTAAACCTTGGGTCAAGTGCTGTAGCTATCTTTAGAAATCTCACATTGGTACCTTCTTTGCGTTTTGTCAAATCTGCTGTGAAAGTGTTCTTGAAACAAACATGTGCTGGGTCATCAGCCGAGACTGCTATAACATGAAATATATGGCAGAATGCGAGTATCACAGAGCAGGAGACATACAATTCTCCCCCAAGGAGTTGAGTCACAAATTTCATTAACTCGTGATTTTTTAATGAGCGTCGTCAGTGTGGAAGCATGGCCTCTGGAATGGTGGTTGAAGCATGAAGGGGCATACAAATGTTTAGCATATCTGGCATGTAAATATCTTGTAATGCCTGCTACAGAAGTGCCACACGAATGCCTGTTCTCACTTTCAGGTGATGTAAATAAGAAGCAGGCAGCATTATCTCCTGTAAATGTAAACAAACTTGTCCGTCTGAGCGATTGGCTGAACAAGAAGTAGGACTGAGTGGACTTGTAGGCTCTAAAATTTTACATTGTTTTGTTTTTGAATGCAGTTATGTAACAACAAAAATCTACACTTTCACGATAATGATCTCACACTTCAATACTTGTATGAGGTGAATTGAAAAATACTATTTATTTCATCACTTTTACAGTGCAAATATTTGTAATAAAAATAACAATATAAAGTGAGCACTGTTCACTTTGTATTCTGTGTTGTAATTGAAATCAATATATTTGAAAATATAGAAAAACATCCACAAATATTTAATACATTTCAGTTGGTATTCTATTGTTTAACAGTGCGATTAAAAATGCGATTAATCACAATGTAAAAAATTAATCGTGATTAATTTTTTTGAGTTAATCGCATGAGTTAACTGTGATTAATCGACAGCCCTAATTAATAAACAATATGTAAATACAGAAGAGTTCCTACAATGTGAGTGTAGCAACCGTGCACATCGGGGTTCCCCACTATATAGTAACTTTAATAATACTGGGCCTGATCTTGGGACAAGAACCTATCAACCCTCAAAGTGATAACCAGGAATTCTTAAGCAATCAATATCATTAATACATAATCTATAGATCAGGCTACAGATATGGCACCCTAATAGGGCCAAACTTCGCCCTTACACTCTATTTCCAGTTTCTCAAAACTTAGGGGTGACCATTAGATCATTTATCTGTGCCAAAATCCATAGGCCTCATGCTAAATGGTGAATCCAATGGCTTACAGGATTCAGGCCTGTAGGTTCCTTGCAATACTGCTTAATATAATAAAGGCAAGTCAGTGAATATAGTAAAGGCAAGCTAGTCCTATGGGCTACAAGTATTCAGACCGAGCTTCCTGCTTATCCCAAGCAGTGGTCAGGATTGAAGCACAGTGCCAGGAGACAGGGTAAAGCTGGTGTATTGCTGTCTGTGCTAGATGTCTTTGATGCAGAATCCCCCAGACTGTCAGCTGCCACCCAAGAAGAGGAGAAATTCCCATCTCAGCTGAGTGCCTCTCTTTCCCCTTGTGCCCGTCTACCTTTTAATTTCTCTCCCTCCACTCCTATTAAATATTGAACTCTGAAAAGCTTCTGGGGTGCAGTTGAGCTGCAAGACAGCTCTGCCGAATAAAGTTGTAATGCATTAGGCATTCAGAACTGAAGCAAGCCTATGAATCTTTTGAGATTTGTCCGTCACTATTTAATAATGGAATCCCTGACCCACCACAACCTGTGCTAGAAGGCTACAGAGGCCATTATTCATATGCTACGCAGATAGCTAGTGTGCGGGCAAGACAGCAGCCTGGAAGCGCCTGTCAATCACACCCCCTCTTATTGTGTCACATTAAAGTGTTCTCGGAATCTCATTGCAAATGCCTCATCCCTTGTGAGAAACGTTAGCTCGCTCGCCAAACACCATCTTCTCCGCCAGCCCTGCTTTACACTTGGTAACTCCCCACACTACAATCCCTGCTGAGGACGCCAGCAAGATTTCAGCAGAGGATTTTCCCCTACCCCGGTGGCTTGGACAACCCACCCAATCCATACCTGTGTGCATGGATCCCCTAGAAATCTGATCCTGCTTTATTCCACCTCTTGGGTTTACTGGCATTCATCAGAGCCTCTGATTTAGGTTTTTTTGATGGTGAAAATGGACCAATTCACTTCTCATCCCATCCCCATTGCTGTGCTCCATCAGTATTGATGGAGAATTCACACACTCTGGGGTTATGTGCATGGTGAGAGAGAGACCGTTCCTGTCGCCGATAACTCATCGGCTTGGCTGCATGAAGTGAGCCAACAAGGTTGGCTGGTGTTCTGGCCGCTGCAGTAACCAGAGCTTGATGGGCTCTTGAAAAATGGAGCTGTCTGCAGGAGCAGTAAATGTTTGCAATTAACTTAAATATGTGGTAGATTTTGTGTTTGTCTGTCTTCCGAGCAGAAGAGCCAAATATCTGGCACAAAATGCACCCAGTGTGTGTCATTCACTCGTCCTGATCAAACCACAGGGTTATCAGAATTCGATGGAAGCTCCTCCTGAAACACCACTTAATCAACAATCGAGATTGCTTCAAAGCCTCCTGATACCATTCACTAAATCAGCACCATCTCCATTTCAATGCTGTGTCCATTAGAGTATCTGAGGTGTCCCACAGCAGAAGTGGCAAGTGTTTCACCTCTCTCTCTCTCTTTCCAGTCTCGGCAGTTGAGCCTTCCTCGGGATGCTGGTAGCTTCTTCCTCAGCTTTGCTCTTTGTCTGGTGCTGCAGTGATTCAGAAATCATTTATTATCACTGTTCTCCTGGTTGTATTAAATTTATCCACATAGGTGGAACCTGCTGAATATGCCAGATCTTCAGCACTTCACAAATAGTAGTAATAATATAGGTTGGGATGCATCTGAGCATACCTGGGAGGTTCAGGCAAAATCCACTTGCCATGCTGCTAAACGTTCTAGATCCACCCAGGTCACCCCCCCTCCCCCCCCCCCGCTGTGCTGCTGAATGTTCTAGTCCCACTGCAACAAACCATTGATTTATATGGAATGTGAGTGGACAATTGCAGCTCTGTGAGTGCACGACACTCCAGCAGTGGTGGGCTGAGGTAATATTTTTTTGGTGTAGGCGGTAAGTTGGAAGATCGCTATGACTTACGAGACAAGTGAGGGATGGGGGTTTCGAAAGATACTCAGCTGTTGGGCTGGCTGGAAAACAGTCGTTCCATTTTGTGAAAAATTGTGAGCTTTGGGCATTTGTGTTTGTTCTGCAGCAGAATAAAACTGAGACTGTTTGAAATTTTTCACAAAATAACCCAAGAGCCCTGCCCCAGAATAGTAAATAGCCTAGTGGTTAGGGCACTCAGCCGGGACAGGTGGGACTGTGGATCAAGTCCCAGCCATGAATCAGGCAGATCAGGGACTTGAATAGATCTATTAGAATTGTTTGAGGGGGTCAGCAAGCATGTGGACAAGGGGGATCCAATGGATATAGTGTACTTGGACTTTCAGAAAGTCTTTTACTAGGTGCCTCATTAAAGGCTCTTAAGCAAAGTAAGCTGTCATGGGATAAGATGGTAGGTCCTCTCATGGATCAGTAACTGATTAACTGATCTGTAATTGATTTAAAGAAAACAAAGAATAGGAATATATGGTCAGTTTTCACAATGCAGAGGTTAACATTGGGGTCCCCCAAGAATCTTTTCTGGGACCTGTGCTATTCAGTGTATT
The DNA here is from genome assembly GCF_028017835.1 of Emys orbicularis. NCBI lineage: Eukaryota > Metazoa > Chordata > Testudines > Emydidae > Emys > Emys orbicularis. Next base: position 64,205,976 of record NC_088690.1, on the reverse strand, counting down.
CATAAATGATCTGGAAAGGGGTGAACGGTGGGAAGGTAAAATCTGCAGGTGATACAAAATTTCTCAAGGTAGATAAGAACATAAGAATGGCCATACTGGGTCAGACCAATGGTCCATCAAGCCCAGTATCCTGTATTCTGGCAGTGGCCAACGCCAGATGCTTCAGAAGGAATGAACAGAACCGGGCAATTATCAATGGATCCATCCTGTTGTCCACTCCCAGCTTCTGGCAATCAGAGACTTAAGGACTCCCAGAGCATTGGGGTTGCATCCCTGACCATATTGGCTAATAGCCATCGATGGACTTATCCTCCATGAACTTATCTAGTTCTTTTTTGAACCCAGTTATACTTTTGGCCTTCATAATACCCCCTGGTAAAGAGTTCCACAGGCTGACTGTACGTTGTGTGAAGAACTTCCTTTTGTTGGTTTTAAACCTGCTGCCTATTAATTTCACTGGATAACCCCTCATTCTTGCATTATGTGCAGGGGTAAATAACACTTCCTTATTCATTTTCTCCACACCATTCATGATTTTATAGACCTCTATTATATCCCCCCTTAGTTGTCTCTTTTCCAAGCTGAACAGTCCCAGTCTTCTTAATCTCTCCTCATATGGAAGCTGTTCCATACCCTTCACCATTTTTGTTGCCCTTCTCTGTACCTTTTCCAATTCTAATATCCTTTTAGAGATGGGGTGACCAGAGCTGCACGTGTAATGCCAAGAGACCCAGGTCATCATCAGCCGGGATCAAACCTGTGATCTCTGCAGCTTAATGTATGAGCCTCTACTGCATGAGCTAAAAGACATGTGTCTCCTAGCCAAGGCTGTAGGAGGCTCATCAATCTCTAGCTGATCTAGCCACCACTAGAGGGGAACAGAGTGCCACACGAAGCAGGCATGGGTTACACACGCCGTTTTCAAGTTGTGGGCATACCATAGATTTATATGGTGGCATTATGATATTTTGTTGTATTTTCTATCCCTTTCCTAATGGTTCCTAACATTCTGTTAGTGGTTTTGACTGCCGCTGCACATTTAGTAGATATGGTTAACAGAGAACTATCCACAATGACGCCAAGATCTCTCTGGATTGGTAACAGCTAATTTAGATCCCATCATTTTGTATGCATTGTTGGGATTATGTTTTCCAATATGTATTACTTTGCATTTATCAACATTGAATTTCATCGGCCATTTTGTTGCCCAGTCACCCAGTTTTGTGAGATCCCTTTGTAACTCTTCCCAGTCTGCTTTGGACTTAACTATCTTGAGTAATTTTGTATTGTCTGCAAATTTTGCCACCTTACAGCTAAGTCTAACCTAGTATAGCCATTTTTATGCCTACTACATCCTGAGCTACTGGCTCTTATAGAGTGGGTTGTATTATCTCTTTGACCAGAAATTCCATTCTGGATGTGAGAAACCTAATTGGTACTTCCTGATCAAGAAGGCAGTGGGTGGTTACAAAAGCTGTATAAAAAATGCTCCTGTGGGTCCACTGAGAGGTGTAGCTATGGGTAATAATAGACAGGGCCGCCCAGAGGATTCAGGGGGCCTGGGGCAAAGCTGGGGAGCTGCGGCGCTTGTACTTACCCGGCGGCGGTCATCTGGGTCTTCGGCGGCATTTCGGCGGCGTGGGGCCCTTCAGTCACTCCGCGTCTTCGGCAGCACTGAAGGGCCCCCTGCCAGCAAAGACCCGGACCGCCACCGGGCCAGGGCTCGTGGGGCCCCTGCAGGGCCCGCGGCCTGGGGCAAATTGCCCCACTTGCCCCGCCCTCTGGGCGGCCCTGATAATAGAACCTAGCTCTCACATAACCACTGTGCTATGGTTTACAGCCCAAGTCATTCATGTTTAGAAGCTCATAGGTTCAAGCCTTTGATTCACAACAAATGGTACAGGCAGGGGTGAAAGTAAGTCCAGTGACTTACCGGTACACTGGGGCCAGCTCTGGCCCCCAGAAGGGGCGGGGCCTAGGGCGGAAGGGGCGTGGCTGAGGGAGTCAGAGCCAGCCCCAGCCCACCCTGTAAGGTAAGTGCCCCACCCCACCGGGGTAGCAGCAGCAGCCCGGGGCTCTGGGGGCTATTTAAAGGGCCCAGGGCTCCCCTGCTTCTACCGCCCCGGCCCTGTAAATAGCCGCGGGAGCCCTGGGGAAGCAGCGGGGCTCCCGCGGCTATTTAAAGGACCAGGGCGGCAGAGGCAGCTGGAGCCCCAGGCCCTTTAAATAGCCCCTGGAGCTCCCGCTACCCCTGGGCTCCGGGGGCTATTTAAAGGGCCTGGGGCTCCCCTGCTTCTACCACCCCGGCCCTGTAAATAGCCGCCAGAGCCCTGGAGTAGTGGCGGTGGGGCTCCGGCGGCTATTTAAAGGCCGGGGCGTTAGAAGCAGTGGGAGCCCTGGACTTTTTAAATAGCCCCCAGAGCCCCGCAGCCCTACCCCAGGGCTCCAGAAGTGGGGCTCTGCTGGCAATTTAAAGGGCCTGGGGTTCCAGACCCTGCTGGGAGCCCCAGGCCCTTTAAATTGCCCCCTGGGGAAGCTGGGCCACCCCGGTACGGCAAACCGGCTCTTGCTGGTATGCCATACTGGGGTGTACCGGCTTACTTTCACCTCTGGGTACAGGTACACTCCCGGGGAGGTGTCAAGTTGTCAGAGGTGTCGGCCTTCAAAAAGGGCTGTTAAACCGCAGCAGAGGTGGAAGGCTGCTTGGTTTCAGTAAAATAAATGAGGTCCCATTGCTTTTTCTGGATGGTTAATTTGCTCTTTAGTGAGCCTGCCCCCGACAGATGGGAAAGATTCCTACTGACTTCAATGGGTTTTGGATCAGGCCCTAGGTTTGCCCTTGCTATGCACTCCGCCACTTTGTGTATAATCATTCGTGCTCCTCGCCCTTCGTCTTGGAGGAATAGAAAGCAGCAGTGCATGGAGAGACTAAGGGCAGGCCTACACTACAAAACTTTGATGAAGACTTTCTAAGCCAATGGGAGAGAGCTCTCCCGTCGGCTTAGTTACGCCACCTCTGCAAGAGGCGGTAGCTATGTCAACAAGAGATGCTCTCCTGTTGACGTAGCGCTGTGTACACGAGGGGCTAAGGTCAGTATAACTATGTCACTCAGGGTATGTCTACACTATGAAATTAGGTCGAATTTATAGAAGCCGGTTTTATAGATATCGGTTTTATACAGTCGATTGTGTGTGTCCCCACATAAAATGCTCTAAGTGCATTAAGTCGGCGGACCGCGTCCACAGTACCGAGGCTAGCGTCGACTTCCGGAGCGTTGCACTGTGGGTAGCTATCCCACAGTTCCCCCAGTCTCCGCCACCCAGTGGAATTCTGGGTTGAGATCCCAATGCCTGATGATGCAAAAACAGTGTCGCGGGGGGTTCTGGGTACATGTCGTCAGGCCCCTCCCCCTCCGTCAGAGCAACGGCAGACAATCGATACGCGCCTTTTTACCTGGGTTACCTGGGTTACCTGTGCAGACAACATACCACGGCAAGCATGGAGCCCGCTCAGCTCAGCTCAGCTCACCGTCACCATATGTCATCTGGGTGCTGGCAGACGTGGTACTGCATTGCTACACAGCAGCAGCTAATTGCCTTTTGGCAGTAGACGGTGCAGTATGACTGGTAGCCGTCATCGGCTATCTGGGTGCTGGCAGACGTGGGGCTGCATTGCTACACAGCAGCAGCTCCTTGCCTTTTGGCAGTGGATGGTGTATTACGACTGGTATCCGTCATCGTCATATTCCTCAGTGAGTTCAATCAGAGGCACCTGGGCAGACATGTTTTGTCTCCTGGCCTATTGAACCATCTTGACGATGATGGCTAGCAGTCGTAGTACAGCATTTTCTGCCAAGCACCCAGAAGATGCCAATGGCTATCAGTCATGCTGCACCGTCTGCTGCCAGCTTAAGATGTAAAAAATAGATGGACCAGATATGTTCTGTATTCATTTGCTTCCCCCTCCCTCCGTGAAATCAACGGCCTGCTAAACCCAGGGTTTTGAGTTCAATCTTTGGGGGGGGCATTCTGTGTGACAGTTGTTTGTGTTTCTCCCTGATGCACAGCCACCTTTGTTGATTTTAATTCCCTGTAAGCCATGTCGTCACTCGCCCCTCCCTCCCTCCCTCCGTCAGACAATAGTTTCGCGCCTTTTTTCAGACCAGATGCCATAGCACTGGGATCATGGAGCCCGCTCAGATCACCGCGGCAATTATGAGCACTATGAACACCACGCGCATTGTCCTGGAGTATATGCAGAGCCAGAACATGCCAAAGCAAAACCAGGCGAGGAGGCGATTGCAGCGATTGCAGCGCGGCGACGAGAGTGATGAGGAAATTGACGTGGACAAAGAACAGGCCCCAGCAATGTGCAAATCATGGTGTTACTGGGGCAGGTTCATGGCATGGAACACCGATTCTGGGCCCGGGAAACAAGCACAGACTGGTGGGACCGCATCGTGTTGCAGGTGTGGTACGATTCCCAGTGGCTGCGAAACTTTCGCATGCGTAAGGGCACTTTCATGGACTTTTCACATCTCTGAGCGACGTAGTTATATCGGAGTAAGTGTGTAATGCACCCTGGGCATTCTGCCTTCCACAGAACCCAGAACGTGTGGGGGAGTGGGGTGTCTCTGCATATACAGGAGGAAATGAAATGGAAGCAGTTGCGGGAAAGTTTGGCAGGAGCATTTTTTGTAGAGAGAGAAAGTAGTTGTTAGCACTCCCCAAATCCTATTAGAACCATTTCCAATGTTTCCTGTCAGATATGATAAGGAGCATTGTTATAAACCATGTGATCTTCTCAACAACCAATCAGCATCCAAAAATCCCCGCCAGTCTGAAAAGTTCCGAGTTTGCTCTAGGTGGTGTCTTCACCAACTCTAAAGACCCTGGTGAATAATATGAACTGTGCAAAATAAATTGATTTATAATAAATTATTTCCTGACAGCTAGAGTATGGAAGGGCTCTTTGATTCATGATATGGGTGCATCATTAGACAACAAAGGGGAATATTAAGCAATGAATAAGAGATTGGTGGTATAATAGCATCTTCAAGTGTCTGAAGTGGGTAAGCACCAAGGAGAGAGAGCTGGGAATGGAAGGGGTGTAGCTAGGAGAATATGCCTCAATGTCTGTCTGAAAAGTGTTCAGACAGTGAGCTCTATTATACTTTGTAATAGTTGCCCAAGGAAAGTTGTGGGTCATTTAAAACTGGACTATAACGTGCTGAAGAACATGCTGGAGAGCAGTCCTCCATCGACTCTATTCCAAGCAGTTAGGTAAAGTGACTTGTTCGATGTCATGTTGTAGGTCAGTGGGTGAACTGAGATTAGACCCTAAATCACCTGACTTCCTCACCCAGTCCCTTTAACCATAGGCTGCGCTGCCTTTTTGGCAGCAAATAGCCTGAGGGGCCAATTACAGTAGATTCATGTAAACCCTTTCCCTGTTGTTCACTTCAAAGAAAAACTCCCCATCTGCATGTTAATACCCGAAATGAGATTAGGAGACAGAACCGCTTCGATAAACTGGATCAAAGTATCTGGACGTTCTCTTGTTAAGAAAGAAAAGCAGCAAGATGGTTCCTGGAGGTTCAACCAGTAGGTGGCGCTGTTAGTGAAATACCTTATTGAAATGAACCTCAGCCGCACCTAGCAGAGCATTAAAGGATTTTATGATGAACATCTCTGCTGTGGATAAGCAAGCTCTGTGACCAGTCCCTGTCTGGTAGAGGAACATGGTACGGAGTCAGGAGTAAACTAAAAACAGAAACAAAAGGAACATAGCTACAAGGTTTGCAGCATCTCCTCAACATGCACCTCTTCACTGCCACAGAGGATGTCACCTTTGACAAACCTTCACAATGCACAGCCTAGACGCTGTATTTTTGCAAGATTTCAAATTGCAAACTCCACAGAGAAACTGGAGATATACAGGTATCTTCTTACTTCCCTGCAGCATAAATTAAAGCAGAGCTTATCTTTAAATCCTCTGACTTTACTGAAGACGGTCACAAAGATGACTATGAAAGGGTTCTGGCTATGTTTGATGCATACTGTATACCTCAGAGACATGCAGTTTATGAAAGAGCATGTTTTCACCGGAGAACTCAAGATTAAGGAGGGAAATGTTGAATGTCTTTATAAGAGCTCTGCCATGCATTGGCTGAAAACTGGTTTTGGGGAATACAAAACATGAAAATATCAGACAGGCTGGTTATTGGGTTAACAGATAGAAACCTTTCACAGCAGCTACAATTGAAGAGAGATTTGACCTTAGGCACAGCTTTACAAAAAGCAAAGCAGTGTGAGCTAGTGAAACAGCAATCCTAGAGCAACTTGAAAAACCTGCAGTGAGCTTACAAACTGTAAACAGACACTTGAGTGTGAAGTCATTATCATAAAGCCCCTGAAACAAGGAGAAAGAACTCCCAGGCTATGAGGAACCAGTTCTAGCCTATGTGCACAAAGTGCAGAAAAAATTAGATCCTAAGAGATGACGCACGCCCATCACAATGTAATAAATGCATGAAATATGGACATTTTGCAGCTGTTTGCCACCCCAAAGGAGTCAGGAAACTGACTTGTCTTATGGACAATCAAGAGCCATTGTTTCTGGGATCTATCACGTGTGATGACATAGAACCTGCCTGGAGAGTGAAATTGAATATTCATGGCAAGACAATTGACTTCAAAATTGATTCAGGAGCTGAGGTCAGTCATCTCAGAAGGGACTTACAATCACCTTCAACCCTTCCCAGAGCTGAAGTCACCTGACATAGCTCTGACTAGCCCTGGAGATTCTGAACTGCATGGGCCAGTTCACCACAGAAACCACTTACACTCTGAATGCAAAACTTTTGTCTTTGTGTGTGATCAAAGGACCACAGACCAACAGCCTTCTCAGCCACAGCGTGGCAGCCATGGATGGACCTAGTGGGAAGTACCAGAGGGGTAGCCGTGTTAGTCTGAATCTGTAAAAAGCAACAGAGGGTCCTGTGGCACCTTTAAGACTAACTAACTGTTAGCCTTAAAGGTGCCACAGGACCCTCTGTTGCTAGTGGGAAGTGTGAAAGAACTCGATGGAATGTTTGGTGATATTCAGGGGTACCATTTAGGGAAGGGGGAGTACCTGTCCCCCCTGAGTTTCATGTCACATTTGGGTGAAGTTTGCAGCAGGAGGGAAGGTGCTGCCCCTCCTCCCCCTGATGCCCTGCTCCACTGCCATCTGCATCCGCAGCACTACAATGGGGCTGCCATTGACCAAGTTGTTCAGGACTCAGAGCCTGCCTCCTGATCTGCTGCGCAGAGCCAGGCAGAGGCTGATGTTGGGATGTCCCCCTCCCACTACCCATCATGTACCCTGTCTCTGCTGAGCTGGGGTGGGGGAACAGGGAACCTCTCTGTGCCACTCAGGAGTGGGAGCTGCAGCTGCTGCTGCTGCAAGCATTCAGGTTCTTGAGTGCTCTACTTAAAGAGACACACTCCCCCCAACACACTCTCTTTTTCACACACACACACACACACACACACACACACACACACACACACACACACACACACACACACACACTTGTGTTGTAGTTGTTGTTATAACTTGGTACTTCCTGTCAAAATTTGCAATGCACATATATTCTCTGTAATTTTATTCTTTCAAAGATCGTTAAGGATTACAGTGCTGTTATTTTTGTTTTTTGGCTGGTCTGTGCATTTCATAATTTAATTTCTCTTATGCTTAAATTTAATTCTTTGAGTAGTGAGTTCTAAAATGCCTAATCTGTCCTGGCTGGAATAATTATCATTATTACTTTTATTACCATATTGTGCTTTGTCATTCATTATTTAAAGTGGTACAATCAACTAATAGTATCCTTCTAGAATGTAAATTTAACTTGCACTCACCTTAGCAGGGCCAGTTTAAAAAAAAATAGCTAAACACATAACTTTAGACACTGGGCAGATGAAGGTTGCTTATTTTCAAATTGTATTTTTAGTTCTATCTGTAAAATAACTTAAAATCTGTATGAAAATAAATGCAGTTCCACGACTGATACTAATAGTAATAATGGAGTCAAATGTTAGTGAATCACATACATGATTGTGATTGGTAAACTTAAATGCCAAAATAATTAGAAAAATTAATTCCTTTTCTTAATAAAAGATTAAAAAACCTTAATTGCTTATGTTAAAATTAAATAAATATGCTTTTAATGGAGTGAAAAACAATTGACTAAAATAGAGTAGATAATGGCAGTAACACAGAGTGTGTCTGTTAGAGGAATTAGGCAGATTTTATTTTTATTTATCTCTACTAAAGATAGTGTACAAAGTATCAAACTTGTGCTTCTGAAATCTGTGTTAAATCTCCAGAATTGATACTTTAAGGTTTGGGATTGGGAATATCTTGCTACATTATCTCCTGATTGTTCTAAATTTACATATAAATTTAAAATGTGGCTTTAATTGGTGTTTGTATATATTTTTTCTTTCTTTATATAGGAATTAGACACAGTGCTCCTGTCAGCTAATTTCTAAGTTATCTGCAAAAAAACCTAGAGTTCTCAGGTGCCTAAGTAGCCCCTGGAATCACAGTTAAAGTTGTCCCCCCCACAAAGAGAATCTGAAATGGCACCCCTGGTGATATTGGATTTTTTAAAGGAGAAGTGGTACAAATCACTTTAAGAGATGATGCTGAACCATATAGTGTACATGCACCTCACAGCCTACTTCCCCCATTACGTCATTAGATAGAGAACTTGTTAAAGAGACTGGAGCTGATTTGCATAATTGAGAAAATCTCTGAGCCAACAGCATGGTGTACCCCAATGGTACCAGTATAAAGAAAAATGGAAACATATGAATGGGTGGATCATAAAATACTTAAGTTGTGAGAGAAAAATCTATCCTCCTAACACTGGATGACTGCCTCCCCAAAGTGAAAGGAGCTACAATATTCTCCAGGAAGGATGCTGTGAGTGGATTTTGGCAAATTCCTTTAGCCAAAGAAAGTATTAAACTGACTACATTTATCACACCCTTTGGGAGGATTTGCTTTCAAGGATTACCTTTGGGATTACCAGTGCACCTGAAATTTTCCAAAGAAAGATGGCAGGATGGTTAATGAGCACAAATGGAGTTGTAGTTTTCCTGGATGACATTGCGATATATGGATCTTCAATGGAAGAACACAGCAAAACCCTCAATGAACTCCTAAGCCTAATCCATCATTCTGGACTGAAGCAACACAAAAGAAAATGATTTGGGAGTCGGCAGAAAATGAAAGTTTTTGCGACAGGCAACAAACAAAGATGGAATCAGTCCTAGCCCTGAGAAGTTAAAAGCAATTCGAGAATTGAATGCACCAATGAATGTACCAGAACTGAGATGTATACGGGGTATGGTAAAATAGTTTGGTCAATACCTACAAGACCATTCCACAGTGACAAAACCACAGGATGAACTATTCAAGTCCAACACATCTTGGCTATGGGGCCCAAATCAAGAAATTGCCTTCAAAAAGAAATGATCTCAGCCGTTCCAGTTCTGAAGTACTATGATGTGAACAAACCCACGATGGTCAGTGCGTATGCAAGCAGTTATGTTCTCGCAGGTGCACTGTTGCAACGACATGGCTCTGAGTGCAAGCTAGTTGCCTGTTGCTCTCACACACTCACAGAATGAAAAGGAGTGCCTGGTAAGCGTATGGGCATGTGAACACTTTTACAGGTTTTTGCATGGACTGGACTCGTTTACACTGATAACAGACCATAAACCTCTTGTAACTTTCATCAATGGAAAAGAGCTAGATCAAGCACCACTGAGATACCAGCGTCTATTGCTAAAGGTTAATGCAATTTAACCCAAGTGCTAAATATGTCTCTGGGAAAAATCTGGTTGTTGAACTCAATTACCCGTGCGCTCAAAGATGGGGTAAAAGCATACGTGGATGCATACAGACCAGTGTCAGAAAAGAGACTACATGACCAGCTACAAAAAGCAACCTCAACAGAGACGTAACTTCAGGACATTCTAAGTTACTTTAGGGGCAGCTGGCCAAAGTATCATAAGGAAGTGACGAGACTGCTTTCTGGAGCGTGGACAATTAAGCGAGTCAGATGGACTCATGATTAAAGTCACTTGCATTGTAATTCCAAGGGAAATGAGAGGAGAAACCTTATCCGGGAAAGAATCAAGGATTAACTAAATGCTGTGAATGGGCTAACCAGTCAACATGGTGGCCGGGTATCAGCAAGGACATAAAGAATAAATTATGCGCATGTGACGATTGCAGAATTAACAGACCAATGCAAAGAACCTTTTTAATAACAACACCTTTACCAGACAGAACTTGGAAGAAGCTGCAAATTTATGGAAATTCAGAGGATATCATTACCTGGTTGTTGTGGACTATTTTTTCAGGTATATAAAAATATAATATACTTGAAATACATGTTGCACTGTTATCGAGAAAATGAAGTGGACTTTTGCTCATTTTGGTATTCCAGAACTTGTGATGGACCATAGACCACAATTCACTGCTGCAAAATTCTGTCATACTGAACAAAAAATGATTTTGATCCTATTACTAGCAGCCCACATTACCCTCAAGCAAATGGAGAGGCTGAGAGAGCTGTTCAGACAGCCAAGAAAATGCTACAGCAGGAAGATCGATTCCTTGCTCTTCTGAGTGACAGATCAACACCAATAGCAGCTCTTGGATATAGTCCAGCACAGCTCCTTGTGGAAAGACAATTCAGACTGTTTTCCAAAGTTGGAATGGTAGTTCTGTCTCCAAAGTGAAGAGAGGAGCCAAATCAGATAAAAAGGCTAAAAGAATTTATGAACGCATTTACAATGGACATCACACAGAGAACTGCTAGGTCTAGAACCTGGTGACTGTGTTCATCTCAAACTGGATGGAGAAAAAGGATGGACAACTCCAGCTGTCAAAAAGAAAAGGAATTCAGCACCCAGATCATATGTCATATGTCAGTGGAGAGTTCAACAGAAACCATTGACATCTACAGTTTTTTCCGCAGAGAGAACAATCAAAAGAGCAAACTCTACAGGTAGCAGATGCAGAAAAAGAAATCAACAACTCAAGGATTCTGGACCGACCATAGCCTGTTGTTGAAACTAATGGACAGCCAGATGACCAAGTAGTTACATGTTCAGGCTGCATAATTAAGAAAGCAGTACAATTCAGAGACACTTAACAAACCAATACATACTGAACTTCAAAGACAGAGTACAGTGTAAATATTGTAAATGGTAGGAATGTCAAAATTAAAGGGGGAGATGGAATGGAATGCTAAAACCTATTATACTGTTCAGCCACCGTGTGTGTGTGTGTGTGTGTACAAATACCTTATTTAAACAAACCTCAGCTATACCTGGCAGAACATTAAAGGATCTTAGGATGAACACAGTTGGAGTGTATACGCAAGCTCTGGGCCCAGTCCAGATCTGGTACAGGAAAATGACAGTTCCTGTTTCCAAAGTGTCAAGAGCCCAACATTTCCGTGGGATGCTCTGACCGGGTGGCGTAGGTGACTCAGGTAGCTGGCAGTGGGTGACAGATGGTTCTCATGTGGGCAGCACATGGAGGGACAGCTCTGTTTCTGAATCGGAAGCCTTGTGTGTTTCAGTTGACTGCCACACAGTGACTGAGCGAAGGAAATGAGACAATGAGCATCTCTGGCCACTTGTTCCTTGTTCTTCATTCCACTGTTGTGGAGGAGAGAGAGACCAGACGCTGAACGGGCACCAAGGCTACAATTCTCCTCGTGCTAATGGATTTGAAAGAGTTAAATTTGGCTAATAAACTCCAGCCTCTGGGGCCTGATTCTCCTCTGGTTTGATGCCGCTTGAGCTCACCCGATCTCGATGGAGCTACTCCCAGCTTTAAACCACTGAGATCAGAATCTGGCAGCGGGTGGGCTACACCCTCCTGTGTGCACAGTCTGACGCCTATGTCAGACATTCGGACAATTCCCTCAACCCCAAACCGCCTTCTATGGTGGAATGAAGGAACCTGACAACACGTGCTGCTATTTCCTGCGACACTTAGTTCAGCTGTGAAGGATCAGTGTCCAATATCCTCCCGCAGCTTGGATACAGCATGTTTACAGCCCCCAGAGGAGCCATAGCTTACCGTGGGGTGTCTGAGAATTGGGGGGGGGGGAGCTGATTTATGCAGGCATTTGTCCCACACTTTCTCTGACAGAGTGCTAGCATCAGCATACTTGCAAGGTGACTATTGCTCACCAAGCATTTATCGAGTGAATTCCCTCTCTCTCCCGTCATAGCTTAGATAATCCTCGTGTTCGGGGAGGCACTGAGCACGTTTGGAGTGCGTCTAGGGGTTGGGGGGGTTTGCAGTGTGTACTTTCAAGGGGTAAAGCAGGGCCTCGCTACCACACAGTAGGTGGGCCTGGGACGGGGGACGGCCTGTCTGTTGGCTCAAGAATGATGAGCATCTACTGGCTGAACCCTCCCGCTGTAAAGCGGTGACAGAAGCTACTACAGATTGGAGGAACCTGGTAGGGCAGATCCCATCTATCTATTCCTCCATCCCAATCACCGCAGAACCCCACCCTTGGGTGCCCCCTGTTGAGGGGCATGGTGCAGGGCCTGGCATGTGGCCCATCAAATGTGGGTTCCATTGTGTCTGAGGATAGTCTGTGTGCTGCGATGCATCAGCCAGACCCTAAAGCAGTGCCAGTGCTTTTCCCACCCTGGCCGGGGGTTAGCTCTCTGTGTTGTAACATGAAGAGCACAGGATTCGTTCTCTGCGCTTGGATTCTCTTTTTACAGTCCACTTAGTCCCTATCCCTGGTCTCTTTGCGTCTTGTGGCAGCAGGAGAAAGGAGGGGTTTGGGGATTCCATGCTCCGCTGCTGGTCCTCCTCGCTCTGGCCTGCAGGTGTCGGCGGGCCCATGAATGAAGCATGTCATTTTTCTCTCTCCCAGGGCTGGCCAGCATTGGAAGGTTTTTGTAGGCAGTTTCCCTCTTAGGGTATGTCTATATTGGAATTAGACACCCACGACTGGCCTGTGCCAGCTGGCTCGGGCTCAGGCTAATTTGCTGTTTCATTGCAGTGTAGACGTTCTGGCTGGGCTGCAGCCCCAGTTCTGGGACCCTCCCACCTCACAGGGTCATACAGCCCAGGCTCAGTACCGAACCTGAATGTCTACACTGCAATGAAACAGCCCCTTAGCCCGAAACCTGGGAGGCCGTCAGCTGGCCCAGGCCAGCTGCAGGTGTCTGATTGCAGTGTAGACACACCCTATGTCCCGGTCCAGTCTCCCCAGGGTGGTCGGAGTGGAGATCTCAGTGCAAGCAACATGTTCAGCTCCCAGTCTCTCACCAGCAGGAACGGATGGGCTGCAGAGCAAGCACACCCAGCCTCTGCTCGCCACCTCTCTCTGCCCGGAGCTGGGCAGGTTGAGGAGACAGAGGGCCTGCTTCGTCATTGCACCACTCCAGTTTCCCATCAATAGATCAGATTGACACCGGGGTAGAGCTGGAGCAATACACTGGCCTGGAGTGAGATGGGAAGGGAGCATTTTGCATCACTGTGCAGTGCCCTCTGTGGCTGAGCAAGAAACTATATGGCTGGGGCTGTGACAGGGACCCACCTCCTTAGCAAAGCAGGGATGGCAAGGGGCTGCAGGCGCAGAAGGGGAGGAAGGATGCAACATTTGTTCTGTGTAAGTAAGAGATGCAGGAGGCTCCCAACTTCAGACGATTTCTCCTTACCATCCAGCGGGATCACTAACAGGAAGGGAAGCGCAGGCTGAGTGTTAATTACATCGGGAGCTTTCTAAAGGGTTTCCCCCTCCTCCTGCTCACCTTGGCGGAAACAGCTGGCATGTGGCGTGTTCAGCCACTGAGTCAGTTGTGGCACCCGGTCAGCTGTGCGCACATCTGGCTCGCAGGTGTTTGGTTCTGTACTTCGAAGCTTGGCAGATACTGGGGGAGTTGGGGTGTGTGTGTCCCCAGTGTTACCTACATATGGAGAGAGACTGAGGTTAATCATCTTCCCCTCCCTTCTCTGAAGACAGGTTCAGGGCTGATACTGTCGCTTACTCCCCTCCCCTTGCCTGAGTCAACATGATGCTTTGAGAGAAGAGGTTAATGAGATTGGCACAGATGGCACCAGCTGCTGTGGGCTCTGAAGTGCTTGTTGACTCCCCAGCAGTGTTTGTCCCAATCTCTTGACAGTTTATTCAGCTGACATGGGCGGGGTGGGGGCCGGGCAAAGGGAGGCAGAAGGGAACAATGAGCCCTCAGTGTTGCTCATTTAGGGAGCGTTGCCGGCTTGGGCCGGCTGGTGAGCCCAGTGTCCACACTCAGCGCGTGAAGACTAATAGTCAGCAGACTCAGGAGTGGAGAGGCAGGTGGATACGGTGCTTGCTTGGGAGTCCTGGGTTCAGTTCCCGGTTCCAGCCCAGGTTTTCTATGTGCCAAAGCAAGGCACTTAGGGCCAGATTTTCAAAGGCATTTAGGCAACTAAAGATGTAGGCCGTCGCCTAGTGGAAGAACTCCCCAAGTGCTTGACTCCCACTGATTTCAATCTGTTTAGGTGCTTTTGAAAATACCACCAGGCACGTATCTAGTGCTCTAGGTGCCTAAATACCTGCCCGTTAGTCTCTCTGGCCCAGATCCTCAAAGGTCCTGAAATCTGGGCCCATTGGTTTGTCTGGGCCTCGGTTTTCTACCTGTGAAGTGGGGATAACAGCACTACCCTATGTCACAGGGGGGTTGTGAGGCAAAATACGTGAGTGTGTGGTGCTCTGGTGATGGGGGTCTGTCTCTGAGCCTAGGATTGATAGATGCTAGAGGTGAGGGCATGGGAATGTCTTCGCAAGAGCTCTCCTCCCCCCCGAGATGCTCTGTAGCTCCGTGAGGGGCAGCTGAGATGTCTCCCCGTGTTGGCCATTCCCCAAGCGTATGTCTGCATCAATAGCTAGCAGATGATGCACCAGTAGATGGCGCACAACAATAGGCAGCCTAGCTCCTGGATTTTATTGGACTAATAAAACACATTGGGCAGTGCATATGGCTGCCTTTGGGCAGCTCTTTACCTCAGCTCTTAACAGATAAGTGTGGCCTTCAGTCCAGCTGTTTTCTGTGGCCTTGTGGGACATGTATGGCTTGGGAGCTCTCTCAGCTGGCTATAGCACATAGATTATATCTGTCTGCATATACACACCCCCCCCATACCCCTTTTTATAGGTGCTTTGTCTCTGTCTCCTGGGGATCCATAATCTCATCTCTAGGATCCCTATCATGTAACTGGGTCTGCACAAGCGCTGTGTGGGTGCTGAGGTCCATCCACATGGGTCCAGTTGCCAGGACCATGGCCTAGAAAGGTGCAAATTAGCACAATGTTTTTTTGTTGTGGTTCCTTTTGTTTGGTGTGATTTCTTACAGACACCCCAAATTGGGCTTGATGCAGAGTGACTATTTAGAGATTTTAAAATGGGTGTGGGAGGGGGCAGAGGGAGGATTTCTGTGTATCTCTATGTGAGCCCGTCTTTGCTGTCTAAAACAGGTCCAGGTTGTGCTCATTTTCTCTCCAAAAGGGTCTCTGAAGCACTCAAAAAATGGACAGAACACAGCCTTAGCAGACGTAAGTCAGCCTAGCTGCACTGATTTCAATGATCCTAGGCTGACTTACACCAGCTTAGGATCTGGTCCAATGTACCTGAGCAACTGTTTTGGCCTACAAGCTTTCACGTTGGTAATGAAATCTGAAAATCCCAATGATCACAGTGGACCCTTCTGCCCTCGGAACCGATTAATCTATTTTCTGGTAGTTTCTGCATTTTGCTGTCAACGTTTTGCACACATCTGCTCCTCTCCTTGTTGGAATGAGACTGATTCAAGACTGAGGCATTTCATTTCCTCTGTGTGTGGGGGGGGTTTCAATTGATTTTTTTTAAAAGTATCTACTCTGACGACCTGATGAGGAATGTTATCATCTGGTAAAGTCTGCCAAGCTGTTCATGGGAAACCCAGGGAAATATGAAGTATCCAAGGGAAGTGGCAAATTCATCATTGCTTGAACTCTTTCAGTACAGGTTGGAGGCTTTTTAAACACCATGCTGTAGTTCAAGCCCAATTGATTGGACTTAATTAGTGTCATGTAGTAACGAAGAATTAGTCTCTGGGTATTTATGCAGAAGGTCAGACTAAAGGATCACAATGGTACCGTTTGTCCTCAGTATCTATGAATGTCAGGATCCCAGCTATGAGATGCAGACGGAGGCCAGAGGGGGGCTCGGTAACTAGGTTCTGAGTTCAGTCCAGGGGGTCCAGGCCAGAAGCAGCAGTCCGTACTAGTGTCACGCTGTAGGGCAAGGTCATGTTTGAGGTCAATGAGCCGCACCGGGTTGGAGCCAAGTAGGTCAGCTGAGTATGTGAGTGGAACAGAGGCAGGGTGAGAAATCAGGAGTGGAGCAGGGCCAAGAACCACGAACTGGGACCAGGAGCAAGACTAGGAGTGTGCAGCAGGGTCTGTCACAGCAGCAAGAATGGGGTCTAACTAGTTTCACAGCCAGCCTGCAGATGTCTTCCCTAGGCCTTACATAGCATGCCTGGGCCAATCAGGGAATCCGGTAGGAACTGCCAGTCAGGGCCTCTGTGGTAGAACATCCAGTAGTATTTGAGCCCTTAGGGCTAATAGGCAGCTGTTCCCCACTCAAACAGACCTGTTTGGGTGGCGGTGTGTCCAGGAACCAGAGAGCCAGGTTCCAGACCCCTGGAGCTTCACAGGGAACTTGTAAAATACTGGTAGGGTGCCGTGAAGATGAACACATTAGCTTATGGTGCCTGTGTTTCATGAACAAAACCAAGAGGTAAGTGCAGACCATAGACGCTGGTCTCATCCCATGGACACAAGTGGTACACCACAGTTTGGGAAGCATCTGAATGACACTCCGAACCCCCCTCCCAAGAACAACCCATCATCTTCTGTTTTCTACAGTTCTTTTAAACACTTTTCAGTGTGCGGGGAAGTGCTGGTTTGAAAGCCCAAGAGATTAAACACCAAATGGGCATGTGCCTAAACCATGCGTTGCCAGAACAACCTACCAAGATGCAAACCTCACTCTGTCTCCATGACCTCTCTGCTGAGATTAACATCAGTGGCTCCAGTTGTGATGTGATCTGTAACTGGACTCTTACCAGCATTTGTATAGGCCCCTTGAAGGCCATAAAATGGTCTGAACTTGGCTGACTTTGAACCAGTGATCTACAGGTGAAAGGTGGCCTAGTAGGTGTGAGCACCAACCAACAGCCTAGTCCTGGAAGTATCCTCTACCATGGAACCACCCACACAGGTTACCATGGTTCTTGGACAAATGGAGGAAGTTGAAATGCAAAGGCAGGAAGCCGGAGGACACATTCTCCTCAGAATCCAACCAATGGCAACATAAGGAATTTATACAAACTCAGGCAATGTCTCTGGTCCTCTGCTCTACCACAACACCCTCCAAATTCCAGCCTTGGAAGCTGTTCCGAATAGTCAGTCAACCAAAAGCCCACACTGTGTCCGCTCTATCCCAAGCCCAGCCACTGCCTGCAGTGAGCAACTTTCCTTTCTCTTTTCTAAACAAATCGAGTGAACCCATCGCAGCCTCCTCAGCCGCATGATCAATGAACCTGTGCAGAAGAAGACTCACAAACCAGACACTTCATCAGAATTGGGCACAGTGCTTCAGCTGCTGGAGCTCAGAGTGAATTCTGTGGCACCATCTGGCACCTGTACCCTGCCCCTCAGGGGTGATCAAATCCAGCCTGCAATGCTTGGTTCCTCTGCTGATAGAAATAGTGAGCTTCTCCCTCTGGGAGGACACCCTGAGTCACCCTGAAACACTCAATAACCCACCCAATTCACAACATGCCACTGACTGAGTCTCAGTCCTCTCCTTCTGGGGCAAGATCCTCAGGAACCATTGGAACCATCTGTCAAGAGTTGTGATGGATTCTCCATCATGGGCAATTTTAAAACCAAGATTGGATGTTTTTCTAGAAGACCTGCTGTACTTCAAGGAGGAGTTATTTCACAGAAGTTCTCTGGCCTGTGTTCTGCAGGAGGTCAGGCTACACAATCGCAGTGGTCCCTTCTGGCCTTGGAATCTATGAGGCAAGACAACCTGGATCCTTCAAAGTCATCTTCAGGCCATTGTTGTTCGCACTGCTGGACTTCCTCCTCAAGGAGATGGGTTAAGCAGTATCAGCATCTTTGTCTGACTTCTGAAGTGCTAACTCACTTACCAGATCCAGAAAAAAAAAAAAAAAAAAAAAATCACCATAATTGCACTGAAATGGCTTTCTTCACTCCTTCCCAACAGATTAGGTGGGCGGGCACCTCCTGCTCCCCAAAATCTCTGCCATCCAGAATTGCACAAGGCTTGGTCTTGTTACCGCTCCTCTTACGTACCTTAGTACAAACCTCAATGATAGAGTGAGACAACATAGGCTGTCAACAGTATGCTAAGTATCCTTTCCCTCCACTGTGTCCTCATATCGTCCAGGGCTTCAGGGAGGTTCAAGGCAAGATGGAGAACAGCTGGCTTAATCAGAATCCTGGGAGGACTGAAGTAATGCTAATTGGGAGAGGTAAATAGTTGGAGGTGTTGTCCAAAGCTATCACCTCTCTGTCGACTGTGCATTCTGGCTGGCGGGTAAGGGAGTACGCAGTCTCAGGGTCACACTGGATTCACCACTAACCCTGGTGCATCAATCAGCAGCAGGCACTAAAGCACCTTCTCTCACCTTCGGCCAACCAGGGATTTTCAAAAGTACTCAGCATTGACCTAACTCTGCTCCCACTGATGTCAATGGACACTTCACCACTGACTTGGCTGGGAGCAGTTGGGTCAACCCTGACGTCTCCACCCATTCCCCTCAAATGGAGACCCAGCCGCTGTAATTCATACATGACTGGACTCTTGCAGCTCTCAGTCCTCTGCCTAGATGAGACATCCAGAAAGGAAAAGCGCATGCTGATCAGTGGAATGAGCCAAAGAACACTTCACATCCCAGCATGCCGCATCCAGCACGGGCTGTCTGTGAACCACAAGATCTAGTTGAAGTTCTGCTGCCGATTTTGGAAACCCCAGAGGGGCTAGGCCATTGTGATTTCAAAGACCAGCCTTTGTGGCAGCCACAGTCGTTGGGTGTGTATCAAGTAGAGATTCAAGAGAGCAGGAACCAGAGTCAACACCTTCTCAAAAGCAGCTGAGAAGAGTCCTACCCGTGATATTTTCAGGTCATTTCTGTAAGACACGTCTTCAGCATAGCATTCCCCAAAGAGCAAGAGAGGAAGAAGACCTGGCAGCACATGCAAAATAACAGCCTATGACTGAGCTGAAATCAGGATAAAGAAATAACATCATGTTCAAAATCAAGGCCCTTGATTACACCTGGAGTAGGTTGGACAAATGCACAGACTGTGCGCTGGGTGGTTCTCTGCATTTTAACCTTGCTCAGCACTTAGGTTCTTTGTAAATTAGATCGAGAGACAGATTATATGGGAGACTCTGTATCCCATTCCCTTGAGTCACCTCGTCCCCCTGTAGAGCTGGCCTCCTGCGGTAATGACAGCTATGCCAATAGGATGGGCGTTGGTGCTAATTGGTGGCAGCTGCCGTTGCTGTTATGTTTACACGGTGCACTTGAAGAATTGATGCCAATAAACCAAAGCAGCCTTGTAATGTATGGCATTAATGGAAATAGCCTGGATCACAGCCCTTCTCTCCAGAGATGTGAATAAGCAAAGGGGGCAGACTGAAGACGAAGGGTGATTTCTGTGGTTCCTACACTGAATGACGGACAATAGTCCACATCCCATGTTAATGAGGGGGAATAGCCACTTGTAATGTTAATGGCTTTATGAATGGGGGAATGGACTTCAGTAATATTAACCAGGGATACGCATCCACTACAAAGGGAAGTACACACCGTTCATATTAATAGAGGTTTCACCCACCATACCCATGGGAAGCTCACCCCAATAATGTTAATAGGAGATGGAACCTATTCTTCTCAGTGTGAGTCTCCAATAGGGAGAGTCAAGTGTCCCTGTTGAACAGGTGATATTCCCTACTAATGCTAACAAGACTTATTCCCTCTCTTGAAAGGGGAAAAATTCCATTACAGTTAGTTAATAATCTCTTGCTCTTATGACTAACACCTATTACTTAATAACCACTAGCACTTTTTCATCTATAGATTTCAAAGCACTTTACTTAAGAGGCCAGTTTCATTAGCCCCTTTTTACAGACAGGAAAACTGAGGCACAGAGCAGGGGCACAACTTGTCCAAGGTCACCCAGCAGGTCAGTAGCAGGGTCAGGTCTTCTGAGTTCCAGTCCATTGTGCTATCCACTAGGCAAAAATAAATATGGAGTACGTTTCATGCTACATGACAGAATCGCGGTCATTAAAGATGGGTAAAACAACCTGTTGTAGCCTCAAATGCATCATCCTACAAGGGCAAAACACCGGATATGCAGCTGGTGTAAATTTATTAAAGCTCCTTTGAAGTCAATTTACAGGCTGTGCTGCATTGAAACATCTATGTCCAAATCAGGAGGACAATACAGTCCGCAATATATTACACGTTCTGAATTCAAAGACAAAATTTTAGCCATAATTATTATTAGAAATAAATGACATTTTTCAAAATAAAAAGTTTAGTCAAAAATGGTCTTTTTTATCAATTGACAATTTTTGTGACACATTTTCACGTTGATTCAATTTTTTTTTCTTTATTTGATGAAACTGGAACTAAAAATTTTAGGCCCTGATCCTGCAAACACTTCTGCAGGTGCTTAACTTTCCTAGCAGGTCAGACCCCATTGGAATTAATGAACCTGCTCAGGGAGTAAAGTTGAGCACGCGAGGAAATAGTTGAAGAATCGGGGCCCAGGTCTGTGGTTTTTCTTTTCTTTTTTCCTTTTGCTGCTCTGTAACTTTGGCAAAAGTGTTCAATTTTTTGTAAGTGTCAGAACTGCAAAAGTAAAAATGACATGAAAAAAAGTGGGAAAAAGAGAAATATTGATGACATTTTAGTCCATTCAGTAGAAAAAAAATTAAAAAGGGAGAGATAGGAAATAAAAAATACCCAATTCTGAAACACATTTTTTTTTACAAAAAATTGAACATTTTCCCAAACAATGAAAAATAATTCAGTTTTTAAACTTGCCAAACGAAAATGGCTTTTAAACTGTTGTTTGCAGTGTTGTAGCCGTGTTAGTCCCTTGATATGAGAGAGACAAGATGGGAGAGAGATCTTTTATTGGACCAACTTATATAGGTGGAATAGACAATCTTTTGAGCTACGCAGAGCTCTGCATTCCTTGTGGGTAGACATAGGACACCTTTTGGACCTAATACAAGGCAAAGATGCTTATGATGTGGTCGGGAGTTGCCTTTACCTTTAACTCATAGGATAAAAAAGTATGTTTCCATTTAGCTTTTATCAATTAAATAAACAAAACCCTCGTGCCTTAAAATTTGGGAAATACATAGTTAAGGAAATTTCAGATAATTTCATTTCAGTATCCAGAAATATTTTTCAGCACTTCTAGCTTTTATTTTGTGTATCTTAGTACTTGTTTTACTAATTAATGAACCACAGTCCACTACCGACCTTAACTCTGACTTTATTCTTGTTAATATCTTGAGTATAAATAAACTAAACACTTCTATTACTTCTGATAATTAGTAAGACGGACTTTGCTACACTCTATTACCCACAGAGATTAGAAATGTATTGCAGTTTAATTATGGTATGTACTTTTTTTCCCAAACACTTTAGGTAATTGAAAGTTGTGAATTACTTAATTTACATAATTCTTGACTCCACTGTTTTCTTATTTGTCAGAAGTAAGCACCGTAAAATGGAGCGATGGGCCCGTGGATACTACAGGTTCCATCATGCAGTGCTCCACCTTGAACTGATGGTGTTATGTTCACGGCACACCCGCAGAAAAGTTAGATTAGAAACATCAGATAATCTTGCTGGAAGATTGCAGTGTAACATTACTTTATTTCTCAGTGGTCAGAGCAATAACACACGAGAATCCCAAACCAGAGAAAGACAAAGCAGGCTGCTCCCTAAAACAGGGACACAACTCACCCCGCCATGTTCTAGGCTGGCTCCTTCCAGCCTGACTCTGCCTCTCTGAGCCCTGGATCTCATGCTTCACCAAAGAGTCATCTAGGCTGCAAGCAGGACCAGGAAACCCCCCAACTCTTAAAGTGATAGCTTGCAATTCCAACACAGTCCTCAATAGACCACAGAGGGAAGGTGGAGCATTGGACACTGGGATTTTCAGTGCAGGCTCAACAAGCCACTGTTCCATATTAAAGACGAGGACAGGTCTGTTTAATACAGATTTGGCGTGTCCCTCCCATCAGGGACAAGGTGGTAACCAGCAGAAGGGGTCACGGTGCCCCCAAGTTGGCAGCCCCACTGGAATGTGTTCCTTCTCTCTCTCCTGCCAGGCTGTTCGCTGTGAAGTGCGGCGGCTGCTTTGAAGGCATCGCACCCAGCGAGTTCGTCATGAGGGCCCAGAAGAGCGTCTACCACCTGAGCTGCTTCTGCTGCTGCGTCTGTGAGAGGCGGCTGCAGAAGGGCGATGAGTTCGTGCTGAAGGAAGGCCAGCTGCTGTGTAAGAGCGACTATGAGAAGGAGCGGGAGCTGCTCAGCCTGGTGAGCCCGGCTTTGTCGGATTCCGGTAAGGGGGAACCCGGAGCAGAGAGGAGTTTGTGGCCTGTGCTGTGGGGAGTGAGTCCAGGCCCCCGCAGAAACATGCCTGACTATTGTTATTGATTTGTATGACCCTAGCACATAGGAGCCCCAGTTGTGGCCCAAAACAAAAAGATGGCCCCGGCCCCAGAGAGCTTATGAGAGATGGACCCCAGCTGGGACATATAAATCCAAACTGAGAACCACTCCAAGCTGTAGGGGTGGGTATGTAACCCACGATAACAGTATGGCTGCTTTTCCCACTTGAGTCATGTAATGAGACTCCTTCTTGGCTCCTGTGTGATGACTGAACCCATATCTCTGCCTCTAAAGGCTCCAGCTTCTATTTCTTGCGTCCAATAACATTAGCTTGTAGGGAGGAGCAGGCTTTTAAATCTCTAGGTGTGGTCTAGCCACTAGAGGGAGACAGAGATTACCATGGGAGCCCCAGTCGTGGGCCATGATCCCGTTGCGCTAGGTGCTGTACAAACACCAAACCAAACAACAATCCCTGCCCCGAAGGGCTTACAAACTAAGCATAAGCCAAGAGACAACCAATGGAGACCGACAGAGGTGGGAGCACCAGGAAGTGAGATTGCTCCGGTCCGAATGATTGGCTGTGGGCTCTGCACACCCACAGCTGAACCGTTATTAAGATTTCTGTAGGCCTCATGGCAGAGAGGAGTTTTAATGAGGGATCCAAAGGAGAATAATGTGTTAGTTTTGTGGCTGTTCGCAGGGTGCTTCTCCAAGCACAAGGAAGAGCAGGGAAGAAAATATCAAGGTGTGGGTTTGAAAATATAAGTAGGTGATGGAGGCTGGAAGTGGGTGATGGAGGCTGGCATCATGAGCCAGTCGGAGGTGGGAGTCGACCTTTCACTACTGGATGAGATGGAGGGTGAAGAAAGCCCATGGAAGGTCTCGAAAGTGCAGACAAGTAGCTTATGTTTGATACAATCAAGATCTGGGGCTGGATTGTCACTTCCCAATCTGTCTGAGGCAGAGATGGCATGTAGCTGCACTGCCCCAGGAACAGACCCGGGAGGAAGTGCTCTGCTGCAGATATATACTCCAGCCAGTGTGTCAGAGGGGTGGACAGTGGTTCAACTGTGGGTCTGCCCATTCCCTGCCCCTATCTACCTACTCCTCCACCTGCAAGGTGGAGGAAGAGTTGCTCCGTGGAGACTCCTGCAGTAATCCATGATGCAGCCTGACTCCTCTCTGCGCTATCGTGAAAGCAGGTCACACTCCTTCCCTTGATGGACTGTTCATTGATAGGTTTTTACACCATCCCACCAGCTCTGACTGTATTTTACAAAGGTTATGCAGAATTATGAACACGCAGAAGGTTTGCGGGACTTGGAATGTTGAAATGATGGAGAGATGCCTTCCCCATGTAGTGACAATAATACTTAGCAGCTTACCTTGGTAGATCTCTTTACAAAAGTGAGTTAAGTTATTATAATGAGTATGTATTATTGTGCAGACATGGTGGGGGAGGTAATAGCTTGTTACTGAACCAACTTCTGTTGGTGAAAGAGAAGCTTTCAAGCTTACAAAAAGCTTAAGAACTTCAACTGATTCCGGGCCTTATTATGCTGAGTGCTGTACAAATACATAGTGCAAATGTCCATAGAGCTGTGCAACAAACTGATCTTTTGGTTCAGTGGCGGATCTGAAAAATAAATTTAAAAAAAATTTCGGGTTGACCTGAAATGAAAATGTTTTGAACTTTTCAGTGAAAAGAAAGTTAAAAAAAAAAATTCATTTCAGATCTAACTGTTTCTGTCAACCCGAACCAAAATGTTTTGTTTAGTTTCTGAGGGTTTTAACCTTTTTTCTTAAATAAAATGGAAGTAAATTCAAAATGAAAAGTCATTTTGAATAGAAAAATCAAAATATTTTGTCTTGAAAATGTTGAAACAAAACATTTTGACTCTTTTGGAGTTCTCTTCCTTGTTTCGACCAAAGCAATTTGTTTTCCATGAACGAAAGAACAGCATATTGGGTCAGACCAATGGTCTATCTAGCCCAGTATCCTGTCTTCCAAAAGTGGCCAATGCCAGATGCTTCAGAGGGAATGAACAGAACAGGGCAATTATTGAGAGATCCACCCCTGTCATCCAGTCCCAGTTTCTGCAAGTCAGAGGATTAGGACACCCAGAGCATGGGGTTGCATCCCTGATCATCTTAGCTAATAACCATTGATGGCTGTATCCTCCAGGAACTTACCTAATTTTTGTTTAACCTAGTTATAGTTTTGGCCTTCACAGCATCCCCTGGCAATGAGTTCCACAGGCTGACTGTGTGTTCTCATAGACTTTAGGTGAGAAGGGACCATCATGATCATCTAGTCTGACCTCTTGCCCATTGCAGGCCACAGAACCTCACTCACACCAGTATTGTTGTGTTATGAAGTTCTTTCTTATGTTTGTTTTAAACCTGCTGCCTATTAATTTCATTGGGTGACCCTGGTTCTTGTTACGTGAAGGAGTAAATAATACTTCCTTATTCATTTCTACACACAATTCATGATTTTATAGAGCTCTATCATATCCCCCCTTAGTTGTCTCTTTTCCAAGCTGAAAAGTCCCAGTCTTTTTAATCTCTCCTCATATGGAAGCTGTTCCATACCCTTAATCGTTTTTGTTGCCCTTCTCTGTATCTTTTTCAATTCTAATGGGGTGACCAGAACTGCACACAGTAGTCAAGGTGTGGACGTACCATGGCTTTATATAGTGGCAGAATGATATTTTCTGTTTTATAATCTACCTCTTTCCCAATGGTTCTTAATATTCTGTTAATTTTTTGACTGCTGCTGCACATTGAGCAGATATTATTTTTAGAGAACTACTCACAGTGACTCCAAAATCTGTCTTGAGTGATAACAGTGAATTTAGATCCCATCATTTTGTATGTATAGCTGGGATTATGTTTTCCAATGTGCATTACTTTGCATTTATCAACATTGATTTTCATCTGCCATTTTGTTGCCCAGTCATCCAGTGTTGAGAGATCCCTTTGTAACTCTGCACAGTCAGCTTTGGATGTAACTATCTGGAGTAATTTTGTATCATCTGCAAATTTTGCCACCTCACTGTTTCCCCCTTTTTCCAGATCATTTAGGAATATGTTGAGCAGTACTGGTCCCAGTACAGATCCCTGGGGGACACCACTATTTACCTCTCACCATTCTGAAAACGGACCATTTATTCCTACCCTTTTGTTTCCTCTCTTTTAACCACTGATTCATGATTTCCTCTTATCCCATAACTGCTTATTTTGCATAAGTGTCTTTAGTGAGGGACCTTGTGAAAGGTTTTCTGAAAGTCCAAGTATACTATATGTACTGGATACCCCTTGTCTGCATATTTGTTTGACCCCCTCAAAAAATTCTAATAGATTGGTGAGGCATGATTTCCCTTTACAAAAGCCATGCTGACTCTTTCCCAACAAATCCTGTTTATTTATTTGTCTTGTGTTCTGTTCTTTACTATCCTTTCAACCAGTTTACCTGGTACTGAAATTAGGCTGACTGGCCTGTATTTGCTAGGATCACTTCTGGGGCCTTTTTTAAAAATTGGTGTCACATTAGCTATCTGCCAGTTATCTGGCACAGTGTCTGATTTAAATGATAGGTTACATACCACAGTTAGTAGTTCTGCATGAATTTGTGAAATATTTTGATCAAACTGACTATATATTTAGTTTGGGGGGGGTGGAGTTTTGTTTGAAAAATTTTGCCCAGGTCCAAAGCCAGTCTCTGCCACAAAGAGCTTCCAATCTAAAAGTAAGTTTTAATATTAGGCAGCGTGACCTAGTGGATAGAGCACTGGATTGGGAGACCTGGGTTCTAGTCCCAGCTCTGCCACTGGTGTGCTGGGTCACTTTGGGTGAGTCACTTCCCCTTTCTGTGCCTCAGTTTCCCCATCTGTAAAATGGGGTCTAAGGATAGTAACCTCCTTTGTAAAGTGCTTTGAGATCTGGGGATTAGAAAAGCTAGGTATTTTTATCATTATTTCCATTTTTACAGAGGGGAAACTGCGGCACAGAGATATGACGTACCTTGCTCAAGGCCATTTGGTGACTCGGGCAGAACTGGGACTAGCCTCCAAGTCTCCCAAATTCCCTGCCTATTCCCTAGCCTCTGAACCACGGTAAATAGCCTGACTGCAAAACTGAGCCTGACATACCCCGGATTTGGTGACCTTGCGGGCATACGGCCAAAGGAGCTGTTTGATAGGATGTTTGGAAAGGGCTGAGGGTGTGATTCCCCAAATGACGAAGGGCTGGGAAGGAGTTTCGGTAGGTGCGTGGCTGGCTGAGTTCCTGTTGAAATGGTGACTTTAATGCTGCTGGAATTTGATTGTGCTATTAATGATGTGTTAGGGTGCCAGAGCCTTGGATCGGCCTCTTTCATTATTTTACACATAAATGTTTAACATTTCCTTTAAAAAAAACCCCAAACCCTAAATAGGAACAGTCCCGCAGCAAAGGCTAGAAAAAGAAAATGAACTTTAAGCAGAAATATTTCAGTTAGATGGGGTGCAGTCCCTAAAGACACCGTCTAAGAGCAGGGGCAGATAGACACATGCCATTTGCCTGTGTCTTGCAATTGCATCTGATTTTCCAAAATACTGTTGGCTTCCTGTTTGAAACATGTTGTCAGACGATAAGGTGCTAAACACCTGGAGGCCGGTGCCCTGTGAAAGGAATGGCCGGCAGTCATTTGTAGCAAGTCTTTGTCGCTGTAATAACAGCTAGCTCTTCTGTAGCAGATCTCAAGCTGTAATAACAGCTAGCTCTTCTGTAGCAGATCTCAAGGGCCTTTGCAAAAGAGGTCAGCATCATTTCACAAGCGGGGAAACTGAGGCACGGAGCAGCGACGTGACTGGTCCGAGGTTACCCAGCAGGCCAGTCGCAGAGCTGGTAATAAAACACAGTCCTAGTCTAGTGCTCTGTTCACTAGGTCGTACTGCCTCCTCTAATAGCTGTCATTATCCTCTGGGAATGTCCCTTTCCAGTACAGGTGTGATGAAGATGGACTGGGACTTTTCTCTGTACTTGTAATGGAGGTGGAAAATCATTGCAGCTGTTGTAGTGAGTGTTGGGTGTCTTGCTGATTTCACTGTTGGGGGAGTTGTATGTTTTGGATGCAGCGGTTATGGTGAGTGAGTATCCAGAGAATGAGTGAGATCCCTTATAGCTAATGGATCTCCTGGAGAGAGAAGCTGATATTCTACAGATTTGGATGGCCCCTATTGGAGGGCTTCCATGCCCTGTGATATTGAGTCAATTAGCATCACGAATGATGAACGCCAACAGCCGAGGGTGCAGTTGCAAGTATTGTTGCTAGAAAGTCAAGTAGATGATTGTCCAATATTGGAATGTATGAATTGGAAACATGGTGCTGTGAGAGTGCTGAATCAGACCTTGGAAAGTCAACTGGCAAAAAATCCCTCTCTCCTCCACTTTTAACTTACTGGAGATAAATATCTATATTTATTGAGGAACAAGCGAGCCAATTCAGATAAAATAAGAACCAACAGGAAGCCTCACCCCAAAAGTGAACCAGATCTGATTTGTGAGGGGTTGTTGTTTTTTGAGGTTTGAAAAAGTTTGGCTAACTTTTTCCCAGGTATTCCCAACAACCTCGGCTTTGCTTACAGTACTTCTAGCCCAACCAAAAGGAGTGGCAGAAACCTCAGGGGGAAAAAAGTCTCTTCCTATGACAACTCCAGCCAGATTCTGGAGACCCAAGAGATCTGGAGGGTTGGGACAAACTTCAGAACAGGATCCAAATTTTTGAACCTATCCCCAAAGCAGACTCAATCCCTAAACCTTTAGTGGCGGTCCGCCATTGCTGCTTGTGACGTGACTGCTTTGTAGCTCAGTCCAGGATGTTCATCTCTTTGCTCCTCCCATCCGATGGGTTCAGTAGCGGGATCTCACTGAATGTGGTGGTGTGCATGTGACACGGTGACTTTGATTTGTGATGCCGTCTGGCAACCCAACATCTCAATGCGCCTCTTTCGAGGTGGAGTGAAAGGGAAATGGGTGATACGCTGCCCTCTTCTGGAGAGGGATGGCTTTGCACTCACCGTGGCTGAACAGCTGTGTGAACCAGTGGACTGCTGCCATGCCCTGTGGAAAGGAGACCGAGCTGTAAGCCCCAAAGCAGAGCAGTGCTCCAGGAAGGTGGGGTAATACCATGTCATGTGAGAAGAGGACGAGGCTGTGCTTCTGCAGGCAGAACCACAGTATAAGCAGAGCTCCAGTGCAGCCTTTCATGAAAGAGTCACCCATGCAGTCTGGCCAGCCACCTCCGTGCTCCTTTAACCTCTTCTCAGTCCCTAACTCTTCTCAGGCTGCTGGCCTGATTTCCAGAAGGGCTGAGCAGCCATAAATCCCAGTCAAGGCAATGGGAGCTACAGGCGTGAAACCAGAGAGTGCCCCCCCGCGAGGTTGTGACTCTCCTTCACATGGTTTCCTGTCTCTCGAACTCACTTCGGGTGGAGTGAGACCCTGAGGCCTTGAACCTGTCACCACAGCAGCTTTCCCCCAGTGCCAGGTGAACCCCATCGAGATCTCCAATGGAGCTTGGTCCCTGACTTTCCCTGTGCTGGAAGGAGCTGTGAAATTAAGAGCTGCGTGTCCAGCCGGTGGCTGCCTTCCCAAAGGCCCTCCAGAAATGTAAGAGGCTGGGAGGGAGGGACACAAACTGAAGGCCATTTTGTGAGAAAATGCAGATGAAAAGCAAGGCTGTGGAAGCCATATGTTCTCTTTAATCTCCCAAACCCTTGCTTCAATTACTGCCTCCCCTGAGCTCCAGCGGCCAAGCCTAAGTAAACAAACCCTTCTGAAAGAAGACCCTGGTTTCCAATTAAAAGTGTACTAACATTTCTCCTCTCCCTAATTCCCTCCAACCAAAGAATTTTTTCATCTCCGCGCACGAAATCAAGTAGCCCTAGATTGCCTCCACACCACCCGGCTCTCTTCCCCATTGAGTTGTGGGGTCACCCAGAGGTCACCACAGACAATATAAATGGCCCCCAGCCCTTTCCCATGTGACGTCAGGAGGAGCCTTAAAGATTAATTAATTCCTACCTCGTTCACGGAAGGCTTTAAAGGCAGAGTTAATTAAAAGTATTACCACACTAAATCCGACTCAACTTTTTTTCCCCACTCAGATGGATTCTTGGAGCAGGTGTTTGGGGAGTTTGGTCCTCCTTTTCATCACTTGCAGAGTAGAGCGCAGAGATCTGTTTGTTTTCAGTGGGTTTTTTTTTAATGTCTTGAAAGCTGTAGCGGCTCCATTATCATCCACTGAGCTGCACTTGTCAGACACTAACAGCAAAATGTCCTGCTGCACTCTAAAGTCATGTGGTTAGAAATAGTAGCCAGATGCTAGCTGGGAAATAGCATCAGGGCAGTAGAACACCTACAGGCATCGTCATAAGATGCTCTCAAGCACTCAGCCTTCTTTGAGAGAGAGAGAGAGAGAGAGAGAGAGTTTTATTGCCATCACCTCTGTGGTGGGATATAAATGAAGACAACAGGGTCACTTGTCCCGAGCAGAAAAATCTCAGGTTCCTTATTCTTAAGTCTCCAGCAATGGGCTGAAGCCACCAAGTTCAGATCTTGGGGGGTTCTTTTAGGCCGTATATAATTCTTGATAAATTACACATAGTGTTAGGCAAACATGAATAGGTTCTGAATAGAAATGGGCTTGACCCCTTTAGCTTTGGGAACGTTCAGATCCAGCAGCAGTTTCTTTTGCAGAAGCTGACATAACGCTTAGTGGAATATAGCTGTTTATATAGGCATCGCTTTACCGGCTACTGAAATGCAGCCATCTCTGGTGTGGAACACTCCTCCCAGGTGTCTAACGGCACAGTATTGCTGCACAGTGGTTTAGGATGGGCATAAGAATGCCATGTGCAGTTGGAACTGCAGGCAGAAGAATGTAATTACCCACGCTGGAATGTAAGCAGGACACTGGCGTTAATGCAGCATTACACATACACAAAGTGGCAAGGAACCAAGAAGTAGCTAGCAGTTACATATTGCATCTGAAACCCAGTGAGCAAACCCCCTTCCTTCGTTTCCCAGTAGCCTGCAAGGAGAGTGGGTTTCTTTCTTGGAGAGGGAGGGAGAGAAAACCCCTGCAGCAGCAGCCAGAGATTGGTGGGAATTAGTGTGACCAGTCTGCCCCCTGAACCTAAGCTGCCTGTGGGGTGGGAAAGGAAAGCAGCTGCATGCTGCTAATAAAGCATGTTGTTCCGTGTCGGCGGTGCCTATTAGCCACACCAGGTGTGTGTGCTCAAGGAAGAGTGGGGCTGGAAGCATGCAAAACGGCAGGGGTGCCATAGGGAACCAGTTAAGTACAGTGGTTAGGTAGCTGCGCTGTGACGGCTGCTTACCACACCAATCATAGTCTAGTTCCCTTGTGCTCCTCCCATCTGCCTGTCCTATCCCCCTGCTGGCTCTTGCACATAGGCACTGTCTTTTTGTCATGTGTAGAGCCCTGATCCTGGACTCAGGCCTCTAGGCACAGCTATAATAATAACAGCGATGATGATGATGATGATATGCCAGCTGCAAAATCTCTCGAGCAGTACTGTGCCACTCCTCTCCTGCTGACCAGGGCCGGCTCTAGGCACCAGCAAACCAAGCACATGCTTGGGGCGGCACATTTTCAAGGGCGGCATTCTGACCATTTTTTTTTTTTTTTTTGCTTCCCGTGGCAAAAGCCTAGAGCTGGCCCTGGCAGCAGCAGCACGTCGTGCGCGGGGGGTGCCCTGGGGCCGCTCCGGTTCGTGCCGCGGGGGAGCAGCGCCGCACCTTGTGGCTGGGCCGGGCAGGCTCCGAGCCGGGGACACTCGGACTGGGGGCCGCCCCGCAGTGCACATGGAGCCGCCTGCAGGTGCTGCAGGGCGGCTGCCCCCCAACGCTGCAGCCAGGGCTGGGCAAAGCGGCCCGAGCCACCCAGGGACTGCGGCAGGGCGGCCAGAAGCAGCAGCAGCAGCAGGGCCATAGAGGGCGGGGCGCTGCCGTGTGGAGCCCGCGTCCCGCTCTCTGGGACTCCGCTCCCTCTGGGGCTACCCTGCCCCGGCTCCTCAGCCCCCTTCTGGGGCGGTCCCCCGGCTCTGCCCTCCCGGGTCCCAGCCGGTCCTGGAGGCAGGAGCCCTGGCTGGAGGGACCCTGGGCTGAGGCGCGGCCCGGGAGCCCCGCTGCTTACCCCGACCCTGCCAGCGCCAGACTGGCTGGAGGCGAGGGGGGAGTGGGCGGAGTCAGCACTGCTGGGGCGGCAGGGGGTGCGGGTGGGGGGGGGGAAGAGAGAGCCCAGGGCTGGGGCGGCAGGGGGTGCCGGGGGGGGAGAGAGAGAGCCCAGGGCTGTGGTGGCAGGGGGTGCGGGTGCGGGGGGGAAGAGAGAGCCCAGGGCTGGGGCGGCAGGGGGTGCCGGGGGGGAGAGAGAGAGCCCAGGGCTGTGGTGGCAGGGGGTGCGGGTGCGGGGGGGAAGAGAGAGCCCAGGGCTGGGGCGGCAGGGGGTGCGGGTGGGGGGGGGGAAGAGAGAGCCCAGGGCTGGGGCGGCAGTGGTTGGGGGGGGAGGGAGAGCCCAGGGCTGGGGTGGGGGGCAGCCCACAATTTTTTTGCTTGGGGCGGCAAAAAAACTAGAGCCGGCCCTGCTGCTGACTAATGCAATCCTTGGATGAATAAACAAGGCGATATCGAATAGGAGCCAGGAGGTTTGTTAACTCTGTGTGATACTGACCTCCTTTGTAATGCACTTGGAGACCACTGATGAAAAGTGCTGTGTAAGAGTGAGGGGTTAGTTAGTTAGTTAGTTAGTTAGTTAGTTAGTTGGCACTGGTTCATTTGCTGCTGGATACGGTGCCCACAATTCAAGAAGGATGCTGATAAATTGGAGAGGGCTCAGAGAAGAGCCACGAGAATGATGGAAGGATTAGAAAACCTGCCTTAGGCTCAGTCTATTTATCATAACAAAGTGAAGGTTAAGGTGTGATTTGATCACAGTCTGTCAGTATTTACACGAGGAACAGGGATTTGATAATAAAGGGCTCTTCGGTCTAGCAGAGTAAGATATAATAAACTCCAATGGCTAGAAATTGAAGCCAGACAAATTGCAACTGGAAATAAGGTGAAATTTTTGACAGTGAGGGTCGTTAACTCTTGGAACAACTTACCAAGAGCCGTGGTGGATTCGTCATTACTGGACATTTTAAAATCAGGATTGGCTGTTTTTTTCCTAAAAGATCTGCTCTTGTTCAACCACAGCTATTGGACTGGAAGCAGGAATTAATTCAGGCAAGTCCTATAGCCCGTGTGATGATGCAGAAAGTCAGGCTACATGATCACAGTGGTCCCTGCTGGTCTTAAAATCTATGCTCTATCTCGCTGAAGCCTTAATGATCATTATCAGTTGTATTGTGGCAGCCCTTCGCAACCCCAGCCTCAGCGTGAAATGTGCTTTCAACCCAACACCCAGGAGTAGAATAGAGCTTCTCCTCATTTCAGTTTCCCAGGATCCATCCTTGGCTGTCCAGCAGCTGCTGCAGACATCAGGAGAGGAAGAGCTCAACACACAAACATTGTATTATTATTTATTTATTGCTATTCCAGTAGGACCTACTGATCCCAATGGAGGTCAGGGCCCGCACTGTACAGACATATAGCAAGAGCCAGTCCCTACCCCCGAAGAGCTGGTAGTCTAAATAGCCACAACAGAAATAGAGTGGGAAAATGAACCATTAGCTCCACTTTGCAGACGAGGAACAGAAGGATCAAGTGACTTACCCAAGGTGACATATGGTGTCTGTGGCAGGGCTGGGACGTCAACTCAAATCTGCTGAATTGCAGTCTAATGCTCTAAACACAGAGCCATCCTTCCTCCCTTTGCCAGGAACAACTTTTGCCTATTTTGCGAATACACTTTTTGTAAGTCTGGATGATGTTGAAGTTACGTTTTTCTAGCGCAATCGACAGAGAGGTCATGAATGGGTGTGAGATCCTCACTGACTTTCTAGAATTTGTGATTCAAGTTATGTCCACTGATAGAGAAATTCCCTGGTCCCGCATGAATGTATCTTCTGTGGACTGCTGCTGCCTGGAGTAATTCCCAGTTTTCTAGACTGCCTTAGTAAAGCATATGCAGTGTTGTTGTAGCCGTGTTGGTTCCAGGACATTAGAGAGACAAGGTGGGGGAGGTAATATCTTTTATTGGCCCAACTTCTGTTGGTGAGAGAGACAAGCTTCTTCAGGTCTTGGAATACTGCAAATACCAACTGGAACAGATTGTTTAGCATAAGTAGTTAACACACATTTCAAGAGATCATGCAAGGTGAAGTAAGGTTTGACTGTTTCTTATAATTAATTGAAAGAGGAACAGAAATATGTCTGCAAATCTGGGCATTTCAATGTGGCCCATTCTATTTCAGAGCCCTGCTTAACCCCCCTGATTCTTACTGTGGAAATGGGCCAGAGAGATCACAGCCAACAGCCTGCTTTAAATTACAGCCTGCAAGGTGTGGCGCGCAGCTGGAGTTTCCCCAGACCACACCCATGTCTGTCAAAGACCACATCCACCTTTTCTGGCTTCAGTGCAGACCTCCTAGAACTGCTTTTCAGCTTGCATTGCACCGACGCGGAGTCAGTCTCAGCTCCCCATGAGCAGGGTCCCCACCTTGTGGGCACATGGAAACATAGAGGCTGTGAGACTCTTCCCAGATCCTCTAAGGTTGGCCTTAATTACTGCCATTTTGCTTATCCCTACAATGAAGCCCCTTCCAAGCCTTCCCACACTGTGCGTATCATGTTGTTAAAACAAGCCACTTAGCTTCATTATAGGTGTAATCACCATAAACACTTCCCCAACGGATCCTAGAGGAGCTTTGCTGGAAAGGTTATGATTGATTTACAGCACATTAGAGGGGAGTTCGTACACAGTAAAATGGTCATTTTACAAGTGCTTTCATGGTGCTTCTCTGAGGATTAATAACCGAGGTTACCAATACAGTATTTAAGTCATAAATAAAGTCTCTTAATTATGCAGCACAATAAAGTGTTCATTGCATAGCATCTTCTGTGCAAGCTGTGTCCCAAAATGCCACACTGAGTTAAGCATCACAAAGCAGCGTGGGACACAAGGTAAAGAGAACAATTGTGGGGAGGCACTGAGGGGTGAAGAAATAAAAGCAGTTTGGGCTAATAACTGAGAAATTAAAAAATGAAAGGGATGTTTTGTTATAGAAAATTACAGTGGGGGGCATTAAAAATCACTAATTAATGGTTTCAGTTTTCAAAAAAACATGCCCACGTCATGGATTACTATTATTTTAATCAAGATAACTTCAGACTTGGAATAAAAACGGTTTGAAACAATTTCATAGTGCTTAGTGATTTTCAAAAGCATTTCAAATCCCTACCTCTGTGGCTTCTGGTTCAACCATACGGAAGCAGAACAGGAACGCTGGTGGTTACCTTCCTGCTGCAGTCTCTGCTAACTTGCTGTTCAGACATCACTTAAACTGGTGGGAGAGCACCGTGGATTTGTTCCCAAGTAAACGAGCAATAATAAAATCCAGGAGGTGTCAGTGAGTGGGTCACGGGAGACTACCATTCTGTACCTCACTCTGCTACTGACCTACTTTGTGGCCCTGGGCAAGTCACAGCCCCTCTCTCTTTTCTTGCCCAACCTTTTTCTGCCTTGTCTCTCACTTTGTGTCTGTACAGCACCCAGCACAAAGGAGCCCAGGTCTCGGTTGGGGCCTCTTGGTACTACCATAAAATAAATAATCCTAAAATGACTTTTGGGCTTGATCCTGCTATATGATGAGTGCGCACTACAGGATACCAGGTGCTCTCAACTCCCACTGAAGTATTGCAAGTCCAAAGACTCATAGATTCCAAGGCAGAAGGGACTGTTGTGATTATCTAGTCTGACCCCCTGTATAGCACAGGCCAGAGAACTCAACCCAAAATAATTCCTGGAACTGATCTGTTAGAAAAACATCCAATCTTGACTTTAAAATGATCAGTGATGGAGAATCCACCACAACCTTTGGTAAGTTGTTCCAGTGGTTAATTACTCTCTCTGCTAGATTGATGAGCCCATTATTAAATATTTGTTCCCCACGTAGGTACTTATAGACGGTCATGGAGTCACCCCTTAATCTTCACTTTGTTAAGCAAAATAGATTGAATTCCTTGAGCATATGTCTACACTGCACTGTAAGCCCAGAGTTAGTGGGACTCAAGTCATCTGACCCAGGTAGAGCATCTACACTGATTGTTAACCCTACGTTGAGAATTTTCAAACCTGGGGCTCTGGCATCCACACTGCAGCACGCAGACCCGAGTCAAACCAACCATACCGCAGACTCCCTACTGCTCTCTCAAAATGTGGCTGCTCTAGGCCTTTGACCGTGGTGCACTATGGGAAAACTTTACAGTGCACCCAGCACGTTACAGGAAGTTTGAACAGCCCACCAACACTGCCAGCCGAGCAACAGGGAGAAGGCTCCTTTTCAAGTTCTCTTGCTTGTACTTTCACTCCTGTGTCAGGAAACGGGCAGAGCTTCTGTGAGGCATTGGTGGGCATTTCGGCTGTGTTTTCTGACCCACCAAAGGCATCTGACAGAGCTCAACATGGAGGAGGAGGAGATGTATCCAGGCATGGCAGACTCGCACTCGCTCATGCTGCTCATGACACTAAATATAGCCGCTGATGTCTCCTAGGTAGGCTGGTGGGATCTCATCATCATGGGGACCTGCGATGACCAGCAGTGGGCCAGAACTTTTGCATGAAGAGAGCTACATTTCTGGAGCTTTGTGGGCAGCTTGCCCCGACCGTCTGGCGTAAAGACACACATGAGGGCACCCTTCCCAGTCCAGAAGCGGGTTGCTATAACCATCTGGAAGCTGGTTACACTAGACTGCTACAGGTCTGTTGCCAACCCAGTTTGGTGTTGGAAAGTCAATTTGCAGATAAATCAGTGGTGGACATTTCTGAGGCAATCAGGTGTGTGGGTTACCCCAAGGCGGTGGGCATTAAAGATATTCCTGAGGTAATTGCTGGCTTTCAGAGAATGGGGTTTCTATCTGCGCTGGAGCCATTGGTGGGACTCTTGTCCATAATTTGACCTCCACAATGGTACTACCCCACTGTTATGCCAGCCCTCGTGGACTACAGAGGGAGATTTAGTAATGCCAATGTAGGCTGCACTGGAAAAGTTCATGAGACCAGGGTTCTTCGCTGATCGGGAGCCTACGTTCATGGACAGGCTGGGACACTATTCCCACCACATGACATTGTCATCAGTGGAGCTACTGTCCTCACCGTTGTTCCGGGGGACCCTGCATTCCCCCTTTTGCCTTGGCTTATGAAACCATACCCTAATTGCAAAGGCCCTGGCAAAAGATGGTTTAATTATGCTCTCGGCAGGTGAAGAATGGTGGTTGAATGTGGTTTGGGCAGATTGAAAACCCATTGGAGGCGGCTACAGACCCATTTGGAGGCCAGTGTCATCAATGCTGTCCCCCTCACTGTGGCTTGCTGTGCTGCTCCCAATCTTTGTGAAGCCAGAGGTGAGCCATTTCCCCCTGAAAGGACATGTGCGGGCGAGGGGCCACTGAACCGATACACACAGCCAAAAAATGCAACTACCACAGCTGGAGCTGGCTATGCCCAGGCAACAGAAGTCAGGGATGCTTTGTGCTCCCTTCCATGTTATGGGCGTGTACGGCCCAATGGAAGAGGGAAACTAGCACCTTTATGAATGTGCTTGTGGGCGGGAGGGGATGGGATTAATTGATTTGGGGGGGCTCAGTGCTGCAGGGGTGCTGGTTACCATGCAAAGTACTTGCGAATGACAAGACGACTTATGAAATGGGTGGGGGCATGATTCACAATGTGGATTCGTATAAGGGAGTGATTGAAGTGTGGCTTGCTGAACGGAACCAGATAGAGGCTTAGGGTCTGCTTACTAATTCCTAATTGTCCCTCATCATGTGTTCACCTTTATTTCAAATTGGATTGTATCATGAGATGCAGGGACAGCAATAAACTTTCTTGATGACATAAAAAGCTTTAGTTGTAAACATGTATTAAAACCGTACAACATTCACCCATTGCCAGGCAGGCAACACCATAACACCAGTTACAACAAGATCTTTCTAAAAGAATAACAACAAATGAGCATGAAGTGCAAACTGTGAAACCATGTACAAGACAGAAACCCCCTATCATGCCATGTTCTCTGCCCCCCCCCCATTCTCCTTTCCCTTCGTTCCCTCTTTTCGCACACTTAACACCGGGGAAAGGGGGTGGAGGCATCCCCAGGAGAAGGGGGTTCAAGACTAAAGCCTGCATGGGACTAAGTTGCCCTGCCCGGCTGCTCATGGGACTGATTGCATGGGTCACCCAACCAGGGAGTTTTCCGAGCTGTTTCTGAACTGAGGATACGTTGTAGGGGACATGGTGTGGGAGAGGCAGCAGGAGCCAATGATCTGGCAGCCAGTATAGATATGAGCCGCTCAAACGGTTCTCTCTGCTGAGCAATGTCCGCCTCCCTTAGCCGCTGTTCCTGTTCCAAGAATTGGGAAGCAAGTGCCTGCTCCAGCGCTGAAACCCTGTCCTCACTCTGTGCAGCCAGCCGGAGTCTTTCCGCTTGCCTCTCGCCATGGCTTTTCCCTAGTCGCAAGTCTTTGGAACTGGACCTGCTCGTTGGCCCTATCCGGAACTTCAACTGTGAGTTCATCACGGAAACACTTCCTCTTGGAACGGTCCATGGAGGTATGTTGGCCCAGGCTTCTGCTGCAGTGTGGGCAAGCTGTGAAGGTGCTGCAGCCGGTAGACGTCGAGGGGCTTGGAACAGGACAAGACCCAGTGGGTTATTGTCTCCAATAGCTCAGTGCAGGAGCACAGAAAAAATCCTTGTGGAATTTCAAGGACATAAAATGTTACTTTTCCAAACTGAACCTCAGTATATTGTGAAAGGGATACTTCAGTCTGGAGTATCTCCTTGGACACAGCCTGCGGGGCAGTAAAATATGTGCAGAGACCAGGGTAAGTTAAACATTCTAAGCTTTCTTCTGGTCTTCGGGAACTTCCCGTGTTCCAAGACTTACTGAAAATTGACATGAACAGTCCAGAGAGCTCTTCAGACAGCTCTTTTAAAACTCTTGGATGCGAATCTTTCAGACTTGCTGATTTTAAAATGTGGATTTGATAGTGGAGTAGACAGAGTTGGCACCTTGTAGGAAGCACGCAGGCCTGTATTTTGTATAGTGTCTTTCTTTTAAGCTGTAGCCCAGAATTCTGTACTTGCTTAGAAAATTCCGTTATGGAATTGAATAATAGAGGGGGGGAGGGGGGCGGATAATGAGTTTTTCAGTTCACTGAAAAAAAAAGGATTGGGGTTGAACTGGAAATGAAATTGTTAGAAATTTTTGGCAAACCATAAAGTTAAAAAGAAACAAAAAATCTTCATTTCAGTTAGAACAAAATGATTAGTCTCAAGAAAATAGAATCATTTTTGCTTGTTTCTAATAAAACAAAGGGACATTTTGAAACGAAGAGTCATTTTGAACCAAAAAGCAAAACATTCAATTTAGGAAAAGTCAAAATGAAATGTTTTGATTTTTTCAGAATTTTTTTTTTGTAGTATTTTCGACCCAAGCAATTCAGCAAAATGAGCCCAGTTTGGTGAAACTTTTTGATGTGGCTGAATCTGAATTTTTTTACCAAAAAAAAAAGTTTTGGTTGAAAAATCTCAGCCAGTTCTACTGAATAATAAATTAATATTGACATCTGTTGATGTAAAATTGACATTAACCCAAGAGGTAAATATTGACTAATATGTCCTGCATGGGAAAGAAGGGCTTAGGCGGTCTTAGGCCATTTGTACCATTAGTTGGGTGGCAGGAGATAAGCGCCCAGAGTGGATGGATCAGTGAACTGGTCAGGCGTGCTAGGAGGTTGGCTGCTGTATAAAATGGAACAATGGTCTGCTGTGGTATAGAACGGGTTTCAAATTAGACAGACCAGTGATCTAGACTGTTGGAGCAAATCCCATGAGCTGTTAGTCATGTGGAACGGCTATTCCAACCCATACCTCTCAACCGTCCTGCATTGTGCAGGGCGTCCCACGCCTGGCCCCGATTTTTAAAGTTGTCCTTCAGTCCTGTGCATTGGCATTGCGAAGTCCCGATTCGGCTGCTCAGCCAGGTTCCTGTTTGTGAGCTGCATGTCTTGGTGCGTGATGTCGTCACACCTCGCATTCGCAACCAGTCACTGCCACTCTGCAAGCAAGTGGAGCAAGGGACGCCTTGAGGGCTTCCCTGCACTGGGGGAAGGTGCCCAAATTCCTCTCGGAGCCTGAGATCAAGGGCATCCTTCAGGCACCCGTGTTGGCTCCCAGGGCCAAGGAAGGGGCAGCCGAGCAATTGCTTAGCACCTCCCTGGACTGCTCTTCAGTCACCTGCTTCCTTGAATAGTTGGACATGGAGCTGCCTGTGCTGGAGCTGGGCTGGCTGGGTTTCTCCAGTGGCTTGGACTGCAGGCTCAGGTGAGTGGAGGCACATTTCCAGTCCAGCTTCGGGGAGACCATCTGCAGCTGCAAGGATGTGGTTCGCAGGCAGATCCGTTCTGCCAGGGAGGGGGATCCCCTGCCCATGCTCTTCCCTGCAGCCAGGGCCATCAGCATCCCTGGGGAACTGAGGGGCCACTTCATTGATCCACCTGCTCCCCTTTCCTATGAGCTGCAAACTTGGATCAAGAAAACTGGAGTTGCCATAATACCTGCCCCGTCACCTCACTCCACAGTTTGGAGCTTGATCTTAACTGTATGGGTTCATCCTAACATTCTTTCTGTATTATTGTATTTCATTAGTATAAAAAATCACTAATTTGTTTTAATGCTTTGCTCTTCCAAAGCCTGTGACACTCATGGTTGAAGGTAAAGGCCAAGAACCAGACTCTAAAGAGACAAGCGCTCACATTATTTTCATCTTAGCATCTTAAGTATGCTTTTAGTGCACAGAATCATTATTTAGTTTCATCATAATAAGTTCCAGGCTATTTGTATGCTTGTACTTTGATTTACAAACAAACCCAGTGTGTCCAATAAAAAAAAAATTGTCCCTCATTTTAAAGTGGGTTGTCCCTCATTGTCTCTCATTTTGAGTGTCACTGTCCCTCATTTCAGAGTCTGGGGGTTGAGAGGTAAGTTACAGCCTTTGAAAATACAGTGAATTCATCGGCTGAACTCCGATCCGTCTGTATTGCTCATGCTGCCAAAATTACTTCACTTCCTGCTCTTCTGTTTGGACAATTCAGCTTTTAATCTGCCACCTGAGGCACTAAGCAGCGAGTTTATAAATTGTTAAGTATTTTAGACCTCCAGGGAAAAATGTCCAACTTGTATGGCTTCAGGCTCCACCTCCTGTCCTTGTGTAGAAAGTTCAGCTTTCCTCGAAATGGATTTATAAATCATCATTCCTTTTTCTAGTGCTGACACTGTTGTCTCAAGCAAGGTTCCACAGGTGTCTAGCTCTCACAGGATATAACCTTCAGCGGAGACTGCTTACATCATAAATTGGTGGTGTGAATAGAGGAAAAAAGGGGACGAGAAAACCCCCCCTCAAATTCCTTCCAATCTTTAACAAATATATGAAACAAGTTTAAACTTCACATGGCATTAATTCTTGTTTTTCCCCAAGTGCCTGAGTTTGGGTGGTTTTATGTCAGAGAAGAGATGTATGCTCCTATTGCCTACAGTTCTGCAAACATCGAGCGCTAGTCCTTTCATCTCGCTTTCACATTGTCAGGTTAAATTATGAAGAACATCTAGACCAGGGGTCGGCAACCTTTCAGAAGTGGTGTGCCGAGTCTTCATTTATTCACTCTAATTTAAGGTTTTGCGTGCCTGTAATACATTTTAATGTTTTTAGAAGATCTCTTTCTACAAGTCTATAATATATAACTAAACTATTGTTGTATGTAAAGTAAATAAGGTTTTTAAAATGTTTAAGAAGCTTCATTTAAAATTAAATTAAAATGCAGAGCCCCCTGGACCGGTGGCCAGGACCCGGGCAGTGTGAGTGCCATTGAAAATCAGCTCACGTGCTGCCTTTGGCACACGTGCCATAGGTTGCCTACCCCTGATCTAGACCTTGGATTTGGGGGTCAGAGCCTGTCCCCTCTTTATCTCTCTGTAATATTTGACTGCTACAGCATTTTTAGTTCTTAAGAGAAAAGTTCTCCCACATGAATTCTAGGGAGAAGCTTCTATGGTTTCATGTTTCACCTTGGATGTATTCCTGACCCAAAATCATAATGTCCTGTTATATAAACTCCATACGTACACATTTAAATCTGGCCTGATCTATGATCTGTAAGTGAATGCACAGCAATATCTTTTGATCAGTCAAGAATGGCCTTGCCCTTCTTTTGTATCAATATAAACTGTCCAGGCACAGTGTGTGATGATGAGACCCACAAGACAACAACAGAAGGGTGGTTTGAGGAGGTCATTGTACAATAGAGACACAATACAGTGGATAGTCCTGGCTTCTAGGCCCAGCTTTACCCCGATCTGGTGTGTGACCTTGGTTAAGTCACTTCATCTCTCTGAGCCTTAGTCTCACCATCTGTAAAATGGGAATAATGATACCTTTGTAAAGTGCTTAACACAAGAATCTGGAATTATGGGAAGTGTGGGTTGGGCCTCCATAGCTAAGGCTGCATCTAGACTTCCATTCTAAGCCCTATTATGGTGTGACCAACCCGTGTGATTTTATTATGAATCTCACAATATTTGGTGGAGTTCATTTCACATAATCCTGGAATTCAAACTTGTGAATTTCCCTTTGTTCAAAATGGCCACCACTTCCCCTTGCTTTCAACAGGGCTGAAGCCAAACCTCCCCCAGTCAAGATGGCAGTAATTCCACAATAGCTTTGCATGCAAAAGTGAGGCTGCCTCTAGTGAAGATGGCCGTCCCCTCTGCTTTCAGTGAAGCCAGGCTGCCCTCAGGGAAGATGGCTGCCACTTTGTGATTAGGAGGCTGGATAGGAAACTATGAGGAGGCAGGGGAATGTGGAATCCCCAAAGTCTGTGGTGGTTTGGATCAAATATACATGGTCAGATGAAAGTGTAAATAAATCTATGTGAGGTTTGGCGGGGTGGCTGGGGAACTTGCAGCAAAAGGTCTTTAAAAAGTGTAGATATATGGTTCAAAGGGTTCAAAAGTCGCCAAGTGATTTAGATGCCTAAATCCCATTTTCACAAGTCACTTAGGAGCCTAAAACTCATTGAAAGTCAATAAGTCTCAGGCTTCTAAGGCCAAGTGGGAGTTGGGCACCTAAATCCCTTTGAGGATCTGGGTGCTAAAATGTACAGTTCAGCTAAACCAAGACACACCGCCCAGAAAGCTGGCACGCTCTGTCCATCACCTTTATGGGCCTGCTTAATTCTTTCAGGTAAAAGTGACGATGAAGAGAGTCTATGCAAAATGGGCCACGGTCCCGGGAAAGGCGCCGAGGACAGCAAGGATCACAAGCGTCCCAAGAGACCCAGGACAATCCTGACAACGCAGCAGCGGAGGGCATTCAAAGCGTCATTCGAGGTCTCCTCCAAGCCATGCAGGAAGGTACAATGATAAGAGAACCGTCCGCATGTTGGAGATGTCGAGCCAGATCCTCAGCCGGTGTCACTCCATTGAAGCCACTGGGGTGGTGCTGATTTACACTGGCTGAGGATCTGGCCTGCTCTGTTTCTGTTGCATATGTGTGTGTGTGTGTGTGTATGTGTGTGTAACATGTACTTGTGCAGCCAGACGTACCCAGGGAACTCAGCTTTCCAAAGCACCTCCAAATGTGAGCAAATTTCCCAGCTGTGCATGCAAGAAGAAATGAAGGTATGTGCTGTAAGTGTAAATATGAACGCCTTGTGTGCGCGCAGCATGGTGGGTAGTTCTTTGACTCTGGGCCGACCCCCAAGCTGCAGTAAATCCTCCTAGTTCCACTGAAGTCATTGGACTGACACCGATTTACACTTGCTGAGTCCCAGTCCCATGCCCTGTTCACTGGGGGAGGGCGGGTGGAGTTACTGCTGTCTGTGGCACACATGAAGTGCACCTACCAGTGCCCCAGAGATTCCAAAAATCTTACGGAAGAGCCTGCTTATATCTCCCTGGGTGCTCAGTATCCTGGTGGGAGTCAGGTGGAATGGTATCTTCCACGAGGAAGATTAACAAGTAATATCCTTTCTTTGGAGCGGGTTTGCTTCGTACCACTGATGCGCTTAGCTGGGGGAAGCATCGTCTTGTAGTTACGGCACCGGCACAAGGCTCAGCAGAACAGGTTTGGTTCCTCGCTCCGCTCCAGACTTCCTGTGTGAACTTGGACAAGTCCCTTGTGCCTCAGTTCCCTGTCTGTAAAATGGAGATTTTAATTCCCCTTTGTCTTGTCTATTGAGATTGTAGTCTCTGTAAGGCAGCGTCTGTCCCAGACACTGTGTGCTAGGTGCCGTACAACACATAGTAGAGGATACGACCCCTGTCCCCAGGACTTTCTGGTGGAAAGGATCTCTTAGATCAAGGGTTCTCAACCTTTCTCTTTCTGAAGCCCCGCCAACATGTTATAAAAACTCCATGGGCCAATTGTGCCACAACAATTTTTTTTCTGCATATGAAAGCCAGGGATGGCGTTAGGGAGTAGCAAGCAGGGCAACTGCCCAGGGCCCCACACCACAGGGGGCCCTGCAAAGCTAAGTTGCTCAGGCTTCGGCTTCAGCCCCGGGTGATGGGTCTTGGGACCCCAGGCTTCAGCCCCGCATGGTGGGGCTTTGGCTTTCTGATCTGGGCCCCACCAAGTCTAACATTGGCCCTGCCTGGTGGGCCCCTGGACTCCTGGTTGAGAACCACTGACTTAGATCATCCAGGAAAGTTAGAGGTGGAAAGGATCTCTTAGATCATCCAGGCTATTTCCTGAAAAACGGAGGATTGTTTCCTTCCTATTGTACATTTCTCAGTGTTTTAAGTCTAGTTTTTAAAAAAGTCCCAAGCACCTGCAATTTCTGCTCAGATTAGGTGTTTGATGGACCTTAATGTCCTAGAACTTCATGAAGTTGAACCCAAAGAAAGCAGGAGATCTGATCATTGACTCCAATAACATCGATT
The DNA here is from genome assembly GCF_028017835.1 of Emys orbicularis. Lineage (NCBI taxonomy): Eukaryota > Metazoa > Chordata > Testudines > Emydidae > Emys > Emys orbicularis. The sequence goes on along the minus strand of NC_088690.1, from coordinate 64,161,004 downwards.
CAGTTGCTGAGCAGTGCGTCTGTCCTGGTGATTCCATTGGACAATATATCCCTGACTCCATCCTCACCCAACTCTGAGATTCATATTATCCTCCAATTGGCGGTCCTCCTGGGCCAGCTACTCGGCTGATGTAAATCAGAACAAGTCCATTGAAGACAATGGAGCCACGCCAACTGACACCCGCTGGGGATCTGGCCCCTTCTCTCCATTCCATCATTAAAAGGGCCTTTTCCCACCAGTGCTCCGGCAGATAGATTTAGAGTTACGGCTAAACGGCTGTGTTTTTTCAAGGCTCGATTACAGTAATTGTTTGTTATACGGGGCTCCTTCTCATCACTGATCGAGGCTAACGGCTCATTCAGGCTGCTGCAGATTCCATTCTTATGGGCATGGAACTGCCCGAGGACATTACTTCGCTGCAGAAATTGTTGCTCTCACTACCTGTCAAGCTAGACATTGATTTTCTTTAAAGTTCTTCTATTGTGTTTAAGGTCCTGAGTGGCTGTGGGCCAGATTATAGAACCTATCTCTGTTCTGATGTTCCCAGCCAGTTCTTATGATCGGAAGCTGCAGGTAGCTGGACTGGGCCTGGCTGTGATCTTGCGTCCGTGGAAGAGAGAACATCTTACAGTCACGTGCCCTATCTGTGAGGTTCTCCACCGGTCGCAATAGGAGGTGCTCAGTCTGTCCCACAGCTGAAACCTGTCTGGGATTCCCCAGTACTACAGCCCTCCCACCAGCCCCATCTGCCTACCCTCCCACACCTTGGAAGAGCCTGGACCTTCCAGCATGAGCTGAAGGTCAATAAACTCAGGCTCTGGTGAACTGATGGGGAAGCTGGTCCATAGCTGAGACCCCCCACTAAGAAGGCCCTGCCTCCAGTCACACCCAGGCTCAACAGGAGGAGTGCTTGCTCAATGCTGCTGTATGATCACATGAGATAGACTTTGAGATAACCAGGACCCAGTCCATATAGGGCCAGATTGTATCTTGCTGGCTCTGTCCCACTGGTGGGGAGCTCCATGGGCTCCTTCCAGATCACACGGGGGTGTAGCTACTCCGTGCCTTAGCTGCAAGGGGTGGTGAGGGCGAGAGAGGGATGCATGGCCCCCATCTCCTCCCTGCCCCCTTGGTGCAGCTTGTGCCCCTGGAGGAGCTAGGAGGGAGCAGTCCCTGTGCTCCCCCAAACACAAGCACTGCACTTGTGCCCCGTCCCCACGTGGGGATGTGAGGGAGAGGGCAGGCACCAGACATCCTTCTCTCCCCCCTGGGCCCCTGTTCTGGGCCGGGGCACGGAGTTGGCATTAAGGTGAAATCCTGGCCCCATTGGCATCAATGGCAAAACAGCTGTGGGGAGCAGGATTTCACCCCCAGGCTTCATAGGCTAAACTAAATCCGTTAAATTCCAGCCAGTGCAGACTGGGGACTCATCCCTAGGCATTTGATTGCTTGTGTGTACATGTGAGGCAGAGAGCGAGCTATATTGTGTGATTCCTTATTCTTTATTATTTTTACTACGGAAGCACCCAGAGGGCCCAGTCAGGGATCGGGGTCCCATAGCACTAATTGTTGTACATGTAGGTCATTTAAAAAAAGAGTCCTTACCACAAAAGGCTTACGGTCTAGACTGATCACCAGACCCAAGAGGGAGAGCAAACAAACTGAGGGGCAACTGTAGGAAGGCAGAGAAGATGGGGATAGTGAAACAAGCACTTCGTATGAGAAGCAGCTCACAGCTCACCATCTATGTGGCCAGCTGCAGGTTTCACAGGCCTCGAGGCAAAGCCTCTACCCAAAGGGATCTGGAGGGGATGGTGCAGTCCATGGTTCTGTCTCTCTGAGATGGCTCCAGTGGTAGGAAAACGCCCCGCCAGCAGGCTGCCTGCCAGGCCTCCTGGGGACTGTGTGAACTGAAGACTCCCTGATGTTCTGGGTCACCAGGGTTTGCCTGATCGCTGTTTCTCCTCTGGAATGAAACTGCAAAGCCACTGGTTAAAAGACTGAGGATGTCTGCTGTGTCGTTTATCCCAGGTCAGAGAGACGCTGGCAGCCGAGACGGGGCTGAGTGTGCGAGTCGTGCAGGTTTGGTTCCAGAATCAGAGAGCGAAGGTACGTAACCTCGGGGGACGATATGGGGTCTGGACTCAGTGACCCAGGAGGTCCCGCCGGCCCTATATTCTCCTGAAAAACACTGTCCTAGAGCTTTGATCTTGCCTCCTCCATAGATTGACTTGTTTCAACCCTCTGCATTCCTTTCCTTCCTGAACAGATGAAGAAACTCGCGAGGAGGCAACAGCAGCAGCAGCAAGATCAGCAAAACACCCAGCGGCTCAGTTCAGGTACTGCCCAAGAAGACCACCTAACCCCCTTGCTGCATGAGACCCCCATGACCACTGTCAGAAATCACAGAGAGGCTGCACGATGCTGCCCACCCCCCCAAAATGCGGCACTGGTATTCCCAGTTCAATTGCAGTGCCCACTTTCTGCTGCCCATGTACCGTTTCCTGGCCTAGAACCCCAACTCCTATAGCTGGGATCTCCCATTCTGCTGCAAGACAGGCCCCCACTGCACTTCAGAACTCTGCCCGGGATCCCCCAGCTCTGAGGTGTGTTACCCCCAGATCCACTAGCCCAGGCGTTCTGAAACTGGGGGTCGGGACCCCTCAGGGGGTCATGAGGTTATTATGTGGGGGGTCGCGAGCTGTCAGCTTCCACCCCAACCCCGCTTTGCCTCCAGCATTTATAATGGTGTTAAATATAGAAAAAAGTGTTTTTAATGTATAAGGGGGTCACACTCAGATGCTTCCTATGTGAAAGGGGTCACCAGTACAAAAGTTTGAGAATCACTGCACTAGCCCATTGTAGAATGCCTTACATGCATGGGGGAGTCTCCCCCTTAACCAGCAGAGCTGAAAATGTTACTATCCGTCATAAGATAAACAGCTCACTTAGAAGCCCAGCCACAGCATGAGACTTGATAATCTCTTTGCAGCAGTGAGTTCCACTGGTTGTTTACATGCTGGGTGAAGTAGCGTTTCTTTTTATTACATGGCTTACAGCATAAGGGCAAGGGGCCGGCAAGGGCAGCTAGTGTGGGAAAGGGGGTCAGGGTTCTCACTGCCGCAAGGGGTGAGGCTAGGAAAAGGTGGTTTGGCTTTAATTAAAACAGAGACGACTAAGGGCTCGGTGCTTCTCTGAGAACCTGCCTAGTGCACTGGGCAGGCAGGGGTGGGGGTGGCAAAGCTGTTCCTGCCAGCGAGGGAGAGATTCTCATTTCTGATAAGGCCCCTTGGTGCTGCTCTGGGAGTGCAAAGGAGCCTGAAGGGGAACGGGAATGGCCCCCTGGCTGGTGCAGAGCTGGTGAAAGGGCTCTACAACAGTCCTGATCTACACCCCTGGGCAAGGGGTGTTTTTGCACTAGGGAATAGGAGGGAGGGCTACGCTCGTGGCAGGGGGCAGGAAGGGACATGGCCAAATCACACTGCTCTTCATCTGTTCTCTGCATCCCAAGGCCCAGGGGGAGTCATGGGAAGCCGAGAGTCAATTAGAGCAGCCCCGAGGAGGCTCTAACTTACACTGCAGGGCATGGTGGCCCCAGAATGACCCCAGAATACATGGTATGTGAAGGTGACTTAAAGCCACCTTTGTATTACCCCTCCATCCGGGCCCCAAGCATAGGGCTGGAGTGACTGACAGAGCATTCTCCTGGGAGCATGCAGGGCTATGACTTGTCCAGAAGTCTGGAGTGGACGGAGCCTGACAGACATCTCTGCCCATTTCTGCAGGAAAGGAGGGATGACAGCAGCACAGCACAGAGAGACGCTGATTCTGGCCAAAGGGGGCCAGAAGCTTAGGTGACAGGGCAAGAAGGGGGGAGCTGAGTCCTGGCGCTGGTGGGGTAGAGTAAGGGGTGCCACCGTGGGACTGCAGGCTCAGGGATATGTGTGAGAGAAGAGCCCGGAGGGGTGAGAAGGGACCCAGCACTGCTGCCTGGGGATGGGTTTGGAGTGCAGACCTGTGTAGCAGCCCAGGGAGGTTAGAAACAGGGGGGCCCTACAGCAGCATTTGGCTCTGACATCAGTTCTCCCTTGTCTTACAGCTCAGACAAACAATGGTGGGAATGCTGGCCTGGAGGGGATCATAAACCCATACACCACATTGGCCCCGCCACAACAGCTGCTGGCTATTGAGCAGGGCGTCTACAGCTCGGACCCCTTCCGGCAAGGGCTCACCCCGCCCCAGATGCCAGGGGACCACATGCACCCCTATGGTAAGAGCCTCTGGGAAATTGCAGTGCTCATCTCTAGGCACCTCTGCAGCGGGTCTCTTTCCACCCGCCAATACAGGGCCAGAATGGAGATTCCATCCTGACTTACACACACACGCCAGTTCTCACCTTCCCCGCGAGTCTCCACAGCTGGTGAGATTGGCGCCTTCCCGAAGCACATGCTGCCTTCCAGAGCTCCAGCTGGAGTGTTGTGAATCAGCAGCGCCCCCTAGTGTGAGCAGCGGCTGAATGCCCACACTCCAGCCCTTTAGCTCTGCTGGGGGACAGCGCTATGTCACTGCAAAGCACTTTGCTAGGACTGTCCATCGCCAATAATACTTCAACATCGTTTGTTTGCCTCACTTTAAGGTGCTGAGCCCCTTTTCCATGACCTGGATAGTGACGATACCTCACTTAGCAACCTGGGCGACTGTTTCCTAGCGACTTCAGAAGCTGGACCGCTGCAGTCAAGAATGGGAAATCCCATCGACCATCTGTACTCCATGCAGAACTCCTATTTCACTTCTTGAGCCTTGTCTGTGTCACCTGGCCAGGCACAGGTGCCTGTGACATTACAGGCTAAACCCATTTCAGATATGGCGGGCGAGGAGTTTGTGTTGCTGGAATGCTGTCAGACAATATTTTATAGCTCAGTATTTCCAAAGACTGAATAAGTTATGGATCGCATAGTGTAATGTTTTTATTAGAATCCTAGTATTAGATACTAAGTGTTTATTAGAGCTGGGCTGCTAGGTGTTTTCAACTTGAAATTTTAACAATGGGGGAAAAAACAGGTTAAACATTTCTATGAAATTTTGACATTCTCAATCTCCTGTTTACCCCCCTGTCCGGCTATAGAAAGGGTTGATTTAAAAAAAAATTATTCATGTATTTATTTATTTTTATTTTGAAATTTAGACTGAATTTTGATGGAGAAAGAAAAAAACAGGGAACACTTTGTGCAAAGTTTTCACAATTCTGTTACCCACACCCTCCCCCTGCAATTTAATGGGATTTATTTCAGCAAAGTTCTCTTGCCTGCGAAATGCAAGTCAGACAAGATGATTGCATCGAGTGACCTTCTGGCCTTAGAGTCTCTGACCATACGATTTCAGTCCTCCTGTAGAAATGGTCCAAAACTTTTCAAATTTTGCAATTTTGGCAAAATTTGATGAAAAAACGGGGAAAATTTCAAAGAAATGTTCGCCATTTTTTCCCTGTTTCTCTACCAGCTCTAGTGTTTATTGACAAAAACAGGGACTTTTAATATAGACATTCTCATGCAAGTTTAGACATCTAGAAACTCCTAATCTGTCTCTCACTAACTGGGAAACTCCTGGGAAGAGGTAGGTATGTTTGGGTGTGTGCCTATGTGCCTGCACATGGGGTATGTGTGTAAATGTATGTACTCCACAGACACACCTGCATATAGTATCAACAAAGTTTATTCCTAATTCTATCAGAAATGTACTGTACAGCAAAAGTAACTTTATTTTCAGCGTGAACCATATTTAAGGAAATGCTTGATGCACTTAAGTTTTAAGACAATAATTTACTTTTATAAAGGTTATGTTTAGTTTTCAAAAGCCCAGCGGCAGGGAAGGAACACTCAATTCCTTGCAGTCGAGAGGTCTTTGGTGCTTTCCATCTGCTTGGTTGCTTTTAAAGGTTGGTTATAATCCAAAGAGTGTCCGTGTCAGTCATTGGAGCCTGATCCTGGGCCCACTGAAGCAAAAGGCAAAATTCCCATGGACTTTAATGGGGCAGGATCGAGCCCTGTATCTGCTCTGCTCCCTCTGTGTCTCTGAGTCACAGCTGCTGGCGTCACTGACCATCTCAGGAGTTTTCCATTCCTAGCCCAGTAGGAGCCAATAAAGCGATGGAAGAGTGAGATGGAATATGTTTTGCCCCATGCATCATCAGCAAGTGGATTAGCCCTAGACGACTGCAGATCTGGTGACCAGCACAGGATCCCAGTTCTCCCAGTAAGGACCTGATCCAAAGCCCATCAAAGTCAATGGAAAAACTCCCATTGGTATCACTGTGCTTTGAATTGGGCCCTAGAAGGAGAACGGGAAGTAGTTTTTCATGATCTTGGGGAGAGTCTGCAGATCCTTGTGTGAACGTTTACAAGGGGCTGTATTTGACCTTGGGCCAACCCTGATCAGCTAAGCTCAGATGGCAGAATCGAAGGGCTGGTCTACACTGGGAACTTACAGCTGCACAGCTACGCATAGCTGCTGGAACTAGGGGTGCTGCCGCACTCCCTGGCTTGAAGTGGTTTCCATCGTATCCAAGGTTTACAGTTTGGATCAATGGCTCTCAGCTCCCCCCACTGTAAAAATTGCTCCAGCCCCCCTGCAGCTATGTCGCTCAGGGGTGTGATAAATCCACACCCCTGAGCAACACAGTTAAACCGACCTAATCCTCTGTGTAGACAGTGCTAGGTGGATGGAAAAATTCTTCTCTTGACCCAGCTACTGCCTCTCGGGGAGGTAGATTACCTATGCAGATGGGAGAACCCATCCTGTTAAGCACAGATAGTGTCTACTCTGAAGCGTTGCAGCTGTGCCACTGGAGTGTTTCAAGTGTCGACAAGCCTTACATTGCTGCTGCAGCTGAGCACAGATGGATTTCCAGTACCCAAGCGGGAAGTGTGAAGCCAGCACTTCGGGTTTGTTCATGCGAATGCTTAGTTTGCGGCCAGCTGGGGTGTGAATCTACACTGCACTAGCTGTCCATGCGGACCCTGCTGTCGGGCACTAACCGTTTCCTAGTGCATTTTAATCTGCTCCAGTTGCAAAGCAGGCTAGATCAAAATGCACTTACAGAACCTTTGGTGCTCAGCAGCAGGGTCCAGACGGACACGTAGCTTGCAGCAAGCCCAGGTGTCAGTCTACTCAGCATTAGCTTGCCGCACCCTAAGTGTTTGCAGAGATGAGCCCTGAGAAACACCCTCCATTTGGACCTGATCCAAAGCCCATTGACATCAGAGGTTTTCCGATCGAGCCCTTCATTTGAAAACAGAGGTTCAACACTGGATCCACATGAGCTATTCTTCCGCCTCTGGAAGAGAGAATACATATGGAGCCTCACACGGTCACTTTTCTTTAAGCAATGGGTTACCCTGCTCTTTGCTTCCCCAGTGCAGCACAAAAGCATGAAATGTCAATGTCCCAGTGGTCTTTGGGACAAATCAAGTGTGGGAGGGCTGCCTGCTTTCAACCCAAGTGCTCCATTGAACCGCTGGGGAAGCCGCGGGCACCTTGGCAGAGTTTTTCTGAGAATCAAGCCCTGTGCTGAGGCAGGTGCAGACGAGTCCTTATCCTATTATAGTTTATGTGTTGTGTAATTTTGTGCTGTTGTTATGGATAAATTATGCAAACAACAAAATGTAAATGAATGAAAGTAACTGTGGTGCTGTAGTTTCCGGCTAGCGGCCATGTTAAAGACCTGACACTGAATGTAACGGGGGGCTGATGGATGAAAATGACACACCATCGGAAGTGATGTACGAAGATTAAATTAAAAATCTCCGCAAAGTGGCTGGTCTCTTTGTGTGTGAGATGTTCTGTTTACTCTGCAGTTATCAGAAGGGTGGGGATGTCAAGGAGGAAGAGGAGTTGGGCAGGGCATAGTGAGATAAACTGACCAAAGAAGGATTTAGACTGAATAGTAGGCAATATATATATATATATATATATATATATATATATATATATATATTTAACAATGAGGGCTCTTTCGACAGGGGAATAGCCACTCATTAAGAAGCAATCAAAAGTCCACAACTGGTCTGTACCTCTGCCTCCCACTCAGAAATAAACCAGTCGCTGCTTTCCAACTGGAAAGCCCCACTAACTGGCATTTCAAAGTCAAAGGGGTAACATCAAACGGGACAAAACCCTGGAGAATCCCTGCCAGGGCTGGGGAAACGTGGTAGACAAAACAAACTATAGCAATAGGGATTTTCCATCTCTAACTCCTGGGATGTTACAGCCCTACTCTGTTGCATTGCCTGGTATTTGCTCACTTTATGAGGCCTGAACCAGAGCCTTTGAAGACTTGTGGGAATTTTTCCATTCACTTCTTTGGGCGTGGGATCAGGTCTTTCTGCTGCTGTCTTTTGGTAACCATTCATTGAAGCACTTTGCGCAACTCATTGTTTTCCTGCACTGGCTCAGTGGTCACCATAGGATCAGTCCCCCCTTATACGGAAACCACCAGGATCCTCACTTGCATGTATTCGGACCATTGGTTAGCTGTCTTTTAAAGCAAGCGGTGGTTGTGCCTTCCTTTAACTCTGGCAAGTTTGGTTTCAAAACAGACAAGTGGAACAGGGATTGTGTCTAGCTGAATCGGGGTAGTGCTTAGCACAATGGGGCCCAGATCCCCCCTGTTCTTGCCTGTTAGACGTGGGGCTGACACACCGGCTGTGTCCTGACAGTGGTGCTGCAGGTAATTCAACACGTATTCCACGCCCTGCACCGATATGATCTCGATCACAGGTAAACGCTGTCAGAACTGCCAGCCGCACCAGGGAGGTTTTAATACTAACAAGGTCACAGAAGGTCTCTCTGGCTGTTCCTATGTCTTTCTTTGCTGCTTGTATGGCTGCCTGGGGGGAAGGCAGCGAAGAGAAAAGCACAGAGGCGGAGGAAGTTGGGGACAGGGATTTCAATTCACCCCTCTGCAGAAGATTTAAATCGTGCTTAGACCTTATAGTGGGTGAACTTCACCCCGGGTGCTGAAGTGAGAGACCAAACCCTACAGGGCTGGTGGTGAGGATCAGGGCTGGCTGAACTGACACAGATAAAACAAACCACCTCCTAACCAAAAACCTGAAGCCTTTGGAAGTTTAAACTGAAACATCTTCATTTCTCTCTCTCCCTCCCCCCCCCCTTTTCAGACTGGGAAATCAACAGGAGTTAGATGCCTAATACCTTTGAAAATCTAGGTCTTGCTTCCTAGAAATAGCCAAATGTTGCAGACCAAGGAGGCTGGGTTGGTTGGGATATTAGTCCAAGCAGCTGGGTACTTGCTGGAACCTCTGGACTTCAAGGGGTTCAGTAATCATGGCTGGAAGGAGTTATGGAACAATGCCCTAATAATAGGATTGCTTAAAGAGGCAGGAATGAAAGGAATCTGGCCTTAGGCAATGATGATCAAAACCTTTCAGATCTCCTCTGAAAAAGACAGGTAAAAGCCACTATTAGCTAGAGGCCAAATCGTACAGACAGCTCTCACTCCGGTAAAACTCCCATTGAAGCCAGCTGGAGTTTCACCTCAGTAAGGGCTTGGGCTGGTGTTTTCAAAGCCAGGCATTGAAACCCTACTGAAATTCAGTGGGCGATGGGCACCGCCCTCCTTCAGCCTCCTTTGAAAGGGCTTGCGGTAGGCTGGGCCGCTTGGGCTCCCAGATCTGGCCATACAAATATAGAAATGTCTGAGGTGGGTTCGCTACTGGCCATATCAATGTATTTCAGAGCTTATTCCCCATTGATGATATTTCTTTGTAAGACAGCGATGCTCCCAGTGGTGTGTAGGGCACAGCAAGCCCTGGATTGCAGTGAAAATATGGTTTCTTAAACCTGTCCTCCACCAGAAATGATTTCTAGGCACGTGGCAGGTCTTTCCTGTGCCTTCTTCAGAGGTGGCTTTACAAAGCTGCTGGCTAGACTGCTTCTGATACCGCCAACAGCCCCTCAAATGGCCCTGCTCAATGGGACGATATCTCTTCTGGCCTAATGAGCTCGTTCCTTTTGCCCAGATTGTGGGTCTCGGCAAGTCCATAGCCACAGCAGCCCAGATCTGCAAAGGTATTTAGGTGCCTATCTCCCACTGAAATCAATGGCAGGATGGCACCTCAGTACCTTTGAGGAGCTGGGCCGTTGTCACTTGTTATCAATCTGCACCCTCCATTTTGCATTGGGTGGCACCCATGAAGGTGCATAGGCATCTAAACACCAGACTTAGGTGCCTAAATCCCAGTTTTGGTTCCACTGTGATCCGCAAAATTCCTCATAAGCATCTGGACTCACTGGCTGCCTACATTTTTCAGAGTAAAAGTCCCCTATATTCCCTGGTGGTCACGTTCCAGTCTCTGGGCATGCTCACTCTTAGGGGTCTGGCCCCCTAAGCCCAGGGCGATTCACAAACCAGGGGAAGTTAGGAGTTCACAAGTCTAAGTTATGGGCAGGGCCCGATTTGGCAAGTGGCCTCTGAGCACTTGTACTGGATTAGGTCCCCTTCAAAATGCAGGGGGAAAAGAGCAGGAGGTATGGGTTATAACTCCTAGCCTAGTAGTTAGAGCACTTCCCTGGGGTGTAGGAAACCCAGTGCATTCCCCCTCTGCCTGATGGGGGGACAGGATTTGAACAAGGGTCTCCCACCTCTCAGGAGAGAGCACTCTAACTCCTAAATTATGGGATGCTCTATGCAAGTCTCCCTCAGCCTCTCCTGGTGAAGCTGTAGCACGCTGGATAACTAAGGAATGAGTGATTGGAGCAGGGGGACTGGACCCAGAGTCTCCCACCTCCCAGGTGGGTGCCCAATCCACTGGGCAACAGAGTCATTGTCTGGCCCATTGTGGATAAATACATAAATAGTCATTAGGCCAGAGAAAGAGAGCAAGACAGCATGAAGACGCTGAAGCCTGGTGGTTTGGGCACCTACCTAGGAGGTGGCAGACCCTGGGTCCAGCCCCCCTGCTCCAATCACACTTTCCTGATTTATCCAGAGGGCAACAGTTTCAACATTTATTTTTTATTTATTTATAACAGGAGAGACTGAGGGACTCTTCCATCAGAATCTACTAAAGCTCACTGGTTAGAGTGGGCTGTGCAGGAGTAATAGACCTCTGTCTGAATCCTTTGCCACCCTCCCCCCAAGTCTGAGGGAGAATTAAACTTGGATCTCCCTCATCCCAGACAAGTGCTCTCATGACTGGGCTGAAGGTTCTAAGGTGGACACCTCCTCCTCTGGCCATTTTGTGAGGCACCGGGTAGGCACCTAATGCATTCCCTCAAAAAGTGCCTTGGGCACCTAAGCCCCCCGACTCCAGACAGTTCGTGGATCTCAAAGTAGAGCTAGGTCCCCTCCCTGAAGCCTGGATTTAGGCGCTCAGCTCTGAGGGAGGGGAAGGGCTTAGCACACCCCTTTCTTGGTGGCACCTCTCAGGTTGTCCGCCTTGCATGCTGGCTTTTGTGGATTGCATTCTAAGGCGCCTCTCTCTCCCCATTCATTGTACAGGGAGCCTTGGTGCCTAACTCAAGCTTTGTGGGGTGCAGTGTTGTTCCTGTGAAGTTCTAGACACCTCAAAGTTAGGCACTGTGATGCTCAGCATCTCAACACCTAAGTCCCTTTGTGGATCCCACCCCTATAGCTACACTAGAAATGCTGCAGCTGCACAGCTGTAGTGTAGACACTGAGGACTTGTCTACACAGACACACAGCTGCCCTGCTGCACTGATTCAATGTAAGCATTACCTACAGTGACAGAAGGGATTCTCCTGTCAGCGTAGTTAATCCACCTCCCCAAGAGGTGGCAGCTTGATCTATGGAAGAATTCTTCTGTCAACCTAAAAAGCGACAAAGAGTCCTGTGTCACCTTATAGACTAACAGAAATATTGGAGCATAAGCTTTCGTGGGTGAATACCCACTTCGTCAGATGCATGTCAACCTAGTGTTGTCTACACCAGGGCTTAGGTCAGCTTAACTACGTTGCACAGAGTGTGAAATTTTCCACAACTTCTGAGCGATGCAATTAAACCAGACTAATTTGGTAGTGTCCCCCTGCCTTTGTGACTGCCCTTTTGATTGTGAAACTGTTCTGAGCCCTCCCCTTGGCTCTGTCACCTCCTCTAGAGCTGAAAACATCAAGAAGTGTCAGAAGAAATCCTTCCACCTAGCAGAGGGCTAACAATGGAGAACAATCAAGAGTCATTAAATTAGATGATCTTCTGTTCAAAGGGAAATCCCTGGAATAATGATCTGGCTGCAGTGTAGAGAAACCAGTTTGATCAGGTGGGCCATAGCTAAGCAACAGATCACCTGAAGAGGGACTTGAAGCCGCTCAGTGGTCACCTGACAAGGGCCTGGAACTCTACAAAAGGAAGGTGCTCTCACTACCCCATCCATTTTAGAAGCAGGTTAGAAGCAGGCAAGGCTATGCGGAAGGAAGGGTCCTGAGATCCTGAAAGGACATGGACCAGCTCCCAAAGCACTTTCAGAATGGTGAGAAAACGGAGGCAGGGTTTTACGTGAAGGTTTTGTTGCGTTTCCATAGATCTGCATATCTCTAGTACTGTCAGAGAGTAACATGTGTGTGTGTTTAGAAATTCCTTTGCAGAGTCTCTTTGTTACTTGCTTTTACTGTCATCTAGCCCTTGAACAAAGGAACAATAAACCAGATTTGGTGGAACTCTGGGAATGTGCAAAAGCTCCTAAGCAGGCTTGGGAGAGCTGGTGCTACTTTCAGGGCCTAGACAGTTGGACTGTCCCCAGCTCTCAGAAAGGGATGCTACACAGAGAATCTCCTCCCTGAGAGAGGGTGGAGAGATCCAGGGTCACTGACAATGCTTAGACTCTGCCCAGCCCTAGCAAGACCTGAGCATGACGAATCCAGGGGCTTGGGTCCAAACAAGGAAATCTGCTGAGCATCCAACAGGGGAGCCCCTCCAAGGGTTTAAGAGGGGCCTATATTTTTGGGTGCCCAATTTGAGCAACATTAAAGGGGTCTGAGTGTCAGAGGGCACATGCTCAACACCTTCTGAAAATCAGACCCCAGGATGGTATCTCGAATTGGGCATCCCAAATCGCTGGTTTCTTTGGAAAATCTTGGCCAGGATTCTTCTAGCTGTCTTTCCTATCCCCATGGCATAGCCTTCTCTCCTTACGTTTCTGGGAGACTACAGCCCTCTGCTTTCAACAGAGCAGGTTCAGCTGTACCGTGCAATGTACATGTTAGGCAAATCCTGATCCTCTGGCCCGGAGGAGGACACAGTCCCTTTCATTCTGTGTACATGGACTCTACCCCAAATGCTCAGGTGGGCCATAACTAAGCAACGGATCACCTAATGAGGGGGTTTGAAGCAGCTTAGGGTGGTCATCTGATAGGGCTCTTTCACTGGCTACCTCTCTACTTTGACCCTTGTCCCCTTGTGGTGGGATGATGGGATTGCGGGAGCACCAAATGTCTGCACACCAATTTTTAGCTTCTCCCCTCCTACTCCCCCCCGCCCAAAAAACCCAAGTCAGTTGACCCGGGCCAGCTGCAGGTGTTTAAGTGCTGTGTAGACATATCCTAAGTGGCCAAGGAGCACCAGCTGCAATGGTGACCGTTGTCTCCTAAGCAATGAACTGAAGCCCATCAAGTCATCTGACCTAGGGGAGCCAGCAGTCAGCACATGACCGACAACTTTCAGCCCCTGTCGCTATCAGCCCTCTTATCAGCTACGTGTCAGGTTAAAACTTCGCTATGGCCCATTACTGATCTCCTGAGTTGTCCAGTTCACAGGGAAACCTCTCCATGTGAGGGGCACTTTTGTGGTGCTAACCTAACACTTTCAATTCCATTTCTGCTTAGCCTGCTCCCGGCCCAGTTAGTGCCTTGTTTCCTTCTCTGGGTCGGACAAACTACAGCCTGCCACCAGATTGAGAAGGAAAGAAACGGGGGGTTTCTCTGGGAGTCTCCTACAGAAACCAAGTCATTCCCGTTTTACCCAAAGCAAGGACACTGAAGGGGAAGGACCGGGCTGCGACCTTGGTGTCTCAGTGGGAACACTGAATTAACAAAGCCCCCAGTGTTTTCAGAGGCTGCTCCATGGCCAACCGAAGATCAAGGCAGAGATTACCTTTCAGGTGAGGCTACTGATTAGATGATATTGATAGGAAGGAACTAGCTAGCTCTGAATGACATTATGTTAATTAATTTGCTTCCAGTGACGAGTTTATACAGGACTTGGCCAGCGGTAGCATGGAATGAAGCTGAAATAGACTCAGCCGAAGTCAGCTGGAGCATGTGAGCTTCTAAGCAGCAAAGGTCCAAGGCTGCGCTGTCCAGAAGCACGTAACAATGGGGGCAGGAATTCTGTGTCCAGAACAAATACACTCCAAATTATGTGTCAGATCCTCAGCTGGCTTAAATCAGCATCGCTCCGTTGAAATCAATAGAGTGATGCTGATTTAGACCAGCTGAGGATCTGGCCCTAAATAGACCCGAGCAGTGGAGAAAAGCAGCGGTTGCTAAGTGGCATGTTTGGGAACCCAGAGGTTAAACTGCAAAAAGGAGAGAGGAGGGGGTAGGTAGAAGCTTGCCAGTTCTGGTGGCTGCAGGTTGTCGGTGGGAGGACACTGCGTTGTCTTGTGTCTGTGTGGGGAAGGGAATCAGTGCACCTGAAGGAAGCTCATAGCCAGACATGGGAAAGTGATTGTATTTGTGTGTGGAGCTGTGTAGGGGAATTCCTTGTGCTTCCAGGTGGTCTCCTGCCCCTCTCCACCTCGAGGGGTGGGGTGATCTCAGTCCTTGGTCTTGTTCCACGAGGGAAGGTGGGAATAGGGTCTCCCTTTTCCCCAGGAGGGGAGGGAGAGCTGGAGGCAGAAGGCTTTGCCTCTTTTCCCCCTCGGGAGAGGAGGGGAGGTAAGTGGGGGACTCCGATGGGGCAGCTCTTCTCCCTACTGGCAGGAAAGGTCTGGAGCCTCATGCGCTCCATAGCCAGGCACCAGCTCTGCCTACTGCTCCCTGTTCAGCTTCCCTCACCTGGTGAGGCCCAGTTTCAGCAGCCAGCAAGAAGGCAGAGCTCCATGAGAGGAGCTTCCCAAGCCCAAGAGAGTGACAGAAGCGGATGGTGCTGGAGCTGCAGAAAGGCCTTAGGGTTTTTGCTGTGGCAAAACAGCGAGGTTCTCACTTCCCACATGGCAATGGGGAGTTCTCCATTCCGATGGAGGATCAGGTAACTCACATAACCAGTCCAATACGAGCGTGGGCTCCGTCTGCGGAGGCGGTTGGGCAAACAGGTGCATTTCTTGTCTCCAGACCAGGATGCAGAACTGATTCTTAAAGAATTTGAGGACTGGGTTAGTGGACAGGGAAGCATTAAGCAAAATGTCATGAGTCAAGTAAAATCCGGTCTCGTGCATGTGGTACAAGCAGAGATTCCTGAGAGTCTATGGCTACCAAATCCTGCGGGTCTTGCACAGTGGTGCCATTGGTATCCGGTCCCTGGGGGTGGAGGTGGTGGATAAATCACCATTTTATCTCTTTTATGGTTTAATCATTTGCCGAGTGTCTTCATGTTTATACCAAATCCGAGTTTTTAACTCCTGGGTGTATTTTCCAGCACAAAGCACCATCCAGTGCTAGAAAACCCTCTACTCCCTTAAAACCCTTTGTATCAAGTGCAAGGGGTTGAATCAATAGCTTTGCAAACTCTTCAGGTGCAGAAGTGATGCTGGGAGCCAGATCCTCCGGTAGTGAAAATGGCACAACTCTGTTGCTTTTGCTGAGTTCCATCCCTTGAGGGTCTGGCTTTCTATGCACCGTTTCAGCAGGAGGGAAAGTTCACTGCAAAGTTTTATATAAACCTGTGGCAAGGGAAATGTGCAATGGAAATGCAGACAAAGGGCCAGATTCTCACCTGGTGTAAATGGGCAGAGCGCTCGTCAATAGAGCTGCAATGGCTGAGGTGCTGCTCTTCTCTCAGCATTGGTCATCTAGAGGTGACCGCAGACCTCCGACAGTCGGTGGTTTCCAGGTTGACATGTATAAGGTCACAGACAGAAGATGAGTGTATCCAACTGATCAAACACTGTTGGGCCTTTTAACAAAGAACCCGGATTCCAGATACCTCGGCTCCCTCTAGGCTGCTGCTTACGAAGAAGGGCTCATATTTCTCCTTTGGTGATCTGCCCATGAAAACGAGATGGATTCCTTTCACGGGGCACTTGATGGGGTGAATTCTGTACTCGGAATGGCGTATATCCAGACTGTGACTGGAGTTACTCTGAAGGCACGTGGGTAGAATGAAGAGCAGGGTTTGGCTACAGTAGTGATGGCCAACAGTTGACTGGCAAAAATTACGTGCAGTCACAGAGAGCAGCTTCTCAGGGAAAGAGCAATGGCCTGCTGTTCCTCCTCTGGTTTTATACTGCTGTGACTCCATTAGCTTCAATAGCTCTGCTTCTGACTGATGCAAATGTGAGTGGGACAGACTGCAGCCTCCCTTGGGTGGCCCATGCAAAGGCCGTCTGGAAGGACAGGCTTGGGCGAGTGCCAGCCTGCCACCAAGATGTTCCCCACCAGGAGCAGTGCAGCAGAAAGCAGGCATGGAGGGTGGGGAAGAGCAGGGTATAGGAGAAGCCGTGGCCTTCCCCACCACAGTAGGCACTGGCCAGCAGGAGAGACCCCAGGTCCCTGTGAAATGGAAACCAGAAAGTGCATGTAAATAGCAGCTGCTGCGACCTGTGTCTGTAATGACCATCAATCACTCCCATCCTGAGATAGTGAGGTGGCCGGTACGGAGCAGTGTGAACAGCAGTACCCTAACACCAGGTGCCCACCAATGCACCCTGGAGCCCAGGTACTCGTGACAGCCATCAGCAGGGCTGCCCAACACCCACAGCTCATGGGGTACAGATCACGGGTGGGAAAATCAAGAATAAGAGGCCTGTGCGTAGGAGGCATGACGCGTCTGTGACGTGAGCCACTGCATCACAAGATGCTGTCCATACACGTGCCGGGGAGCCAGCTGTCTTTTGTCAGCACCACTGAGCCCCAGGCAGTGAGCCGGAATCCAGCTTAGGAATGTGCTGCACAGCTGCCAACTAACATGGGCAATACCAAAAGCAGGGAAAAGAGCAATAACATTTCTAGGGGAACAGGCAGCACCGCCTATTACAGTCGCCAAATGCTGTCCGTTATAAGACCCTGGTTTCAGGGGTTTATAACTTTACCAAACTTTAACTATTTGGTCTAAAATATCCCATGCTGGGTGTCTGCCTCAGGGTGAATTTTCTTTTTAAGTTTCAGATCAAACAATTCAGCTGTTTTCGAGACTAAGATTAAGGGGAAAATATGTATTTTGCCCATGTTGAAAAATTCTGTTCCATTGAGAAGCTCTAGCGCCCCCTTGCTTTGGATCAGGGAGTTGGAATGTGTCAGGTGGTCACTGTGGTGTCAGGGATGTGCTTTTGCCACCGCTGGAAAATTTAGCCAAGTTATAAGCCTCTGAAACATCTCAGTGTGCACATGCTCAGTGGGGACGTGTTAGAGCACGCCACCTATAACCGCTGAAGATTCCTTCTTCACTGAGCATGCTCCATCACCTCACAGCTCCTAGAGCTGAACAGACTGCACGCACTGTCCCCATAGAGCAACTGAGCATGTTCCCTCCTGTGGCTGCAGGGCAGAGCAGGACTTGGCTGCTGTTGCTACTCCTGGCTGCTGCAGTGCTGGGCACTGGAACTAATAGCACTGAGAGTGTGTCCTGTGCATTTAGTGCTCCCCCTGCTGGTACAAAGAGCCAGGAGAGAGCAGCCCCACTGCAGTGCAGAAGGGTGAAAATGAACAGGTGGGGGCCAGTGGGAGAGGGGGCACAAGGACCAGGGGATGGGGAGGTTAAATAGGGAGAACAGTAGGAGCTGGAGTGGGCAGATGGGAGCACACAGGGACAGAGACATGCTAGAGACAAAATAGAGCTGTGAAACCCACTGTGAAACCAAAACGTCTCAGCCCTCCTCTAGTCACTGGTCCACCTAAAGGATAACAGCCTGCTACTGCTACCAGTTACTCTGTTTTTTAAAACAGGAAATTGCAACCTTAATATTGTTTAATATAGTTTTTGGATGTAAAGTCACGTATTCAAAAGTTAGGAAATGCCAAAATTAAGATTGTCCATTTAACCTTAACTTGACCCCCTTGTGCATAAGCATTATGATTGTCTTTAATTACATGGTCACAGAATATTTTTTTCACAAGACCCCTGCCTCATTCAGTGCACAGGATGGACCTGCTCTGGGCATAAATCAGGGTTGTGTTGTGAAGGAGGCTGTTGTCTGCAGGACCCCTGCTTCATTTGTTGCAGAATTGGGAAGGTGTGTCATGAATGAGGCAGAGGATTGTAGGAAGAAAAAGGACAGTCTCATGGTCAAGGCAGTTGAATGCTACCCTGGAGAACTGGATTCTATCCCTGCCTCTGCCACAGAGTTACTGTGTGATGCTGACAAGTCACGTACACCAAACTTTTCACAGGTGGTCACTGATTCTGCTCCTTGTTTTCTGGGTGCCCAACATGAAACACCTGGGGCCAGGTTTGTCAAAGTGCTGAGCACTCACAGCTGCAACTGAAGTTGACTGGAGCTGTACTTTGAACATATAAAGTGGCGCAAAATTGCTAATTTCTCTGAAAAATCAGGCCAGGCGAGTCTAAATTAACTGGCATGCCTGACAATCTTGGCTTTAATCTCCATGTGCCTCAGTTCCCCCCCCCCCCATCACAGAGGGGTGTGTGAAGTGAAATTAACATTTGTGAAGCACTCAGATACTGTGGTGACAGCACCAGAGAAACACCCAGAAGGAAACGAATAATTCTGTGTTCAGTGCAGGGGTTGGATGGCATGCGGTAAATAAGGCACAGGGCTGTCACAGTTTCATGGCAACTGCACCTGTATCTCTCCCCTTCGTGGCCCGCTCCAGGAATGCCCAGTCAGATCTCAGGTCTCCAGGCATCCCATGTCTCTAGGTAAAGACCCTTGACCCACTCCCTTCTGAGTGGGTTTTTAAGGCTGCACAGCTCCCTGCATTACACTGTGCTATCCCCAGCAAATCAGACTGCCTAAAAGGAGCACCTGCACTTTGCTTTCTCTCCGAGTATGGTGAACAGCATATTGCCAGCAGTTACAAGTTCCCACCCAGCTCTTTCTAAACAAGCACATTTATTCTTAAGGTAAAAGCATTACCGAAAAACCATATAAAAGTTCCTATAAATGTACTAAGAGCTTACCAGAGGTCACCCCTCAGTCTTATGGGGCTGTAGTCAGCCAAAGTTCTTCCAACCCTTCTGTTTGCTGGACCAGAAGGAAGGCCCTGAGTCAGTTTAAATGTAACCTTTGTATAGCAAAAGCCCTTTCTTTGTCTGTTTTTTCTGAAAAACCTAGTTTGAAGCAGTATATACAAGCTTCCCCGGGGGGCGGTGCCTCTCTGGAGGTGTTTACAACCTGAGTGATTCATCTCAAATGCCCCCTCCCTGTCTGTGCATTGGGGTTGCAATATCTGTCATGGTGGGGGGCCCACAGTGAATGTGGAGGATAAAAAGAAATATTGAATAACTAGCAGCTCCCTGAATGAGGCAGGGGTCCTGTGGAACAAATAGTAGGTGATCATACAATTAAAGACTCTCCGAATGAAGACGTACAAGGGGGCTGAATTAAGGTTGCACTGGATGGTTTGGGGGAAAGTAAAGAGATCTGACTCCTTAAAGATCTAGGGTAAAATTATCAGAAGTGACATAAGAGCCCAAATCCCAGTGAGGGGGGGTTAGACTAGACGAGGGCGTTAGACTAGTTGATTCTTGCAGTCCCTTTTAACCCTATGATTCGATGACTTTCAGTGGTCTAAGTCATTAGATACTTTTGAAAGTTTTACACTTAATGAAAGAGGGAGTGATTGGCCGGGAATAGACGGACTAAAGGGAAATGATATGAATGAGGAAAGAAGGGTCAGCTGTGTTCCCATATAAACGAAGACAACGCAAAATGTGTCAAATATGATGGAGAAAAAAGAATCTTCTTATCCGTGATCTAATTCAGCATGACTTCAATGGAGAGAACTTGGCCAAGATATTAAAGGCCATTAATATTAAAGGATATTAAAGTGATTCTACAGATCATTCATTGTGCACATTTTGACTATGCACTCATAGTGTGCAGCAACCTTGGGCTGAAACGCACCAAGCCATCTCAGGGTTGTGGATGCCTGATTTCCATTAAAATGTGAGGAATTCTGTGCTCAGATCCCTAAAGTGGCTTTAAAAATCTCAACCCTAGTTTTTCTTAAAGAACATCCTTGCCCCCTATTTGTCAAATGGTGCTTATGATGTACAAACTCTCAGAATAGCAAACCATAAAGCACAGACACTAAGAAATGTTAAAAAATCAAATAACAAACCATCTTCCCTATCATAACACCCAAGAGGGTATTGTACGTTATGGAACAAACCCCCGACTGAAGAAGAATTCACCACTATGCTCTGCTGACAAAAGTTCTTTACTCTTCCAAATATGGATTTAAAATTCATCCCATTCTGTTTAAATAGTGCATCTGTCCGCTTCTCTCTCTCCTCTTTGGCAGTGAGGAGCTGCTGCTGTGTAACTTAGGAACATTTGCACAGCTTTTACCTTTTTCAAAATAGAAAAGAGCAAGGCCAGTGGTCTATTGGCTTTACATACCATGTACTGCACGACCAGCCTTGGCTCCTATTGGCTTCAGTGGACTTCTGAATCAGGACCCATAAAAGAGGCATGAGACTCAAACTCCCAGGGTCTAACTATAGCCTTTCCTGAATAGCAATCACCATTCAATGAGCTTTTTGGTTTTGCTGTAGGGATGATCTAGTCCTAAAACAACCCATGGGAAGAACTTTCTCATCCCAGTGATACTTTTGGTAACATGCCTATATTTTAGGGCACTCTTTCATGGGAGGGTTTCAGAGTAGAAGCCGTGTTAGTCTGTATCCGCAAAAATAACAGGAGTACTTGTGGCACGGCTTCTACTCTGAAACCTGTCATTATGCAAGGCACTGCATTTAGCCGTATGGAGTGGAAATCCATCAACTTCATGATAAATTTGTTAGTCTCTAAGGTGCCACAAGTACTCCTGTTATTTTCATGGGAGGGATAGCTCAGTGGTTTGTGCATTGGCCTGCTAAACCCAGGGTTGTGAGTTCAATCCTTGAGGGGGCCATTTAAGGAACTGTGGTAAAAATATGTCTGGGGATTGGTCCTGCTTTGAGCAGGGGGTTGGACTAGATGACCTCCTGAGGTCCCTTCCAACCCTGATATTCTATAATCTGCTGATGCCTGCCTTCCTCTTCGGTTCTTACAAACAGAAGGCCAGAGTGCCTTACACCATGACTAGTCCCATTGAAATCACGGGGCAAACTCTCGCCCCATTGACATCAATGACAAAATTCCCATTGACTTCATTGGGGTCAGGACTTCACTCAGTCAGATCCTAGTCAGTATGAGAGAGGAGATCACAACCTTGCCCACAGAAGCTATACATGTGAAGATACTTGTCTGCCATGCATTTGTAAGTGTCCTTCCCCCAGTCCCTTTCAGTCCCCATGTAGGCCAAAGAACTGTTTAGCAGACTAGCCCTTGAGTGTCATTAGAACTTTTTGGCATCTTGGCCATCACATCCCTGGTCCATTAGACAAGAATGATGCAATTAGTAGGTCTGAATTTCAGTAATTCTCTTAAATAATATCTTTTGGTGCATTGTGGTTTATTGCATCTTTTTTCTCCTCAGTCATAAAAGTCCCATCAAGCAGATGCTAGTTGCTTGCTCCCGAAAGCTTTTAAGTGCAAACAAGCTTAGTAAAGAAAATGGAATAATCCCTTAATTAATAATTCCTGCAGTTTAACATCTGTTTCTTTGATTTTTTTCTCTCTATCTCAGAATATCAGCTACTGCACTGTCCATCTCACCTCAGGCTCATAACACTCAAGGAGCTACCAAATGTTTACCGTGGTTTCTCATTTATCTGGAATGAAAGGCTAGACAGACAGATACATATGGTGACTATATAGAGAATTCCGAACTCAGCAAGTAAAACACTACCCAATTAAGTACTAATGAGTCTTTATAAATGTGTTTTGATCCCAACAGGCCTCACAAAGCCCACTGTGTATTTAGATTGGGGATGAAGAGTCCTGTTTCGCTCCATCAACCCAGGGCCACCCTAGCTTAGCCACTATCTGACCGCATGCACTAGGCCGAGCCTGGCTTGATAACATCATTTGGAGTATAGTAGGCACATTGTGTACAGGAAGAGATCTGGTTACCTGGGAACCGCTCAATGGAGGCTGAGTGCAAGATGACAAGAACGAGGGAATGACTAAGTAAAAAAGGCATTAAAAGAGATTGGTTTTGAAATCCTATCGGATTGTCCTTTAAGGTGCTTCCCAATTCATCAGCCCGATCACTGTTGTTAAACTCTCTTCATGCAGAGGGAATTTGGGGAGTACCTGAGGTTGGTTTGAGAGCTCATTCTATAGGGGTTTACAGTAGGAGATTTGCCAGTATGCTCGCTGCTGCTGTGCTACAGTAATAATGGAGCATGCTGAGCATAGCATACACGGGGAGAGAAAAGTGTATTTACTATGCTATGGTAAGGCTTCCTTTTCACAGAAGCAATCCCCTATTTGCTGCCAACCTGGTTCCACTCACTGGTACCTGCAGCAAGACTGGGGCCCCAATAATCATGTTTAACCTTTCCCTCCCCAAATGTCAGGTAGCAGAAAACCATTTCTCGTTCACTTCCCAAACACTAGCCCTGCTGGCTTATTCTGCTCCGGCCTCCACAAATGGGTCTGGCCTCTGACATGGGAAAGCAAAAGTGGGGGAGCTAAAACTTCACTCAGTCCTTGGTCTCTTTGCTGAGGCACCCAGCGCTGGGGAGGAGTAGGGCCAGTGCCAACAGACAGGCATCTAAAAGGAACAAGACTAAGGTCCTAAACTCATTTTGCATTCAGGAGGCCACAGAATAACCATCAGATGGTGACATTCTTCAGCCACTACCGACCTAGGCTGGATTGGAAGTGGACTTGTACCAATGTCAGATTTGCTGGTACCAAAGCTCCCCATGTGATCGCGTGAGTAAAACAGTACTGCAGGGGCTAATGCCATGTGCATCAGCATTCACAGCATAAAACAAGGGCAATGCTTTGTAACTGTAGTCTCAATAGCACAGATGTTGTAGGACCAGATCCTTTGTTAATATGAGTCAGCATAACTTCATTGAGGATCCTGTGCTTAAGAGGCTAGCTTGAGATTCAGAAGACCCGAGTTCAGTTCCTTGCTGTGCTACAGACTTCCTGTGTGACCACAGCTAATCACCTACCTGTTCTGTGCCTCAGTTTCCCCATCTGTAAAATGGAGCTAATGCCACTGCCCTACCTCAGTGGGATTTTTGTAAGGAGAAGTACACTAATGGTTAGTATGTAGTAGGGTAATGGCAGCCGTTCATACTCATTTACACTAGCTGAGGATTTGGCCCAATATTTGGAAAAGTCATCAATATTCTTCAATAATTTATGCACGCAATGGGTGCTATGCCACTAACCTATTCAGTGCTTTTTGGGGTAGAAATTTTTTCCCTTAAGGATGAGTCCTACTGAATTTAGTAACATTGAAATCAAGAGGGTTCTTCAGAAATGACTCAACATCTCTGGAAATGAACAGAGAATGAGGTCCTTCCTGTACAGCTGGTTTGAACTTTCCTTTAGAATTTTACAGCAGAAAGATAATTCTCCATTCAATTCTATGGGATTGAGCACCAGCCTCTCTTAAATTACACAGGGTGTTTCCATCAAGAAGTAGTATCCTTTATAAACAGGCGATGGGCTCTGGCAAGTCTGGAAAAAATAATCTTGAAACGTGTAAGTTGCAAAGACGTGCCAAATGTTAACAAACATAAGCCAACTACTAAGATGCAGAGGAGTGAGCATCTGAGTTGAGGTTAGTATTCACAATGCTTTGGTGTGTGTTTACAAATCACCAGGGAGAAGACCTCTCAGTGGTTGGTCTTTAAACAGAACCTTCAGTGTAACTTTACACTTCTCTTCATGGAGGAAAACTAGGGTATAAAATGCCACCTGGTGAGTTACAGCCTCTTTATTCCAGGTTTTGCAATTGTTGTTTAACACATAATGGTGTGTAACTGGTGTGAATTGGCACAGCTCACAGCCTGGAGAGTGTTGGACAAGGCAGAAAACTGAGTCTGGGAAACATGGGGGCAGGAGAAGATGGAGGAGGTGCCAGGGGAAATGGGGGGGGGCTGGAGGAGATGGAGGGGTTGCTGGAGGATGTGGGGGGCAGGAGATAGGGGGCAGGACAGGTGATGAATGACTAGAGGAATTCTGAGTAAAGCTTGTCACAATAAGTGTGTGGCAGGATGCTTGTATGTGCAAGGTGAGTGCATATGGGTACAATGCGAGGATGTGGAAGTGGCTGAGTGGATCTGTGGGCTGAGCACAAGTGTGTGCACGTGGGATACGCTATATGTGTGCACACAGGCAGGGTGAGGTAGGGCCAGCTTGGTCTGAATGTGTAGCTAAGTGGTGGGGAAGAAGTGTTGGTGGAGGGCATGTGTTGTGTTTGTAGAGATGTGTCACGGCGTTGGGGTAAGAAGAAGGACCTGTTGCCAGAGTGACTCAGCTGTTTTTATCTTCTCCCATCTTTGCAAGGATCAGATTTTGCAGGGCAGCTTCATGCCCTGAACTCTCTGCAGCCTGCTGAAATGAGGGGAGGGTTGTGGTTTTTAATCTCTGCCCAGCAAGCCCAATTTGGGGCCATGAGTAGGCAGGGGCAGGGCTACCCATTGTAGAAACTAAGCTGCCTCCCTCAGACTGGCCACACTTATTTGCGAGCAACAAAACACATCTCCACTTCTTCCCTAACCCCCGAATCTCTTCCTAAGGCCAAACTGCTTCTTCTGGGAGTGACTGAGGCTAAGAAAACGATACACCATAAATCAAGATTAAAACAGTGAGGGTGAAATTCACCCCATCACTTAATTCCTCTGAATATGGGGGGCAGGGGTGGATTCATGGTCCCATCTCTTCCCATCTCCCTTCGCATCTGTGTGTGTGGAGGGAGCAGTCTCTGAGCTTAACTGAGGGATGTCAGTTGGGCAGGATGCACAAGGGGGCAGGATCTTTGCGTGCACAGAAGTGAAAGGGCCTTTCCCAACCTGGTCCTTATTTAATATCCCTGAGACTTTTTTCAAAGGGAATCAGGCACCCAACTCCCCTTGGCTTTTGGTGGGAGTTGGAAGCCTAATGGGTTTAGCCCCCTTGAAAATTTCAGACTGTTTATAAGACACTTACTGATAGGCCTCTAGGCTCTATGCAACTAATAAATATTACACTCCCAATAAATGTGCACTGCTTCCGACGTGACTGTAATTGTCAGAATGGAGTAGTCAAGCCTACAAGCCCTTGGCCCCTTAATCTGCTAATGGGTGAAAGAAGCACAGCCCTGTTTGAGATGGCCTTAGTCAAACCAGCAAGTACGCGACAGAACAATATATTCTAACCCTTTCCAGAAAATAGCGCTTCCACCAGGGTGTGACGTGTTTGCTCCTTGCTGATGTTCCCTGGAAATCAGACTCGAGGAGTGACTGGTGATTGCTTTTAACAGATGGCTTCAAATGGCCATTAGCAAAGGTACTGATCTTTCCAGGAGCTGCTGCTGCTGTTATTTATATGATAGTGCTAAGTAAGAACCGGGCCCCATTGTGCTAGAGGTTGTACAAACACCTCGTGAGAGATCATCCCTACGCTGAAGAGTTTACAATCAAAATAGATAAAGACTGGGAGGAGAAACAGAGGCGGAGAAATGATAGAAATGTAGGGCTGGAAGCAATCTCAAGAGGTGATCTAGTTCATCCCCCCCAAACCAAGACAGGCGTGCCTAGACAATCAACTCACCTGAAGTCACACAGCTGGTCAGTGGCAGAATTGGAAGTAGAGCCCACGTTTCCTGATTTCCAGTCCAGGGTCCTGCCCCATTACGGTGCATTGCCATCAGCAAACGAAAGGAATCAGAGCTGGAAAAAGGCCTGTTGGGTTATTCAGCGTACCTACCTCCAACCAAAGCAAGATTGTTCCCCACAGCATGTGATCTGAAGTGCTCTGTCCAATCCAGCTGTAAATGATTTATCCTACCCCAAGGCAAATTGTTCATTTTCTCTGGCTATGACCCATTGTGTACTATGTTGCCTACATTTAAGGGATTGTGCTTCTCTCTAGCCGCACGGTCCTGGGCCGTTATCTCATTGAGCTTAGAAAGTAAGGACCCAGTTGTGCAAGCTTTCCTTGGACACTTAGACAAGTAGCCCCAAATGCTCAGGGATCTGAGTGAGATGTGGAGAACTAGGCCTGATGTAGGTTACAATTTGGTCAGTATTTACATGGAGGACTATAAAGGAAAATCCAGTGGTGTTGGTGGTTGAGTAGCTCCAGCTCATCCCTCTGTCAGCACTGAACCCACTTCCCCAACCTGACGTTTCTATGCTGCTGAAGAGGGAGTCCGAAGACTAGGCATCTAAATCCTTGATGTCATTACATTTCTCTGTGTCAGCTGAGGAGTGCTGGACAAATTGCAGCTCAGGCATTTACATTCTCCATCCCCAAAATTCCTTCTGTTTCTATTGCGGCTCTTGCTTCACCTGGGAACTTTTGTATAGTGTTGCAAATGAAAAATGGATGTCACATGTTACCCCAGAGATGGCTGCATTTCAGTGGTGGGCAGAATCATCCCTGTACCACAAGACCGGGAGACCATGAAGATGGGCAAGATATAAAAATATCTATACAGTTTGTGAAGTGCTTTGGCACCCAACATAGTTAAAGGTGCTATTGAAATAGACTCTAGTTGTTCTGCCAAAAAGCAAATAATATGGTGCATTCTGCCTGATGCCCAACAATTAGTAGAAATGGGGCTATGCCACAAAGTTGGGGTCCCAATCTAGACTCCTCCAAAGTTCAGCAGTGTGTGGATATGGGGGTTTGGTTCAGGTCCGTCTCTGGCACAACATGATCCAATGGCTGGAAACAGAAGTCAGCCAAGTTCAAGCTTGAAATTTGTAACAGTGAGGGTAATTAACTGATGGAAAACGGTGGATTCTCCATGTGGAATCTTTAAATCAAGATTGGATGTCTTCCTAACAGATATGCTGTAGTTCAACTGCACATAAGGGGACTTGAGGAGGTTCTTCGGTCTGTGTCATGCGGGAAGTCAGACTAGATTATCATAATGGTCCTGCTTGGCCTTAGAAGTCATGGCTTTTAAGGCCAAAAGGGAGGATTATGGTCTTCTAGTGAGACCACCTGTATAACACAAGCTAAATCTAGGAGTCTGGGATGATTAGTTGATAGAACTGCCCACATCAAAATGATTTACAGAGTATGAAAAAAATTCCCCATCAGGGCTAGGCCATCCAGCTTCTCTCATCGCTGATGGGTTTCCGACTACTTGAAAATGTAAATTATTCACATTCTTGACTGGGCTCAGGTGAGCACAGGTGTGCTAGTCTGGTCCCCCCATGCATTCCACTCTACCTTCAGGCAGACAGACCCACTATTGTACTGCAGGGAGCAGGGTGTCCAATGCATATTCATCAGATGCATACAGGGCAGGAGATCAAATGCATATTAGGGGGGAAGGGGTTGTGCCACAACTCACTAGAGTCCAGGGAAATAAGGACTGCAAGCCTGTGGACATTGAAACGTGTAATCTGGTTTTGCATAAGAAAAGCAATTTACAAGCCAAATCATTTTTTCCCCTGTGACTCTGCAGAGTAAATCAGTTAAATGAAGAAGGAAAATATAACCCTTATTCCAAACTCCCCATCCCCTTTGGCTTTCACACTGATTAGACTCTAGAGCTATTTAACACATTAAACTTCTTATAAGGTTTCTGTCAAGAAGGATTAGCAGGGAGTTGACAGATTTCTATTAGGGCTCCCGTGAACTTTTAATACCCACCAATCAGATCTGTGTGTGTGCGTCTCCCATAGATCCTTATGGGTTCTATTACTTTACATTACCTCCATAGCTGCCATTACCATATATTCTTGCAAAGTCGCACACTTGTATAAGCCCCACCACATCCCTTTGTCTAAAGTGCCAAAATCAAGAAAAGGAGCCCCAAGCGGATATGATCCTAATGTTTACCTTCTCTCCAGGGACTTGAAAATGCTTCAAATACATTAATTAGGCTTCCCACCATCCTGCTGAGGAGGGTATTGTTAGGACACAAACTGTGTTATGACAGATGGTTTGGACTAGCGGTGTCTCAGGTAGAAAAAGCCCAGGGGCTGGAGGAGGAGAGGGGAATAGAGTTTTCTAAAATGCTCCAGGATCAAAGGGGGACAGACCAGGTGATTGGAGACCAAGAAGTGAAAGGGGCTGTTCCTAGGTAGCAGGGCAGCGAGAACTGAACTGAGGTTTCTGCAGCAGGATTACCTGTGTGCATTTTGGTGCACCGCTGCCTGAGAGTATGTCTATACTGCAATCACAGGGTGTGATTACAGCGCAAGGAGCCACACCAGCACGAGCTTTCACTCTGGTAGCTCACAGTCCAGAGCAGTGAAGCCGTAGCAGTTCACTTGCTTTAGCAGGGGCTGTTCAAACCTGCCAGGAACCCTCTTTTTTGTTGTTATTTTTCTCTTCAGGGCTCAACTCAACTACTCTGGGATCAGAGCTAGCTCCACGAAAGCCAGCTCGGGCATGTCGACAGTCACATCCCATGACTGCAGTGTAGATGTACCCTAAGATCAACAAGGCTGACGTACATCGTGTACACAAACACAACGTGGTGCCTCCTATAAACAATTAAATTACCCGACATCAGCCGTACAAACCAGCCAGCCCTTGGAGGAGAGCTGGGCTCAGTCTTGACCCTGCCTTAGCAGCTAACTCTCAGCCATCCTGAGGAGCTGGCTAATTAGTGACCCCAGCTGGGTGTGATGAGGCCTAGTTAGAAAGACTGACCCCAGCTGTGGTGGGGCAGCAGGTGAGCGCTACTTAAACAGAGCTGGGAAGTCAGTAGAGGGGGAGCCTCTCGAAGGAGCAACAGGGGGAGTGCCCTCTGGAGGAGTCTGAGGAAGTCAGGGTGAGTTACCCTCTGGGAACCCTGAGTTAGGGCCTGTGACAGGAGCTGGGAGATCCCCAGAATTAAACTCTGGAGTCCCTGGTGAAGGGAAGCAGCTGGGGAATCCTGCTGGGGAAGAAGCAAGACAAGAGATGCTCTGCCAGGGCTAAGAAGCAGAGGGCATCAATGGCGCCTGAGAGGGACAGAAGCACTATTCATTTGGGCATGTGATTTGGACTCTAAGTTGGACCTTTGTTACCCCGGAAGGGGAGTGAACTGTTGCGTGACTTGGCTGGAGGGCCGAGCCCAGAGAGGGAGATGGGAGAAGACATTGGCTGGGACTGGCCATTGTGGCCAAGGAAGTGGCTGTGAGCGGGAGCACAAGAGGGCAAGTCCCCTGCAACCCCACATTCAGACAGCATGGATGGCCCCGGAGGTGAGGATGTGCCTTTACGGTTGGATGTTGCATCACCAATTTCTCTAACCACACAGACGGATCTGCTGTAAGGCCCCCAACCTGACCACTGCTTGCACAAGGGGTAAGGGCATTGCTTGAATTCTGTTGGGGCTTTAATGACTTTTTTTTTTTTTTTTTTTTTTGGACAAATTTGAATTTCAACCCCCAAAATGTCTCTTTGCCAATGAATAACGTCGTCCCCATGTCATTGCTGGTTTTTGACGAGCTCTAATTGCTCTCTCCATTGTGCAGAAGGGCGCAATGAATCACAGAAGCGATGGGCCAAGCGATGCTCACTGGGAGGTGTAGTGACTCATACTAGTAGTCCCATTGACAAAACTGCGTCTACTCGTGCGTGTAGCTGCTCACCTGTGCCAATGAGGGGTCCAGAATGTGGTCTATGATTTTAACTAGTGCACACAGCACATCAGCGGAGGATCTGGGAAAAAAACCCAGGAGTCCTGACTGCAGGCCCTTCCTCTAACCACTCCCAAGGGCTGTCTGGTTTAGTATGGCTGAGTTTGCACACAGAGGTTGACTTGTCTAGGATAATGTGCCATTGCTATATGCTGATATGACATGTTGGGGACAGGGATGCCCTTGCAGGCCTGATAGAGGGCTGTTGGGTTTTATTTCCCAACACTACAGAGAAACATTCATGTGCTGTTAAAGAACTGATGTCATTGGCTGTTTTTTCACGAGACCATTTAGATTGATTAGATTCTGTAAGATGTTGAGCTTGTTGGTTTTAAGACACTTTGAAATGTTGTGCTAGTGCAACAGAGCAGTGTCTCTGACAATCTTGCTTTCATAGCAATTTGCATGCTGTTAGGTCTGGCTTTGACTGGGGGAATGCAGTGTTGCTAACTCTCACAATTTTACTGTGAGTCTCATGATATTTGGTGTCTTTCTTAAAGCCCCAGCATCTGGACTCGTGATTACATGTGAAATTCAGTGTAAAAAAAAAAAAAAGTTTCTAGCCCAAACGGTTGCAAAGGAAATCTTGAAAACATGACCCCAAATACACCCCCAAGGCCGAGAAACTGGCAAACACCCCCCACCGCCAAAATTACTTTTTTTAAAAAAATCCCATGGATATTTAAGGGACTATCCTGAGTATTTTTTGAGACCTGGCTCATTATTTTGGAATGATTACGGCTGCCGATAGTAAATGTATCACCCCTGAAGTACAACTGCATGTATTCATCGTTCTTCACAATTCTCAGTGTTTCATCTACTGGGAAATAGGGATTCCCCAGTGGGGAATTCACCTCCTACAAAAATCTCAGAACTGTTGATTAAACAATGCCTGTTGGATCAGGTGTCTGCCTTGGGCCTAGAGGCTTGTGAACCTGAAACTGGTCCTGGGTGCCTCTATAAATGTCCTCTTTCTGTCTCGTGCAATGTAAAAGGCTTGGCAAAGTCCTTGTCACTTCTCCATTATCTTTATCATTCAGCAAGAGGTTACAGCCGACTTGAGCATCTCAGCAGCTCTTTTGTTGGAATTAATGAAGTCTGCTATTCTGGCCTCTTGCCTGCGTGCAGCATGTGGCACCGACTAGGCAATGTGGCTTGTGCAAATGCTGTAGCTCTCGGCCTCCAATCCACCCAAGCTTCAAAGATACGTGACTGCAGCCTTTGCAGCTGGGCTGAGGCTACATGCACGTGATTCCTTGGGCCAGGGGTCTGATCCAAAGTCCAGGTAAGTCAAAGGGATTTAGGTGCCTAACTCCCCACTGATTTCAATGGGATTTAAATACCTTTGAGGATCTGGGCCTGGGAGTTGTCTGACTTCAGTGGGCTTTAGATCATGACCCAGATCCAGGCTCTCGCAGTGGTACAAAGTGACAGGGAAGCTGGAGGAGGAGTCCTACACAAAGGAACCTCTGCCTGGCATAGAACTACTGTGGCTCTGTTCTCTTCTGGTCTCCAGAACCGGGATTATTTCTTCATTTCCAAGAGCTGTGGGCTTGGCCTGCATACTTTGCACCCCGGTGAGACCTGAGTCTGCTCTGTGTTATACAGGGAACTAGCTGTGCCTGCTAGGAGATGGGCAATAAAGTATCTTACTGCTCCCCTTCCCCCATCCCGTGCTGTGCTAAATACAGCTCCAACAGGGCCAAGATTGGGACTAATGGGGTTTGGAAGATTGACTGTGGGGAATAGCGAATTTAACCACACGTTTGTGGGAAAACTTGTTTTTTTGCACTCTTCGTTGAGCTTTCGCTGGCTGACAAGCGAGGCCCTGCGCTCAGCTCGACGGCACATCCCTGTTGTCGGTGTTCAGTGGGGTCGGTTTGAAAACTGCGTCCAATCTATTCCAAAATTTCAGAGACTGTTCTAGACATCAAGGGGCAGAAGCCTAGTGATCTGGTGAAAATGGGAAAACCAGAAAAGCCTTCTGTCGACTAAAATCAGCGCTGGATACAGGGGTTGGGCAAGGCCGTCTCAGATCTGTGGCAGAGGAGCAGAGTCCCTCTGGATACAAGGGTGAGGCAGTGACTTTAGGGTCCCTCACCCCACTCCAGCCAATCCCCCTCAGCCAAGCCACTTGCCCCCCCAACTCCAGCCAGCCCCACCCCCCATCTGGGCCTCTAGCTTCCACTCTCACAGACCCCTTCTACTCCTTGGTTAGAACCCTATTGATTTTAGTGAAAAGCAGCCTGATTTTAGGGGAAATCAGACTCTATTGATTTTGGTGACATTCAGAAAACCAGAAAGTTTAGACTGGAGTGGGAGGGGAGGGCGAGAAGGCTAGCTGTAGTGGGGGTGAGAGCCCGGCTGGGTGTACATAGGGTTGCCAACTGTCTAATCACACAAACCCTTGCCCCTTCCCTTCCAAAGGCCCCGCCCCTACCCTGCCCCTTCTCTGAGGCCCCGCCCCACTCACTCCATCCCCCCTCCCTCCATTGTTGGCTCTCCCCCACCCTCACTCACTTTCACCAGGCTGGGGCAGGGAGTTGGGGTGCAGGAGGGGGTAAGGGGTGCAAGCTCTGGGAGGGAGTTTGGATGCAGGAGGGGGCTCAGGGCTGGGGCGGGGGGTTGGGGTGCAGGCTCCGGCCAGGCAGCGCATACCTCAGTTGGCGGGAAGTGGCCAGCACATCTCAGCAGTCCTTTGGGGGGGCAGGGGGCTCCATGTGCTGCCCCTGCCCGCAGGCACCACCTGGCAGCTGCTTCCGGGAGCCGTGCAGAGCCAGGGCAAGTTGGGAGCCTGTCTTAGCCCCAGGTCCCCGCTGCACCGCCAGACTTTTAGCGGCCTAAAATCTCCTGGATTGGCTTCAGTAACTTCCGGGAGATAGAGCCCAATTCCGGGAGACTCCCGGTGAAACTTGGAGGGTTGGCAACCCTAGATGTACAGCTTGGTCTACATAAGCAACAATGCATGCAACTCGCTAGCAATAAGTGATGGAAAACAGGAAACGAGTAAATTCAGTTTTTGTGTTTCGTACCGGGGATGGGGGACACAGCTCTGTGCTTAACCTGCAACAAGACTGGGAGAGTGGTCCTCCAACTCTGAACCTTGGCATGATTAAATTAAAGAGACAGGCAAGAATATGCAACTACTTCCTCTGTGGTTAGGAGCAACATGGGAGGCTGTCTGGTGAATGGTGACGGCTGATGGACCATAGCAACTGGCGTGTTGAATCAATGCAGCAGGTAGGGGTGAAGTGCAACCTTGTCCTAAAATCCTCCAACAAGGAGCCTGCTATTGAGGATCAAAGACAATCGTATATGATTGTGCTTGTCTCAAATAAGACTGAGACAAGCATGGATGTGGCAATATCTTTTATTGGACCGACTTCCATTGGTGGAAGGGGGACACTTTTGAGCTTCCCAGAGCTCTTCTTTAGACAGATAGAGGTGGTGTAGTTTGATATCATGTTGCGCTGTGTAGTAGGGCAGTACTTAGAGGTCTACATCTCTCTCTCCCGCCTCCTGCCAGTGGTCAACTAGTTACATTGCAGTGTTGCCAGTTTAGTCAATTTCCAATCCCCCTCCCCTCCTGTAAATTCGAACATCCCCTTTAATGTCAATTCCTGGGGAAAACCTTGCTGGGGTTGTACCTACTGCTAGTGCGAGATGGTCGCTGATCCCATGAACTTGCAATCTAATTAGATAAAGGCTCCTGCAAGTGTGCCTACCTGTGTATACCTCCACGTGCAAGCTCACGCGCAGGTACGCGTCACATGTGAGCAGAAGCACTCATGCTGAGCACCCCCTATTGACTGCACTGGACCTAGTGCAGGGCTGTAGAGAGGAAGGGCTGTGCGAAAGGGAGAAGAAAGCCCAGCTGCCCTGTGTCAGCCCTGGCCTGGCCGCCTTGGCTCGTGTTGTGGAGCTGTCCGGCTTGAACTGGGTGAACTCAGCCTGCTGCGCTTAAGAATAGTTGATTTTATTGCGCAGCAAAATGCTTTTGAAAAGCTTGGCTATTATTCTCCAACTAGAAAAATCCAACCCCCCAAGGCGCCTTTGAAGTGAGCTACCCAAATGAAACCTGTGACATCAGAGAGATAGCCGATAGGCAGCCAAACAAGGCTGTCTTTGAGCACGCCTTGGGGCCATCCAGCACATGCTTTACACCCCACCTCTATAAACTGGAGATGAAAGATGCCCCAGGCAGCCGGCCTGACCCCATTGCCTCCACTATCTCAACTCGATTGCACAGTGTTTTGCTCAGAACAATCCTTCACTGTCTGCCCACGCAGGTGAATCTCCCGGCTTGGCCCGCCGTTGGGAATGCCGTGAATAGCAGGAGCACTCGGGGGCGGTCTCTTGCCAGCTTGCAGGGAGCTCTTTATTATCCGATGTTGTTCTGCGCCAGGTGAGTGAGGAGCGCTCCATGCGTGCAAAGAGAAGAGTAAACTGATAACTATATAGGTGGGGGTGCAGTGAGAAGGAAACACAGAGAAAGACACAGATGAGGAGGCAGAAAGAGACATGGGGAGGACATGTCAGGGTACTGGGGTCGGAGTAGGGGCAGAGCTCCTGTGTGTGGCATATTTTCTTCTGAACCTGGGAGATGTCACCTCCCCTCCTCCTCCATCGGAGGAGTCATAGGGCCAGGAGTGGCATGAGGAGCATGGGCATTGGATCAGCCATGCTGGAAATGGGTCCCGATGGATAGCGGAGAGAGGCCTCTGATGCCAAGCTACAACCGAAGTTCCAAAAGTTGCCCTCCTCTCCCATCTCGCTCTGTGCACTTTGGCCTCCCAGCACTGAAGCACATGGCCTTGTGTTCAGATGCTCATCCTCACAACCGCCCGATAGGGGGTAGGGAAGGATTGTAGCCTTCATTTACAGGTGAGGAGATGAGGCCAAGACTCATTAAGAGACTTGCTCAAGGGAGTCCATGGCAGAGCCAGGAACTGAACCTAGATTCCCTAAGAGGCTGTGCAGTGCCTTAACCACAGATTCCTAGCTTCCTAGGTTATATGGCCAGAAGGCCCACGTCTGTGGGGCCGACTCTACAAGGGATGGAATAATGAAACAATCTCACCCATTATAGCCCTGGCTCTGAGCTGCTCTGCTCTGGGAGGAGGATTGAAAAGAGCATGTTGATGCCTCTCTGACGCTATTTGAAGCGTTAAGAGCTCTTTGAACCTCTTCTGCCTGTGGAAGACACCTGGAGACAGGTCTCCACTAATGGATGGTCTCCTGGAGATGGAAAAAGGCCAGGTGCTCATGCCCATTGTTATATGAAACCATCAATACTCACTTTTGTTGTTGTTATAATATGCCTTATATTTAGACAGTAGCTCATGCATGTCAAAGGAGACATTGGAGAGGTTACAATCTCAATAAGACTAGATTTTAAAAAAGCAAGGTAAGACCACAGTTCAGAGAAGGAAGTTGGGGGATTACTGAGGAGAAGGAAGAAGGGTAGATGAACATTGGTGTTCATTACAGATCCTGTGGCACCTTCCACAAAAGTGGGAGGATTTGCTCCGGTGTCCTGCCTGTTATGATGGAAGAGGATGAGAACTGATCCCTGGCTCTGACTCCACAGAACGAATAGGTTGGCTGCTCTTCAGGACTTTAAGCATCTGCCCATGATTGGAAACAGGACACTGGACTATATGGGTCTGATCCTGTATCGCAATCCCTATGTTCCCGTGATGTACCAGATTTCAAGAGAGTAGTTCCAAAAGGGTACTTGAAATCCCATAAGATAGTCCCATGACCCCTTGGTGACTTTTACAGGAAAGGTCAAAGATCCAATTTTTCTACGTTCTCAGCCACCCATGTTGAGCAAGTGCCCAAAATTCGCAGTTCTCGCTCAGTGGGAACATGGAAATTAATCGTCACTTGGTCACTCATCCCATTACATTATATTAGATCATTAAAACTCAACTTCATTCCTCAACACCACAAACAAAATATGTGCTGCGATGCACAGTTCCTGTGTTGGGGCTAACTGTGTGTGTTTGAGAATTGGCTGAACCAATACCCCAGATCAGAGAGCTAAGGGAGTGTTCTGATCCAGAGCTGAACTTTACTGCACAAGCCCAGCTCTGCCCTAGTTTGCTCACGTGGATTCATTGAAGTAATAATAGAACTATTTGCGGATGTAAAGTTAGGCATGGCTGTAAGTGTTTGCAGAATCGAGGTCTTACAAAACTTAGAATTCGGAACGGATTCCTCACTCGTTATTCAGTGCAGAGAGGTGAGGTGCTACTTCACAGCTGTTGGCCTTTAGATGAACTCCTTAAATGTTAATGTTAGAAAAGAGACCAAAAAAACCCTGAAGAAACAAACAAAAAATCAGCAAAACAAAGGAAAATGTAGGAAGATTAATCTTGAAAAAAGTAAAATAAAAGGAGAAACAGAAGAACAAAGAAATAGCACTAAAATAAATAAAAAAATAAAGATGTGCCAGTGACGTTGAGGTTTTATTAAGTGTGCTGATCCAGAATGGAATGGTCTACTGTAGGTGAGAGAGGGAAGAGTGATTTGGATTTTGTATATTAGTGTTGTGTAGAGGAAAGTTGATTTAATGGGTAAAGTAGCTTCACTTAGGGCCAGATTTTCAAAGGTGAGAATTAGGTGCTTAGGCACTTCTGAAACTCCCACTAGGCACCTACCTGTATCTTTAGGCACCTAAATATCTTTTAAAATCTGGCCCTCAGTGTCTTGGGTCCTTTATGATAAACACAGATGATTGTTTTGTCTGTCGTGTCTATTTATATAGCAACCAGGGGCTCCTCTCACTTTGTGAATGTACAGAGCCAAGAAGAATAGAGTCTTGGTTGGGGTATATAGGCACTGCAGATAAACAAGCACCCATATTCTACCTAAGACATAACTAAGACCAGCGTTGGCATGTTATCATAGGTGCTTTTTACATGGACCAATGGAATGCATCTATTTCCCCCTGATCCTGCAATTGCTAAATTTCTGTGTTATGTTATCATTTGTGTAGATGTGTAGAATGTTTCTGTATGAAATAAGATCTGGTCATCCCCTCTGTTCCAAAAGAGTCATCAGCTGGGCTGATTTTCCTCCTCC
This sequence comes from Emys orbicularis, assembly GCF_028017835.1. Lineage (NCBI taxonomy): Eukaryota > Metazoa > Chordata > Testudines > Emydidae > Emys > Emys orbicularis. The sequence continues at coordinate 64,123,899 of NC_088690.1, read as the reverse complement.
TCCCCTGATTCTTGTAGCACAGTCATGACTTTGATGGGACTACCTTACATTCTGCATTCAAAGGCCATGAGAGTCTGGGGTGCTTTTAATCTATCTTCAGATCTGACCCAGTGTGGTGTTGTCATGACTCTGCATGGCCTCATTGATGGCGCACAATCACGGTGTCACCGCGTTGTGATGCAAATGGGTGAGGACGCCCTGTGAAAGGTGACCACTCTGCCAATCTGCTTGCCTAACTAGAGGTCACAGGAAGGCTGATGTGTCTCTGTGTCATGTACTCTGCCTCCTGGCAGTTCTCAAAAGCCAGCTATTGTAACTGGGATACCAGCTGGAGAGTCGTTATTACTCTGTCAATCACCTGTCTCCTATCTTGCCAGCACACAGATACAACTTCATCATTATCATTCATTACTGCAACAATACAAGGCTCCTGAAAATAAAGCAGACAGGAACTCATTTCTGCAGCAAGGTCCAGGTCTGAGACCTTAGCATAGAGATGGCAGAGCAGAGAATGCCACCTGCTGGAAAGAGGAGGCAAGCTCACCCCAAGGTCACTTTCACCTGGGCACTCATCATATCTGAATCTGACCCAGGTGTGCCTGTCACTGGCAATGCACAGCAGCCTCTGCATCTTTGGGTCCCTCCTACCACATCTATTGGCCTGTCCAGACCCAAATGTTAGCGTGCACTTGAGATGGGGTCAAGCCACAAACCATTAGACCCGAATTTCGAACTCCTCCAAGTTTGAGGATATTTGGAGGAAATGTTTTGGTTCGGAACCATCTTGAGTGGGCCAATGAGCCAAACCGAGGGAAACCATCTATGATTAATGAAGGGAGCAGAAAACAACAAGGAATTTTCTGTTAGTAGGAAATCACAGTCTATAATCGCTGAATTGAGAAGCCGTGGGCAGCCATCTGCAACTCACTTGGCACATCTGTCAAGCCACTTGGCTATGTAACTGAATCTCTCCGTGCCTCCGTTTCCCATCTCTATGATGGAGATAATACTTCCTTTCTCCCATCCTTTGCCTGTTTCAACTGTAAGCTCTTTGGGGCAGAGGCTGTCTTCTACCACTGTATACCATGATCAGCACAATGGGACCATGATCTTAGTGGGGGCCCCGGGTTACTTCTGGTATACAAATAATTAATAACACATTAGGTGCAGGACTCTATCTTAGCCTCAGGATAGCTAAGAAAGAGTTATCATATAATCGATTATAAGGAAATCGGGGATATTAATATCTAGCTATGTCATTTGACTTGTTTCCTCCAGGTGAAGACTGAGAGCTAGACTCTTAGCGTGAAACTGTGTTTTGTGTGATGCTTGTCATATATAGTATTTAGGAGCAATAAGATTTGAGCTACACTAGAACCTCAGACTGATGAACACCTTGGGAATGGAGGTTGTTTGTAACTCTGAACAAAACATTATGGTTGTTCTTTCAAAAATTTTACAACTGAACATGGACTTAATACAGCTTTGAAACTTTACTAAGCAGAAGAAAAATGCTGCTTTCCCTTAATTTTTTTTAGTAGTTTACATTTAACACAGTACTGTACCTGTACTGTATTTGCTTCCCCCCCCCCCCCCCGCTCTTTCTCCCCCGTTGCTGCTGCATGATCATGTACTTCCAGTTCCAAATGAGGCATGTGAACATAACATAAGAACGGCCATACTGGGTCAGACTAAAGGTCCATCTAGCTCAGTATCCTGTCTTCCGACAGTGGCCAGTGCCTGATGCTTCAGAGGGAATGAACAGAACAGAGAATCATCAAGTGATCCATCCCCTGTTGTCCATTCCCAGCTTCTGGCAAACAGAGGCTAGGGACATGTGGTTGACTGGTCAGATCATAACTCTGAGCTTCTACAGCACTTCTCTGATCGCTCTGTCTAGCGGCTGGGTGGATTTCCGTCCTTTCTCCCCAGCCTACTTACCAAAAGAAGACTTGTGTCCTACTATGTCTTATCTCTTCTGAGCCACACCCTCTAGGCTTCGTGCCGACTCTAGAGGATATAACCCTCTCTCGCCAATTTTTGAGCCTTTACTTGCTAAAGAAAATAAGATTGTGGTTATTAAGCCAATAGGAGAATTCTCCTTCCTTGTCCATGCTAGCCAAGAAGCTTGACCTGGCTTCAGTACGCAGCCCTTAGAACTGTGCTTGGAGTGCATAACAATTACCTCCCACCAGAAGAAAGAGAAACCCCACCAGGAGGAACTAGGTCTTATCAAACAATTAGGTAAACTTGATCAAATCCACAACCTCAGCCTTGCATACAGGTGGTTGGAAGGATGGTTTTGGCAGTTAAGACAATGGAGTGAGACAGAGCCATAGTTCCCCACCTGTAAAACGGGGGTAACAGCAGGGTTTTTTTTCCTCCGACCCGTTACCTATTTGATTGTAAACTCTTTGGCAAAGGGACTGTCTCTTACTATGGGTATAAACTGAACGAAGCATGACTTGACCCTCTAAGTGCTACCATCATCGTAATACCCAGTGTCCTAGTTGGTTTAGAGCAGTGGCTCTCAACCTTTCCAGACGACTGTACCCCTTTCAGGAGTCTGATTTGCCTTGCGTACCCCTAAGTTTCTTCCCACTTAAAAGCTACTTGCTTACAAAATCAGACATAAAATACGGAAGTGTCACAGCACACTAGTACTGACAATTTGATTCCTTTCTCATTTTTACCATATAATTACCAAATAAATGGAATATAAATATTGTACTTTCATGTCAGTGTATAGTCTATAGAGCAGTATAAACAAGTTATTGTATGAAATTTTAGTTGGTACTGACTTTGCTAGTGCTTTTTATGAAGCCTATTGTAAAAGTAGGCAAATATCTAGATGAGTTGCTGTACACCTGGAAGACCTCTGTGTACCCCAGGGGTACATGTACCCCGGTTGAGAATGACTGACTGATTTAAAGCACCCATGATTACAAGGCAGCTTTTTGCTACAACTCACCGTGCATGACAGCTTAAACCTTAATGGAGTTTCCCTCTGAGAACATTTTGCAAATGTTCCTCACCATTGTTTTGCAGCCAGATTTTTAATATAGCAGCCCATCCTCGTGGAGCCCTATTCACATTTCATCTTTCAAAGATCAGCTGGTTTTGGAGAGTGAAAAAATGAACTTTTTTTTTTTTTTTTTTAAATAGAAGGAAAAGAGTGGTGGATTTTTTTTTTTTTTTTTTTTTTTTTAATCCTCTCCTAACTTAAAAAAGGCTCAAGGGATTTTTGCTCAAACCTTCTAAAAATGGGAAAAGGTTGTTGTTGTCAAAGCCAAGCCTAGAAAACTTCAGCCCTGATGTTGACTCTCCCAGAAAGTTATGGGCATGTGAAAACAGAAGATTATAATAGAAAACATTTTATATCTTAGCTATAGCACTCTGCCAGACGCCAGACTCTCTATCGAGAATGGGTGTTAGGAATTCAAGACCCACTGAAACTCAGGGTGGTTTCTGCTCCTAACTCCCTTAGGCACTTTATCTTAGTGGATAAATGCACATGTTTGCTGACCCATCAATGGGATCTTTATGCATCTCTAAATGGCATTGATCAAATACATTGACTAGATCTCTCTGGAGCTAAATTTTGAAGCCTAGATCTAATATTAATATATGATCAGATTTAGATACCAAGCAGGCTGGTGATGACAGCAGCCAAATGGGACACTGGAACTTCAGGTCTCTTTAGTCTGTAGGTAGGTAGGCCCAGATAAGTTAGGAGTCTAAATACCTTTGTGGATCTGTGCCATAGAACTCTTGTGTATCTGAGAAGTGAGATCTTTAGGTCTCAGAGTAAGAAGAAGGGAGGGGTCAGTAAGACTGCTAGCTCGTAGAGCAGCATTGTGATTAGCTTGGAAGGAGGTCAGTCACTGGTGTCCATGTAAACAGGAGAGTGTTGCTCTGAAAAGAAGCCCTGAACAGAAAGAAGAGAGAAAATTAGTGGCTCACAGAATGAATGTGTGTTGGATGCCTTTCTAGCCCAGGAGCCTTTCTCCAACAGTAGACCATGCCAGCTGCTTCAGTAAAAGATGTCTAGCCCCCTAGCACAGAATTCTTCCTGACCCTAGCTGGTGATGACCTGATGGCTTGAAGAATGAGGATTGGTAACCGTTATCACTTTTATCCTCATTAACCTAGTTATGGATGGAACTTTTATGATGGAGTCACAGGAGTCAATCCATAGTTCAAGTTGCAAGACAGATCATGAGTTCAGTCTCCTTGAAAAGGCAGCAATTGGAAAAGCCAAAAGGAACTTCAGAGAGCCATTTGCCCAGTCTCAAGAAAGCCAATGGAGACTTCTGGAACAACCTGAGTGTAAAAGACCTTGGAAAAAATAGTGGATCTCCTGCCATAGCTGCATCTTTTGCACGTAGATACTTCTGTGAGGGGGATGATTGTATGACGGTCACACCTGTTTAAAAATCAAAGGTGATATTGGCTGTAGCTTTGTTAGATCTGATCCAAAGATTAGCCTCTGTCTTTTGCGAAGCTCTTGAAAGTTATTTAGCCAGTCATACAACCTCTAGAAGGCATTTAGCCATCCAGACAGCCAGACTCTATGGGCTGTGAACTGGAGTGTGCAAACTATGCACTTGCAGAGGAGATGGACAGAAGCTCCTTGACCTAGGCTGGAAAAGGGGAGTATAGAGTAAAATGAAGGCAACAACAGACTGAGAATTCCATGTCCTGCTGAGGGAGGTGAAGTGAAAAAAGCTGGAGAAACAACTAGCAGTGTCATAAAACAACCAACCAACCCAAACCCCTAAATGAGTACTGGAGGGACGATGGGGTCAGCCTTGTGATTTGAGAAGCCCCAACCTACTAGAATGGGGAAAAATCAGGTCACGAGTTGATTTTTCCTGCAGTGCTATGGCCAGGGTAGGTCGAGTGCTATGAGCACTTGGCTACTTTCCATTCTGGCCCCGCTGTTCAGAGGTGCCCATGGGCTGCAGCAGTAGCATTGGATACAGCACCCTAAGGCAGCAGAACCCCAAGAAGTCATTTGCTTTGTGCTTAAGGCTGAGATGTAGCTAGGTGCAGTTGCTAGAGACCCACCAACCTCCTTTCTACCCTACGTTTCTTCTAGATTCTTTTCCATTCACCTGGTCACACAGCCCAAGCCTGGGCAGCATCTGCCACCCAAGAGAAACCTTGGAACTGGTGGGAGTGGTTTAGTGCATGCGCATCACCTTTCTTTTTCTTCTTCATTAGGAGTCAATATTTTCCCAATAACAAGGCGGCTTCTGTTCTACAGAATCTGCCAATTAGCCATACTGGCTGGGTATATCCATGGCACATGAACAGATGACAGGCTGGCAGGCAGTCCAGCCCCTCCTCGGGAATAAGCCAAGGATTCCTTTAACACAATGTGACAACTAATCTCTCTCTAGCATCTGATGGAGCAGTTTTAATTAACAGCACTCTCCACTCACCCTCACAAAGGGTATAATGCAGGAGTGGTGTGGGCATGTATTGAAATCATGCTGCAGTCCTGTTTCCTGAAGTGCATTGTCACCTACAAAAAAAGACCCAGCTCTGACTTATTTCTAAATTCAGCTCCTATAGTTTATGCCTCCTCCATCAGAATGAGGCAAGACTTCAACCTCTCTCACCCTCTTGCAAAGCTGCGGACACAATTGCGCACTGGAGCGAAGGTGTTTTCACAGCCAGGATGGCACTCTGATAAAGGCCCATCTAAGTTAAGACAGTCCTGGGGCGAGGTGAATGAGGATTATTTGATGGAATTGGAGGAAAGCTGTCAGCAGAAGAAAGCTGCTGCACCACTTCCAAAATGCACTCTGTCTTTATCTGCAAATGAGAAAACATACAGAAAAGTCCATGGGCCTGTTTCTCAGGTGATGTAAATAGGATTTCTATCCCTGATTGATTTCAATGGAGCTACATACTCATTGGCACCAGATAATTATCTGGTCCCATGAGAAGGGAGAGCTCAAAAAATCTGGGAGACCAATAAGTGATTTCTTGCTTAGTACTCTCCAGTGGAATGTGCTGCTTTGGGGGCTATTTGTGCCTTTAAATCTGTATCCTTAACCGTGTTGCCAACTCATGATTCTTCTGTTGAGTTTGGGGATATTTGGTGGCCTTCTTGTAGTCCCAGCTCCTGCAGTCATATGATTACAAGAGAATCTCAACTTTCATTTAAAAAAGAAAAGTGAGTTTCTAGCCCTCCGGGTTGGGTCATGCTGTCAAGCTTTTCTCCACAAGTGCACCCTAAAGGCTCAAAAACCAGACAGCAAATGAGAGAGAGCCAAATATTTATTGTCCGCTAAAAGCTCATGACTTTTTAAACCTATCTCATGATTGTTGGGGGGGTGGGGGGGGGGGCTAGATGTATGGTTTCTGAATGTGTGGGGATTGGTGACAAGAAGAATTCAAAGGAGACAGAAGGTCCATGTGGATAAGCATTCAAAAGTCTGGATGCTTATCCCAACCTCTTGGGTCTAGAGACCTGAGCTAGGAATCTGAGCTGGCTGGAACAGTTTTGACAAAATGGAATCTAATCAAAGCCAAAATGTTTCACAAAGACGTGTTGGTTTTGACAAAGCGTTTGAGGTGCTCGTAACTCTGTAGCCTGGCAATGAGGGCACTGGGCTGGGAGATGGAAGATTCAGGTTCAGGTTGCTGCTCTGGGACTTGAGTGATCTGCCTGCATGAGAGATGAGAATAGGGCCTTGAAGCTGGGTCTCCTATACTGCAGGCAAGGGCACTGATACCAGCATGTACCCCCCTGCTCCCACCTAGCTCAGCATTTGGTCTGAAAACTGACATTTCAACACCACTCTTTTTTGAAAAAAACATTTGAGGGATTCCATGTTTCTTCCAGTGGGAAATGAAAACAAATTTTCAAAACCTTGGAAGCTGCTGTGAAATGGAGCTGTTGTCCTCCAGCCACTCTGCTAGGAATCTCGTGAGGAAAGGCCAGATGTGAGCGTGCTGGCAGGGACAGAGGCGACTCTTGGGTCACTGCTGTGTCCAGAAGGAGCAGTGGATCTTAGGCAGTGTAACGGGCTTCAGCACAAAACACAAGTAATTCCTGGTGGGAGGTGAGTCAGGCTGCCTCTCCTGGAAGGAATATCCAGGGCTCACAAGTGGGAAGAAGACAAGAAACCATGTTTGGATGGGGGAGGGTGGAAAGAGAGACCATCCTGGAAGGGGTACAGGAGCTCAAGTCTCTCTGAGGGTGGGAAAATCCAAGCTTTTGGTGGGGATGGTAACCCCTTCATCCGCCTCTCCCAGTACTTTGGTGCTTCTGATCCCAGACAGTATCGGTAAGCCCAGAAGGGCACAAAAGATGAAAAATAATGAAGTCTGTCATCGTTAGCCATACATTTGGAACCTTCTGAAACTGCTTGGGGTTTCACGTGTTCGTGGTGGGGAAATGCAAGGATTCCAGCTGCTCACGTTCCCATTGGGTCACCCTGTCTGTCTGTCTCTCCAGAGCTGACCATTAGCAAGTCTTTGTTTTATCTCATTAGCGCTAATGCAACCGCTGTATCATAGAAATGTAGCCTGGAAGTAGGGTGACCAGACAGCAAATGTGAAAAATCAGGACGGGGGTGGGGGGTAATAGGAGCCTATATAAGAAAAAGACCGAAAAATCGGGACATCTGGTCACCCTACCTGGAAGGGACCTCTAGAAGTCATCAAGTCTAGTCCCCTGTGCTAAGGCAGGACCAAATCTACCTACACTATCCCTGACAGGTGTTTGTGAAATCCCCATCACTCGAGGCTTTTTAAAATCTCCCATGGAAGCCTTATGGTAAGAGCATTTTTCCTAATGTAATGCCAACAGACCCCGCTCGTCAGTGGGTGGGATTGAACCTGGGACCTCTGGAGCCTAATGCATGAGCCTCTACCGCATGAGCTAAAAGCCAAGTGGCTGTTAGCTAAGGCTGTAGAGCAGACTCATTTAACTCACTCTCTCTAAGTGGTCTTGGTGCCACTAGATGGGACACAACACCACACCCAGAAGGTGTGTGGGTTACACTAACATCTAATCTAAATCTCCCATGCTGCAGATTGAGCCCATTACTTCTTGTCCCACCTCCAGTGGGTATGGAGAACAGTTAATCACTAACCTGTTTCTAACAGCCCTTAACATATTTGAAGACTGTTATCAGGATCCCCCTCAGTTGCCTTTTCTCAAGACTAACTTTGCCCACTTTTTTTAACCTTTCCTCGTATATCAGGTTTTTGTTGCTTTCTCCAGTATGTCCACATCTTTCCATAGTGTGGCATCCAGAATTGGGCACAATACTCAGGCTGAGGTCTCACCAGTGCTGAGTAGAAAGGGCCAACTACCTCCCATGTCTTACGTGTAGCCCTCCCCGAAATGGTTTGACCCTGTACAGTGTTTTGAATGTAACATTGCATTGCACTGTTTTAATCCTTCCACGCACCAATTCCTATGTTTTCTGTACTGCTACACATGCCTCCCACATGACACATTTGCTAAAAGCAGGTGCCAAACATTGCATATAAATAGAATCTGCTGGCACCAAGAAAAGGCTATAGAGCTAGCAAGGAGCAGGGAAAGCATCACTCAGTTCTTGGTGTCTGCTCACTCAGTCAGCAATGAGGACTGGCTAATACCAGAGAGAGAGAATCATGGAGCCAGGAGGAATGGAGGAGACCTGCAGGGCTTGAGCAGAGGTGGCTCATGTTAACTTTTCTAAGTGAATTTATTGTGGGTGAGAGGTGCCCCCTACTTATCTTCAGGCTGTGCAGTCCCCACACCCATTCAGCGCAGCTCAGTACTGAGGCAGAGAGGAGCATGTGAATTCAGTCTTTCTGGCTCACTTGCTCATTGACCTTTGCATCGAGACTTGTAACAAGGGGTCCAACTAGCACCAACAGTAGTGCTGATTTTTTTGTGGAGTGCATGCCCATCCACTAGGAACTGGACTGCGACTCATTTCATGCAAGCCAACAAGAGCCACTAGCTGGTGACCATTTTTGGTGGCTTCCAAAATTGAAAGCCGTGGCTTAGCGGGGAAAAGTCTTCATTTCTAATTACCAGCCCCAGGCCCTCCAGACCCCAGTGGGTCACGCAATGTACTATTAAGTCAAACCACTTTTTTAAGAACTACCCGGGATCCCAAGTCAAGAACAGAATACCGGCATGTGGATGGACAAACCCAAGCCTGACAGCCAAACACCTATGAACTTTGAGAAAGTTCAGATATAGCTCAGGACCGTCTCCAATCTACATTCATGCAGCAGGAGAGGCAAGATCAAACACATTGCTTGTTATCTCCAAGGGCCTGACTTCACCCATCTGTGTTCACTGCAAGGTTTCCGGACAATGGAGCGGCCTTCCATACGCTCTTCTCAGTGGTAGAGCCCATCCACCCTAAGCCATAAGACACCTCCGTCATCTTTGGCGTCAAGTTGCACAGTTTGGTTTGGGTCCACACGGCAACTTTCCTGCCATCGCTGTCTTGTTTCTGGGTCCACAACTAGCCCTCAACCTAATTGTCCCCAGATGTACTCCTGAAACCACATTCTGTCCTATAGTGCCTGGCGATAGGCGCATAAACCAAGTACTATGGGTATTTCTGCAGCTTCCCCTACCTTCCGCAGAGGATTATGAGATTTCTTATGCAAACCCCATAATCCTTTGCTTCAGGGGTCAGTGGCCATTTCAAATCACGGAGACCTGCCTCTCTGTTGAAGGCTGCTGCATCTGACAAGCTTCTGCTTTATTATTATTATTTTATACAATGGATGCACCTAAATGCCACAACCAGGTTGGACCTCATGTCAAAAGCACTTTATTAATTTGACTTTTTAAACTGATTGATTCAAGAGTGGGCAACAATTGTGCCATGGATTAAAATGGAGTGTTTATGCAACAGTGGTGGCCCAATGTGGTATTGAGAGAAATGTTACTCCAGAACAGGGTTTTTAATGGAGAAGTGTAAACCAGGCTAATAGCTGTGCAGGCCAGTCCAGAGAAATGCACGGAAGTGCAATTAATGCTGCTGCTTGCTGATGGATCATCCTGGGACAGGCAGTTCTTGCAAGGTTCTCGCAGTATCCATGCCTGCTGTTCAGGGATGAGTAAGGCATGTCAGCTGGAGAAGAGGGGAGGTGGGAATCATTACTATTTCACTTGTTGGCCCTGCTGTGGGAGATGGGGCTGGAGTGCATCAGGGGTCCTATATCTTCTTCATCCTTTGCATCCTATATGTCTGCATCTCAAACTGCTGTCTTCATCTCCTTTCCTGACCTTTCCTTTCCTCATGCTTCTGCTGCTCCTTCTGCCTCCTCCCTACTTCCATCTCTCCCTCCACTTTCCTCTGGTGGCCTCAAGCCACTCTACACCTACTAGCACATGAGTATCTTCTCATGTTCCCCTGGGGAGTCCAAAAGGACTTCCCTGCCCTCCACCTGGCAAGCTATTCCCCTTAGCAAGCTGATACCAGAGCAGGTGGCATTGGCATGTTCTGGGTATAGCATTAAACTGTGGGGCAGGTTGGCTCCCGGTGGGAAGAATCCAATACCTAGTGGGAGTAATTCACTGAGAGAGGGGCACTTGAGGATGGCTCTGCCAGTGCAGTAATGAAAGCATCTTGTGTTCTGGGTAAGGCTGTCAAGGGTCCACTGGTACAGATTTACACTCAGAATGGTCTGGATTCCTAGGGTGAAATTCTGCCTCCACTCAAGTCAAAGCCAAACTCCCCTTGACTTCAGCCAACTCAGGATTTCCACAGAGCTGCAGGCCAGGAGGAACCATTATGACTATCTAGTCTGATCTCCTGCATGGCACAAGCCGTATAGACTTCAACCCATGCTGACCACACCCAAGCCCAAAGCTGACCCAGCAAGTGGCTGACAGAGCCAGGATTGGAACTCAGGAGTTCCTAGCTGCCAGAGCCCTGTGACCTCTCAATGGCAGGTGCTCTCCCCCCTTCGAACCAGTATCACCCTCTCATGGATCTCAGCAGAGAGGCAGCATGTGCAGTTGCTCAGCAGCTCACAATGTCCAGCTCTTCAGCCGGTGGTGTGAGTGCTATGTCCAGCAAAACAAACCACAGGCTCTTTAAACTTACCTATGGCTTTCAGCCGGGACACCCTCTGCAATGCCTCATGCATGGGAGATCGAGTCCCCCAGAGCTCAGGTGCACAGACTGGCATCCTCGACACATGGGAAAGTGCGATGCAGGGTAGTGTGCTGAATTACAGGAGGAGGGAAGACTAGCTTTACTGGTTACAGTGGCACAGCTAAGAGCGCCCGTCCAAAGAGCAAAATAATTGTGACTAACCAGTGATGGTTACTAGCGCCAGACTAGACGGCTAGTGGAAGGGCAAGTGATATGAGTCACCTGCTTTTAACTATGGGCATGAAGCATGTTTCTAGCGAAGCGTGCCCTTAACCAGTTAAAGGCCTTGAGGACCGGGCCTGAGGCTCCGAGCCAGGATAATGCCAGGGCTGGCCCTGATTTAAAATGCAGCATGGCAGCCGTTCAGCAGCGAAGGGGCTGCCTCTCTCCGAAATAGCTGCGTGCCGGGGTGGATGGAGCGGCTAATGCTCTCGAGGATGCTAAGCACCAGCAAAGCTGTGCAAAGCTGGTGCTGCTACGCAGAGTGTATAAACCCATCGCTGGGCCGAGGGCTGCTTTGTTTGACTATAGCTCCGCTCCTCTGGAGTCAAGGGGGCAGCCGGCAGGCGTTCGACAGACCTGCCTCATCTGCCCGTGTGGCAGCGCAGTGGGGAGCTAATGAGAAGCAAGGTGTGAACCAGGAGCCACACTAGCAATTACTAGCTTGGCAAACTGCTGACCGAGTGCGGTCGGCAGAAGGGCTGCTGCACCGGCAGTCTTGGCATCTCCAGGCTAATAATGAGGTTATTACTGTCCCGCTGTTTGACGGCCTGCATCAGCCTCTGTCTGCTGCGTCTTCTCAGATCCCACTTGTGGAAAGGCTGGAAGTAGCTATCCCAGAAAGAAAGTTTCACCCTTCCTGAGTTTCTGCATGAGACTTCTTAGAGGGGAGATGTATTAAGCCAAGCCAAGATTTGCTTTGGGAAATCAGGAGATGGTGTTGAACTGGTTATTTGTCTGATCTGGGCATATTGTTGTGTAAGTCCCTGTAGGAAGAATGACCTACTGGGCCAAATTCTGCCTTAAGGCAAAAGCACTGGGATACCACTGGGAAATCTGCAATGGGCCTTTGGAGGCAAGACTAGGCATATTGACTTCCCCCCCTTAATCATCAACCCTGTATACTGCATGGAGAAGGAGGGGTGTGTGTGTGTGTGTGTGTGTGTGTGTGTGTGTGAGAGAGAGAGAGAACTATCTATAGTACAACTAGCTATCCACACAGCTCTTCAGTTCACACTCACAGCTCAGGTCTGTAGATCTCCAAACCACAGTTCATTGTCACACATGCCATCTAGACAGAAACGTCAATCTCCGTTTGCTAATCCAATAAAGCTAGTTAATTCATATTGACATCAAAGTGCTATTAACATACACCTTGGCAAGCACGTTGAAAGATGAGCTTGTTTGAAAACTTTGATCTAAACCAATTGAAAATCTTATTTTTATAGGTTGAAGTGCTGTTTTACTGATTGATCAATCAGACGTGGCTCCTGTGGAAAGACATGTAAAATGGCAGATTGCACTACAACCCTTTGTAGAACGACTAGCACAATGGGATCCGCCTCTGTAACTGGGCTCCTAGGCACTACTTGTCACACTGGGGGGTGCAATCCAGACCAGTGGGGGTTGTCACTGCCTGCCCCATAACCTTGGGTGCCTCACAATGCTTTGCTGTTGTAGTTCCCAATCTGGGCCACTCATAATCTGCCAGACAGCATGTAGGTCACCCCCTGAGTGTCTGTGTTCTAGACAGCCCTGATTCAGCAGTCTGAACAACCCCATGTCTCTACAGCCCCACTCTGGCTTCCACCCGCCTTGGTTGCTGCTTGCAGGGTCACCCCACGCTCCCAGTCCTGGATTCTGCAATGTCCCGCCCTCTCCAGGACAGTCCAGCTCTTAAGGTTCGTTGCTCTTGTAAGGAGTCAATATTCAACAGTTTTTGTTACTTTTACCTGCAGTTACCAAACAGTTCAGTTTAAACACAGCTCTGGACTGGTTTAGATTAAAAATAAAAATAAAACAAGTCTATTAACAAAAGAAGATCTTTATGAGAGAGAAAGTTTGATTTGCTTGTAACCACTTCTAAGTGAAAACGCCTTTGAAAGTCAATCTAGCAAGCTTTGGTTCAAGGCTTTGTTTTTCTCACTCCCAGTCTTCCAGCAAGATGGTGACTGACCCTTTCCTTGGTCATGATCTCTCCCTGAGGACTGAAGGTGCCGGGGCCTTTGTCCTCTTAGGTGAAAGAGAGAGAATTTGGGATCTTCTGTCCCTTTCTTTATAATCCGATTGAATGTCTGAAGTGGATTCCTCTGAAGGTTACCCCTCAAAGCAAAGTTTACCCCAACAGTGAAGAAGGTGACATGGAGTCTGATGGTAAAGGAGGCTCCATGCTCTTTCTTCCCCCACCTGCGTTTGCTACAATGCAAATCATTCTGTTTCCTGTCATCTCCTCCCCTTGCTGTTTTGAGGACCCAGTTTACTACTTATATGTAAATCGAGGTAAATGCACCTAGGACAGGCCTGTTTAACAGCTTCTGCCCAGGCAGAGTGGTCTGGTTTTGAACATGTACTAAAAATATCATACGGGGGAATTCAGAACTTTACATATAAAGTTGCTACGTACATTTCACCAGGATATATTAACCACCGAGTTATTAATTTTCAAATGATCCCTCACAAGATCTATTTTGTACAACAGTTATTACAATCTATAGGGTGTGATTCCAGGGTACGTTCGGTCCCACTACTGCAATAGAAATAATTAATAATGTCCATATAATGAATCCTGGGGAGCCCAATTCCACATCTGAATGCCCAGACTGGCCCATAAGCATCTAAAATGGACATTTGTGTGGCTAAATGCTGAGCCCTTGAATGGAGGGCTGAGTGCGCTAATTTGGGCATTAGAGTGTTAATAGGCCCTACAGTGTTGGTATGGCAATCCTGAAACTCAGAACTTTCTTATCAGCCTTTCACTTGCTTGTTTTAACTTTCATCTTAGAGTTGGTAGGATTCTAACAAACTAGGCAGAGAGGAAAGGTGGCTTAGAATAGGCCAGGATATATGCTGGCTAAGGCTTCAGTTTAGCAAAGCACTCAAACATCTGTTCACTTGTATGGTTCAAGTTAGGCATGTGCTTAAACACTTTGCTGAATCAGGGCCATCATGCACATTCAGCTTTCAGTTTCCTGTTGCAAAGACTGCTAAGAGGACCACAGGTCTGGATAGGCACAAACATCACCTGCAATATGGCATAACCATTTTAGATTTTCTGGGGGCAGTTTTTCCTTTGGCCCAGAGTTTTTGTTCATCATTAGACTTTGAGCCAGATTTTTCAAATTGTTCTAGGCCAAATTTTCAATTGTTCAGCACCCACAAATTGGGCCAAATTTTCTAAGGAGCTCAGCTCCTATTTAGACAGCTAAACAAGTGCTCAGAGTGTCAAAACAGCTCTGTCCCAGCCCTGCCAAACTCTCATGATTCTCAGTGTTTTTACTTAATGCATCTGCTCCTGGAGTCATGTGATTACAGGCTAAGCTCAGCTGTTGTTTTTTTAAGTATATTTCTAACCTTCATGGTTGTAGAGTAAAGCTTGAAAATGTGACCCAAGTGCATCCTAAAGGATCAGAAACCAAAAGACACAGAGCAGAATGCTTATTATTTTCAGATCTCATGATTTTTGGGGGGCCTGACTCCATATTTGTGATCATATGGAGTTGGCACCACTGGGTATACTGAGTATGTGCACTGTTGAAAATCTCAACACCTATGAGGTGGAATTTTCAAAAGAGCCATTTACTTGTGCTCCTAACTCACTTAGGCACGCTTTGAAAATTCCATTCATGAGCCTAAATGGAACCTGAACTTTTTGGATAATCTCCTCTTAGTATTTACAGTAGCCATGTATAATTATAACTATATTACTCTGTATACAGGGACAAAGTGGCCTGAGGATAAAATTTTCAGAAGTGTCTAGGTCCCATTTTTTAAAAGGGACTTAAGCATAAATCTCTTTTTCAATGAGACTCTAGCACCAAATCCCATTTTCAAAAAACCTAGGAACCTAAGTCATATAGGTGCCTAAATACCTTTGAAAATCAGGGCCTAACTCTAATTCATGTCAATGGGAGTTAGGTGCCTAAATACTTCTGTGGATCCTGGGCCTTAGGCACCATTGAAAATTCCACCCCAGGTGTCTAGCAGCAGGGACATAGGTCTTGGGTTCCATCCTGGCTCTTTATCTCAGTTTCTCTATATTTCCAATCTGCTCTCAGGTTAGTGCACACCACAGGGGAGTGGAAATCAAGAGCTCTGGGTTATAATCTCAGCCTTGTTGCTGGCTTGCCCTGACTTTGAGCAAGTCACTGATTCGCCTAGAGCTCAGGCCCGTGGGAACTGTGCTTTTGGAGCGGGAAGGCTTGCGTTGCTGTGATGCACAGCAGAGCAATGCCTGTGAAGTTCCCAGATGGCTATGGAGTTGTGACAACATCACAGACTTTGCACCAGCTGTTGGGTATAGCAGCATCTCAATCTGACCAGATTAACCAAGCTGCAAGGGAATCATGAATGTCGTGTCCAGGAACTTTAAAATGTCCCCATTGCTCTGACCTGGACTTGGAGGACTGCGGCCATTTCCTGGGCATATTCCCACATTTGGAAGATGCCTGCGTTTGCCTCTCCAAACAGCTGGCACATATGTCACAGCCGATTAGATCTGGAAGGAGGTGAGAGGGAAGGGATGACACTTCACTTCTTGAGCCCTGCTGTCATGGGGCAGATGTGGAGTCCGACACACGTTCCCCAACACCGCAACGCTGCTAATTAATCACCTCAGCCACAAAGTCATGACAGCCTTTTACCCAACGTGAGACGCACGTGAAGGCAGGGTAGCAGACGGCAAAGGAGAGATTTGGACAGGAAAGCAGGATCGGGCTGGGTCTGTCTGTCGCAGCGTTGTCCCCCAGTCTGTCTGTGTCAACTTTGATCTGTGTCTGTTTGCCTTCCTTGACTTTGAGCTAGGTTTGTTTAGCTTGCCTTCTCTCTCGGCTTTGAGTTGGGTTTTCTGTCTCTCTGCACAAGCAGCGTCTCTCGGTGTGATTGGCTGAACCTTGAGCTATATAGGTCTGTCTGTCTCAGCAATGAGCTGCATTGCTGTCTGTTTCAGAAAGTTTTTACTAACACTGCTTTTGGGTCTGTGAAAAAGAATATGTTCCCTTTATTTAAAAAAAAAAAGTGATTAAACAATTGCAAATAATGAACGGGCCCGTCGCTGTCTTTAAATCATGATTTGAGGACTTCCGTAACTCAGCCAGAAGTCAGGGATCTATTACAGGAGTGGGTGGGTAAGGGTCTGTAGCCTGTGAAGTGCAGGAGGTCAGACTAGATGATCATGATGGGCCCTTCTGGCCTTAAAGTCTATGGGGTTGTTGTACATAATTTTCATCATTTTCAGCTATGTAACTTCTTTATATCTGAACTGGATTTCTTCACCACACCATAATGCAGATAGAGCCATCAAAACTTGGACTTTCTGTTTTTGCAGGAAATGTTAATGTTTTGTTTTGCTCTGAAACAAATAATTTCAAGATTTCCAGCAAAGAGATTTTAAAATAATTGTTCTGAAAAATTCATTTTGGGAAAATTTTGCCTGTATTCCAAAATGTTCTCAAACAAACCTTAAAGAAAACATTTGTTGTCATGGGAAATAGCTCAAAATCAATCTGAGTTTGTGGGAAAAATTCAGTTGTTTGTTGAAACATCAATTTTTGGACAATTTTTTTCAATTAAAAATTTCCAATCAGTTTTAACTATGGGTGAATTTCCAGGACACAGACTGGGACCCAGGAGCCATAGATTCTAATTCCTTCTCTGCCACTGGCGTATGGAAGGTTGTATCACTTCTGTTTCCCTCTCTTTCTCTGTATGGTTTAGATTATAAGCTCTTTGGGACAGACTGTCTCTCACTATGTGCACCCCGCACATTGGGGCTATTAACAATAGAAAAAACAAATACTGTACTCTAAGGCTGTGGCAAATCTGATGTTACAAAACACATCCAAGTTTTAGTTCCTATTAGCCAAAAGCATCTTAATTGATTTTTCTGGTGGACAAGTAGATTTTTATTTTTTTTGTACATTCACATAACTAAAAGGAGCTGCTTAGAGAATAGAATTTCCACCGCCCACGGAAATTCTGATTTTCTTTCATCATTTGTTTTTTGTCCTGAAATGCAACATACAGTTGAAATATCAAAAACATTTCATGGAATGAAACATTCTGAAATTTCAGTTCAGAAATTTTAAAATGAAACCTTTTGGAATGTTTTAAGAATGCTGATTGGAAACTAAACACTGCATTGTGCGTCAACGTTTTGACTTAAAATTATGTTTTGAAGAGAACATCAATTCGGAACCAAAACTTTCTTTTCAATCTTTCTGATGCAAAAATCAACCCTTTTGCCAAAATTGACACTTTCCCCATGGGAAGTTTTGCTTTCAATAAAACCATATTTTCCAGCCAGAAGCTTTCGCCAGAAGCTCTTCCACGAGTTCTTCTTAAAGGACAGACTTCCAAAGGCACAAATAGCAATCAGGTGCCTAATTCCCATAGACATCCAGTGTGAGTTTGGATGGGAGTGGGGGTGGACAATGAAGGGTGTAGAATATTGTCTAACTGTCCATTGCTGATTACATTTCTGAATAACAGCAATAGACTTTACCATATGGCAGAAAGGGATCGCTTGATGTTTTGGCCCAGACTCTGTGCTTTACACCAGCTTTGCCCCTCCTGGCTGCTCCAGAGGCCAGCATAGCATGTGGCATGAGTAGCCCAGGGACTTCTCTGTCTACGGCAACCTTATTCGCAAAGGAGGTGGTGAAGCTACTCCAACAGTCTTTGTAAAGCGCTTTGAGCTTCACTGTCAAATCCAGCATAATCTAATGGGCTAATGGCCAGCTGCTTACCCTCTGTGTTCCCTTCCCTATGGGATCTTTTCCCACTCCCCATCTATTCACCCCGAATAGAAATCATTGTGCTTTCCTCAACCTGCAAAGATTCCCAGGTCTACATGCAGAAGCCTCCATCTTGTGGTCAAGTCGTGAACAGCAGCTCCATTAGGATGGAGAGGAGGTCCTGGGGCACTCACCCGTTCGGCGTGCCAAAGGGAATCCGCTACCTTTGTGCCTGTACAACCCAAACAGAATTTCTGACACTGCCTGTCCTGTAGTGACTCACTCACCCCCTCGAGGACCTTTCTCTGCTGTTCTCTTGAGTTTGTGCTATCACCCCACCCACCCCCGGATGAGTTTTCCATCCCATTTGTTGGGCATCTATCGGGCTGGGAAGAACAATGGGCTAGATCCTGCAGCCTTGTTCAGACTGAGGCCCTTTAGTACCTTATGGATGGATCAGACAAACTCTTTGCCTGTCTGGCGGTCGGGGTGATGATGGCACATGTTGGGGAGGGGGGTTGAGGAAGATCATCCAGGATACAGCAGCACTGGGTGGGCGAGTGGTTATTTATAGAGCTAGGTGGTGAATGGTTTTCCCATCCTGTGATGGGAAATTTTCAAGAATTCAAAATTAAATCCCATCCCAAAATGGGGTGAAATGTCAAAATCTCACAAAATGTTACTTTTCAGATGATTGGTTTGTATTTCAGATCAGGTCAACTGACACATTTCATTTTGAAACATTTCTCTTCAATTTTGATCTTTTAAAAATGTTAACTAAAATTTTGAAAGAAAAAGTCGCTTTGAATCAGGAGATGAACCTTTTTGTTTGGAAACTGTCAAAATGGATGTTTAGACCATTTCAAATCTCCCCCGTCCCCACCCCAACATTTTTCAATTAAGGAGACTTGTCGAAACCGACCCTTTCTCATGAACCGGTTCCGTTTCGGCACGTTGACATTTTCTGATTGAAAAAAAGTTTTCTTGGAAAATTCCCAACTAGCTGTAGTCTATTTATTAACAGAGCTGGGTGAATAGAGGAAACAACTGACTGCAAAGAGCATTTTGCAGTGAATTGGCTTTGAATGTATTTGCATCCCTTTTGGGTGCCAGAGGCATTTATGCACTTGGGGTTTTACTGGCACAGATGCTTGCAGAAAGCACATTTAAGCTAGAGAAGGGCACCAGCCCTTGGACATGGCAGGGGCCGTCCAGCTGAGGGTCACAGCTGTTGACAAACAGGGAGAGCTTCTGTCCAAGGGAGCCAGCTTTCCAATATGACATGGAAGTATCTGCCCAAGAAGCCAGATCTTAGGCATCTGGGCATCCTGTCCTGCAACTATCAGCTCAGAGGCATCAAAGCAAGTAGACGGGCGATTATGCTGGCTCCCAAATATGGGAAGGGCCATTTGGTGCCAACTCTAGGGTACAAGTGTGACGGGTTGGATCACAGAATCCCCCCTGGGAGCTGCCACCTAATGTGCAAAGACTACCCCTGCTCCTGTTTTCCCTGCCAGCTCAGGACTCCAGCACCCTGTCTTGCTGAGTCAGACACTCCTGTCTGGCTCCAACACAGACCAAGGGTCTGAATCACTTGTCCCAAAGCTGCAAGTTTACCTGAAAACAGCTCACAGAAGTGTGCTTGTCTTTACCACTCAGATGCCCAACTCCCAATGGGGTCTAAACCCAGATAAATCCGTTTTACCCTGCATAAAGCTTATGCAGGGCAAACTCATAAATTGTTCGCCCTCTATAACACTGATAGAGAGATATGCACAGTTGTTTGCTCCCCCAGGTATTAATACATACCCTGAGCAAATTACTAAATAAAAAGTGATTTTATTAAATACAGACAGTAGGATCTAAGTGGTTCCAAGTAGTAATGCACAGAACAAAGTAAGTCACAAGCAAAATAAAATAAAATGCGCAAATCTATGCATAATCAAACTAAATACAGATAAGTTCCTCACCAGTTCCAGAATGCTCCCTTTTACAGGCTAATCTTCCTTTAGCCTGGGTCCAGCAATCTCTCACAACCCCTGTAGTCTCTGTCTTTTGTTTCAGTTTCTTTCAAGTATCCTGGGGGGGTGGAGAGGCTCCTTCTTTAGCCAGCTGAAGACAAGATGGAGGGGCCTCCCCCAGGTTTAAATAGACTCTCTCTTGTGGGTGGAGACCTCCCTCCTCCCTCCTATGCAAAGTCCAGCTCCAAGATGGAGTTCTGGAGTCACATGGGCAAGTCACATGTCCCTGCATGACTCAGTCTTTACAGGCTGAAGCCATTGTCCACATGGTATCTTGCATGTCTCCAGGAAGACTTCTTATGTGGATTGGAGCATTCCAAGATGCATTGTTCCCCAAGTGTTTCCTGATCAGGTACTTAACCTGGCGAATTCCTTCCTAAAGAAGCTGACCAAATGCCTCCCAAAGCTTACTTAGAAACCAAGCAAGCATACAGCCCATATTCTTAACCTCAAGTAGAAAATGATATATATATGTACAAATAGGATGAATAGATATAGTAGACCATAACCTTTACGGAGATATGTTACCTGGCACAGGCAGCACAAAACATATTCCAGTTATGTCATACATACATTTATAAGCACCCCCTCCCCATAAAGCCTTATGGGGTACACCGTCACAACAAGAAGTGCTGGTTGAGAGTGTATAGCAAGAGCAGGCCCAAGGTGCATGCTGGGGCTGGTAGGAAGAACTATTTTTAATGAACTTTCCTTCATGCTGGCAATATAACCCTATTAATTCCAGGTGTTCCCTTTCCTTGGGGCTGTGCACTCTGAGGCTGCTGCAGTGTTGAGCTCCCCTGACAGACCTGGCTGTTGCCCTTGATTTATTTACCATTTGCTTTGCTTCTGCAGTACATAGTCTATCTCCGAAGGTTACAAAGTCTTTTCAAAGCTGTATCCAGGGCTGGCTTCAGGCAACCACAAGACAGTCATGTGAAATTAGGCAGCATCCACATCTCTCTGCCTGTGACATCTTTCCCTGGGCTTTGCTGCTCTGAAGGCATCAGATCCCTGTCTGGCCAACGATGGGAGACAGGTCAATTTCAGCAACAACCAAAGCAACCTTTCGCCATGCATGAAGCTTCAGTTCACCTTTCATTCCATCAGCCTCTTTGTGAGCAGCAGGGCCCAGGACTGACTTCCACACAAATCAGGGACTTTATTTAAAGTCGAGGTCTCGCTTGCTTTCGTTTGTATTCCTCTTGATTTCTTAAGTGAATTTTAAGGTGGGGGGCGGGAAGTTGCCAGATCGGCAGCCCTAGCGAACGAAGCCTTTTAAATCCCCAGTCAGACACAGCACTGGCAATGGGAGTCCGAGCTTCTCCAGATTTGCCCTTCCGGTGGGACTTGACCCCCGTGCTGTCATAAAAGGGTGTATGTCGTGTGGGTAGCTGCCATGTTGGTCCCAGGATATTAGAGAGACAAGGTGAGTGGTGGAATATCTTTTATTGGACCAAGTTTTGTTGGGAAGAGAGACAAGCTTTCAGGCTTACGCAGAGCTCTTCATCAGGTCTGGGAAAGGAACTCAGTGTCACAGCTAAATACCAGGTGGAACAGATTGTTTAGCATAAGTAATTAACACTTATTTCAGGGAACCATTCAAGATGAAGTGGCTAGTTAACACCTCTCCAGTCCTGAGGGGAGGAGTATTAAAGTGCCCCACAGTGGCATTGTGGTGCAGTATGGTGTACTGAACTAGCAACTGGGAGACCTGGATTCTATTCTCCGCACCGATGCTGGGTGAGCCTCCTTGTGCCTCAGTTTCCCCATCTGTAAACACCGCTAAAGATACTGATCTCTGTGATGTGCATGGAGGCCTCTGGATGAAAAGCACTAATCATTGCCTAGCCCTAGACACCTAACCTGATGCACTTGCTCCTTCCCCTTGTGCTTTTGGGCCAAATGGAACCTACCCCACACCCCAGCAAACTCTCCCCCCCCACACACACCCGCACCCCAGCAAACTTCCCTCAAAAGCATCGCGTTTCACCAGGCCTTGTGCTGAAATCATCCATGTTCTCAGGCTGGCTCAAAGTTTGTAGCCTTAGCAAACATCTGAGGAACCTGGTCTGAGTCTGACGACACATCACACCAGGTGCATTGTGCCTACTGTAGGTTTTCACAGTGCATAGTTTCCGCCGCTCCTTTTTTGTAAACACAATAACCTCAGAGTTACAAACATCCTGGGAATGGAGGTTGTTCGTAACTCTGAACAAATGTTATGGTTGTTCTTTCAAAAGTTTACAACAGAACATTGACTTAATACAGCTTTGAAACTTTACTATGCAAAAGAAAAACGCTGCTTTTAACTATCTTAATTTAAATGAAACAAGCAAAGAAATAGTTTCCGTACCTTGTCAAATCTTTCTGTTTAAATTTTCCCTTTATTTTTCTAATAGTTTCCGTTTAACACAGTACTGTATTGTATTTGCTTTTTTAAATTTTTTTATTAATTTTTGGTTCTGCAGCTGCGTGATTGTGTATTTCCGGTTCCAAATGAAGCATGTGGTTGACTGGTCAGTTTGTAACTCTGGTGTTCGTAACTCTGAGGTTCTACTGTAGTTCATCTATGGTTACAAAGGCCCCAGCAGCTCCCATAGAGCACCAGGTATCTTTGAACTCAACCCCTCTCAATAATCCAGTCACCTCAGGAGCTCTCCCTCTTTTCCTGCCTGCTCTTCTGTGGTCCCCATGGCAGTAAGGTTCTTGGGACTGCAGAGTCACCTTGCCCCAGCAGAGGGAGCTTTTGAGTGGCACTTAGGGTTGCCAGGTGTCCTCTTTTCGACTGGAATGCCCGGTCAAAAAGGGACCCTGCCAGCTTCAGTCCCGTCGGCATCGCCGACTGGGCCATGAAAAGTCCGATCGGCAGCGCAGCGGGGGCTGGAGCTAAGGCAGGTGCCCTGGCTCCCGGAAGCAGCTGCAAGGTCCCTGCAGCTCCTAGGTGCATGGGTGGCCAGGGAGGCTCCACGCGCTGTTCCCACCCCGAGGGCTGGCTCCGCAGCTCCCATTGGCCAGGAATTGTGACCAATGGGAGCTGCAGGGGCGGCACCTGCAGGCGCAAGGGCAGTCCGTGGAGCCTCCCTGCTGGCCATGCGCCTAGGACCTCAGGGACCTGGCGGCTGCTTCCTGGGAGCTGCAGTAAGTGCCACCGGGATGCTGCACCTCGAACCCCTTCCCACACCCCAGCCTCCTGCCTCATCCTGCAGTCCCTTCCTGCATCCCAAACCTCTCATCCCTGGCCCCTCACCAGATCCCACACCCCCAGCTGGAGTCCACCCCCCTCCCACACTCCAAACCCCTCGGCCCCAGCCTGGAGCCCCCTCCTGCACTCTAAACCCCTCAGCCCTGACCCCATCCCAGAGCCTGCATCTCCAGCTAGAGCCCTTACCCCCCTCCTTACCCCAAGCCCCTGCCCCACTCTGGTGAAAGTGAGGGAGGAAGTGGGGATGGAGCAAGCAGGGGGCAGGTCCTCAGAGAACGGGCAGGGCAGGGGTGTTCAGTTTTGTGCAATTAGAAAGTTGGCAACCCTAGTGGCATGCCCAATGCACTTGGCCCAGGGCGGCTTTTGTATGGAGTGTCCGTTCCCCTGCACAGCAGCACTCTTTTGGGTGAAATGCCCTCTTCTCCACCAGGGGGCGTTGCCACTGGGCTCCTTTGCAATGGAACACCTCGTGCCCCCTGTGGGCTGGAGGGTCGTGTCTGTCAGCACGCTGCGTCCTGGGCATCCTCAGGCAGTCCCCAATGGAACGGGCATCTTTGGGGAGTGCCATGCCCTTGACAATGTTCCCGGGCTTCCAGGTGAGTGTCTCTTCTGGCTGCATAGTCGCATTTTTACTCTCGTAGCAGCGCAGCTCGGGCACTAGCTGAGGACTTAAGGGGTGAAATCCCTGCTCTGCAGTGGTCTCCCTGCTTGACCTTGGACAAGTTTCTCTGTTTCCCAACTGTAAAAATGGGGTTAATAGCACTTCCCTACCTCCCAGGCATGGCTTGAGATTACTGATTGCAAGGTGCTCCCCTACTACATTAATAGGGTCATAAGTCCCTTAGACAGACCTGGCTATTGTAAGGCGGGGAGCAGCCAGGCGTTTGCAGACCATGGAACTGAGCAGTGAGCAGCCTATAAAAAGCTGTGTCACCCCAGACTCCCTCACCACAGCTATTACTTGTCTCCGCTTCCCATTAGCCCTGTTATCCAATTTTCCATTTGCCTGCCTATGAGACACCAGTGATCACTTTGTATCTTGCTCCTCTTACTGTCAGGAGTCTCTTTGGGAAGTGTATCCAGGAAGCTTATGCTTAATGACTGTGCTGATGCTGGATCCTGTGTCATAAAGAGGCAACTCATGAAGGTTTGGCCTTGAGAAGAATAGCCAGGAGACTGCCAGCTACTATCAAAGTGCTCACAAAGAGGTGAAGGGGACAGGGAATGAAGATGTTGTCTGGATAACCTCAAGGAAGAGACAGGGAGAAATCAAGGCAGCTGACAAAGTTATTACCGATGCAGCATTCTGACAGCAAGGTACTTTACACGCCGTACAAAGCCTTCCTGAGAAGGTAGGTTTCTCTGCACCACAACCAGGATCTCGTTCACCAGGCCAGTGTGAAGAAAATAGGTTTTGTTCTGTCAGTCTCTGGAAGGGACAAGGTGGGCTAGCCTAGGCTGGCAAGGCTGTGTGGGTAGGGGATCCACTGTGGGATGATATACCAGGAATGCCTGTGTTCGAATCCTGACTCTGCCAGCTTGAGCTAGTCACTTAACCTTGCTGTGCCTCAGTTTCCACAATCCTCTTTACCAAGGATTAGTTCTTTAAGGATTAAAAAGCACCTGGAAGGTTTTAAGCTGAGCAAAAACTTTCCATCCCCTGGGAAATTCTGACACTTTGACATATATTTGCTCCCAAATCGTGACAAAAAGGTGAAATTTCAAAATTTTTGGCAGAATGGAAATTCCAAAAAAATTTCACTTTGGAAACATTGAAATGTTTGGGTTTCACATTTTTGATCGAAAGCAAATATTCTGACATTCCCCAAATCAAAATGTTTCGGTCTGGTTTATTGAACTGATCCGACATACTTCCTTTTGTAATGAACTGGCTTGTGTGTATGCATAACACTGCTTTCTGCTGCATGATATCTGCGTACTCAGCTGTGTGTTCTGGGCCCTATACTGCTAACAGCTACTGGAGTTTCCCCTTTAACTCAGGCAATAGGACAGCAAAGCCTTTTCAGTCCACTCACCAGGGGCATCTGGGACTCTGCTTTGCTTCAAGACTTAACCTAATTGTTTTTTTGTTTTTTTTTAATTCTAGTAACAGCACCCTGTGACTCTCTGGTAACCGCACATGTCCCCTCTGTGCCCAGTTCGCAGAAGATATTGGCCTGCTACAGCTCTCAGCTACTTCTACAGTGGGGGGCCCCACTTAAGTGACGACTGCCATCTCGGCAGACAATGGGAACCTCCAAAGCTAAAAGCCTGAGGCTCTACAGCTTGAGATAAAGGGTGTCACAGACCCAGATCCTCTGTGGATTGGGCACTGACTAGCCATGGTCCCTGTCCATTCCACCTCCCACCATGCTCCTTCTTTCCATGACTCGTCTAGTTACTGACCCCTCTCATGTATCAGGGGGTAGCCGTGTTAGTCTGTATCCACAAAAACAACAAGGAGTCTGGTGGCACCTTAAAGACTAACAGATTTATTTGGGCATAAGCTTTTGTGGGTAAAAAACCTCACTTCTCTCATGTGAGGTTGTTTTTAGGCTTGCTTTCAGGAGAACCCATCCACAATGCTATCTTTTATACCAATGACTTGTTATATCTAGGATTGTTATAACACAGTGATCTCCCAAAGCACAGGCCCCCATAGCAGGAGGAGGATCTAAGCTGTATCCCCGCTGCCTTGGTGAATTTCAGAGCAGCCATGATGCAGACATAACAGAGTAACGTAGGAAATGCTATATCAGATTGGACCAATCATAACCACACGAGAGGGGTCAGTAACTAGATGAGTCATGGAAAGAAAGAGCGTGGTGGGAGATGGAATGGACAGAGACCATGGCAATTGCAACTTGCTAGTCAGTGCCCAATTCACAGAGGATCTGGGTCTGTAATAGGCTCGGTAGCTAAGGGTATCTATCTCTTTATCTCAAGCTATAGAGTCTCAGGAGAGCCTCTGAGAGTGGCCCTTACTAGATCTGTTGGAGGAAGGCGCAAAATCCTCTGATAAACAATTAGGTGCATGATTTATGGCAGGGGTTGATACCATGTGTATATTTTTACCCTAGATAAGGTCAATGTGGGTGATATTTCACAGCTGATCTTTTTGCCTCAATAATATCACGTGGCAGTGAGTTCCAAGGGATAATTTTGTATCATGCAAAATTTGTTTCCTTTATTCAATTTTCAATGTACTTCATTTTCATTTCATTGGGCTCCCCTTTTTCATTTACTGTAAGACAGGGTAGATAGGAACTCCCAGCAGACTTTCTCTGTACTATTCATCAGTAGAGCAGGAGCAGAGTCAAGAGTTGACAAACTCTTTTCCCTTGTAACCCCGTTTTGAATTGCTCAGAACTTTTTGAAAATTTTCACCTTGTGGGCTGACGCTTTTTAGGCTTCGGGGCTGCTTGAAGGTAAATATCTTTTGTATTTTATAGTCAAAACCAAAAACAGCTATTTTTGAGCAGGACAATGGAAAAAATACACCTTCCCCTAAATTAAAAAAAAAAAAAGAATTGTGTAACCAGTTTTTGAACAGAACGACAGTGGAAATGGCTGGGGAAAGGAAGAATATTTTACCAAGCTACGAGACTGGGAAAATTGCACTTATTGTGCATACATAGTACTGTTTGCCCTGAGTTTCCTGCTAAGTGTGTAAAGGGCATAGTTAAGAAACAATGAGCTGTTCATGAGTGAGTGGCTACCTTTACTGTGTTTAGGAGAGACAAATGAGTGAGGGGAGACAACTGTGACTATGTAAGGTCCACAGCTGGGAGAAGAATTCTGATGCACCTTAGTAGTTCGACAGCCCATGGAGTTCAGAGGAGACATGGAAGATGGAGGTAGATGTCCTGTGGACATGAGCAGGGCTCTGAGGTGCTATGGTAGAACAAATTAATAATACCTGTGGGCCCCCCCCCCCCCACCTAGGAGCCAGACCTGCTCGTCGTTTCCGGGGCACGGTGCCAGCCAGGACAGGTAGGGACTAGCCTGCCTTAGACCTGCAGCACTGCCGACCGGACTTTTAACGGCCCGGTCGGTGGTGCTGACCGGAGCCACCACAGTCCCTTTTCGACTGAGCGTTTTGGTCGAAAACCAGACACATGGCAACCCTAGCCATGGTCCCAGCTCCAACCTTGAGCTCAAGCTGTAGTGACTCAGACTCGGAGCTCTAGAGGTCCCTGCGTCAGTCCCTGTTGGCCAAGATGGCAGCCCTCACATGAGCAGCAGAAGGAACTGGTGCCTGGTTGAGGAGTGCATGGGGCGCCCAGCCTTTCCAGCCTGTAGGTGGGGCAGGCTTGATGGGAGAGAACTGCCCTGGTAGAGGGGGAAAGAGACAGAGGCCATTGCTTCCAGCCATCCCTCCCTTCCAGGGGACAGAGACCCTGCCCCCAGCTTCCCCAGGGGAACAGGATGGCTGTAAGCTCTACCTGGGCCCTCGACAGCAGGGTGTGGATGGGAAGAGGGTGATTGGGGAACTATTTTGATTCACTCCAAGCATTAGTACTGAGCTGGTAACATCACAAAGGCCTGTGCTTTGGCTGCAGACTAATAAGCTAGAGGAGCGAAGCCAGTGCGTGACCTCAAAGTCCTTAACATCATCCCAGCAAGCCAGCAGGGCAGGGCCAGTGAGGTCAGAGAGGCCTGCTTCTTCGCAGGCAACCAACCCTCCAAAGCTGATGAGTAACCTCTCAAAAGCCAGTGCATTGACATCGGACTGGCATGCTAGAGCAGGTGACCCATAACCTCCCAGAGGGCCTTGAAATCAGCCAGGGAAGCTGAGGGGCCCTGCCAATGACTGCAAAGAACCCCGGCCTTGACATCAGCCCAACTGCCTAGACCCGGGCTGAAATTTTCCAAAAACTACTCATGATTTCATTTGCTCAATGTGAGACCCCTGGAAGGGGTCTGATTTTCAGAAAGTGCTGAGCCCCCCCCCCCCCCCCCCCCCCCCCCGCCGCCTCCGAAAATCAAGCCCTTCTATAGTGCCAGGTTGGACACTTATGAATGCTTCTTTTTTCTTTTTAATCTCTTGGCCCTGAGGTGTAATGGATAACCCAGGCTTTCTAATACCATAATTTAAATGATACATTATCCAGTTCTCAGTTAAGTTTTATATCATCTGTGCTAATCAAGCTGGTGTGCATAGTCCAGTTGTATAGGTACTGTTTACTTGACTGAATATTTCCAGGTTGTCAATTAGCATAAACGATTCCCTAATGCAGCTAATTTGCTTACCCATCATACTTGGGAAATGTCTGGTTTGGACAGTTCTTGGCTGGTGAGGCAACTTTGCACAGATCCAGGAAAGAGCTCAACAAAAATCGATGAGACAAATGGCAGCTACATGTCAGATGTGCAGCTCTTATCTTTACAAATATGCACCATGCCACAGATGAATAAGAACATAGTATCGCGAGGACTTGAAAATAAACTTTCCCATGTTCCACATGAGCTGCTGCACAAGCAGGGCTGGATTTGAAAGGAGTTGCATGGAGCATTGTCTCTGCATGGCAGCGTGAGTAGCACAAGAGGATTCATTGCAAAGGGAATTCTCCAAAACTCCCTTCCCTGCAGGGTATGGGTGTTTTGCATCAGTGATCACAGAAGCTACTCCCATGCATTGAATGTAGTAGATTCCATGGACAGGCTTCCCACTCAGCTTGTAGACAGGGGAAGAAGATACCTCTCCACCCACACATCTAATCACTGCTCAGCTAGCCCTGATACTGGACTCTGGATTTCCCCTGCTTCTCCCAGGTCCGCTTTGCTACAGAAACCTGGAGAAGCAGAGGAAATAGAGACCAAACCAGGAGTGGTGAAGTGGAGAGGCCAATGTGTGAAATGATGCAGTATCTGGAGGTCAGTTTCATCTGGGCATGGAGGAGAGCTGGTTGGGACTTTTTTCCCCATCAAAAATGAATTTGGATAATAAGTTTTCCCACATACAGACATTCATGTTTTCATGGAAAATTTTCATTTGCGACTAAATTTTCCAGTTTTTGACTCTCTCTCTCTCTCACACACACACACACACACACACACACACACAAAAGTAAACCCCCCCAAAAGTAAACCCTGCCAAAAGTTAGTAAAATGTTTTCAGTAACACTTTTCAGTTTTTGAAAATTGAAATATTATTTTTTTTTCAGTTTTATAATCAAGGAAACAATAACAAATGTTCACAGGAAATTTAATTCCCCCCTTCCCCTCCCCAAAATTTGCAAAATCTCATGTGAAAAATAATTGACATTTTCTGACCAGCTCTAATTATGGGGTCTGTCTTCACTTTGTAGAGTTTGGGATCAAAATCTTTATAAAAGTGTTGGAGATTCTCCTCAATTCTGCAGAGCATTTCAATTCTTTCTGGAGCTACTTTGGTCTTTCATGGAAACAGAACTTGAGGCTCAGGCAATGGAATTTGATTTGCAGAGAGAATCTTCTTAATATCTATTATTATTTGTATTACTGTCATGGATCATTAAAACTAATATCTCTTTATTTAAAAAAGGAATGCAGTCGTGGCAGAATCTCTACCAAAGTAAGAAACTCGTGAGAGGAGTGATGGATGGCTTTGATGATGACTCTTAGTAAAGTCTAATTCCTCCCTCAGCCCCATTTATACTAAAACTTAGAGCTGGTTAAATTTTTTTTCTTTTGATTTTTCAAAATTCTGACAATTTCAAAATTTGAAAACATTGTGGAAAAATTCAGATGTAACTTTCTGCAATATTTGTTCGCCTGTTTTTCTACATGCCGTATAGAGGCTGAAATTGTTGAATGTCAAAATACAAAGTGGGGCTGGAGGGAGATTTCAACACTTTTCTTTCTTTTTTTTTTTTTTTAATGTTCCCCTTTTTTCCCAACCAGTTCTGCTGAAAATATTGCTAACATGCAGTGCTTCCAGATGTCCAGTGCTTTGCAGAAGTATTCAAAAGTGCTTCTGTGTCTCTATAAAGAACTATCCTTGTTTATAAAGGCTGCTTCTATTCTAATCTATTCAGATTCCTATATTGCACCCATTAGCTCGATAGCTGTGCTACAGTGAGCAGAAAAGCCAGTGCATTTTAATGGAACTTTCAACCCCTCTGCTGGAGTGTTGCCAACTCTTGGTGCTTCTGTTAAAGCTGCAGCTTCTGGATTCATGTGACTAGGTGAGAAGCTCAGCATTCGTTTTTTTTAAAAAAAGTCATTTCTAGCTCTCATGGTTGCAGGGAGAAGCTTGAAACTGTGCATAGATTCACAGATTTTTAAGGCCAGGTGGCGTCATTAGATCATCTAGTCTGACCTGTATACCACAGGCCAGAGATTTTCACCTAACTATCGCTGTACTGAGCTTAATCACATGTGTTTGACTAAAGCATGTCTTCCACAAAGGCAGCCAGCCCTGAGCTGAAAACCGCAAGAGATGAAAACTACACCACTTCCCTTGGTAGTTTGTCCCAGTGGAGAATCGCTCACTCTGTTAAAAAGTTGTGCCTTAAAACATGAATCCCAAATGCTCAAAAAACATAAGGCATTTA
Organism: Emys orbicularis; assembly: GCF_028017835.1. Taxonomy (NCBI): domain Eukaryota; kingdom Metazoa; phylum Chordata; order Testudines; family Emydidae; genus Emys; species Emys orbicularis. Next base: position 64,093,044 of record NC_088690.1, on the reverse strand, counting down.
AAAATATATATATTTTAAAATCTCGTGATTTTTAAGCCACTCTTGTGATTTCTTGGGGCCTGAGTCATGATTTTTTGAATGCCTGGTTTGGCAGTGCTGCTGTTGTAGCTCAACAACTCATTTAAATTCTCCTGAGGTGTTGGTACCTCTTGCTTGGACTAGAGGTGTGGCTTCTTGGCCTGGCATTGACGCTTCATAATTTACACCTGGATTCAGCAAGGCATTTAAGTATCTGCTTTGCTTTAAGCTGGGATGTGTGTGCTTTGCCTCATAGGGATGGATTTGAACCCATCTTAAAACAAAGCGTGTATTTAAAGCTCAGAGTTGCACCTGAAGCATTGAATTCAATGGGAGTCTTTCCACTGACTTCAGTGGGCTTTGGATCAGCCCTTCAGCACGTGATTAAGTCACACCAAAATGAATCCGGGCCTAATAATTTCCCTGGGATGCCTTAGAAACAGGTTGAGGGTTACCAAAACACGGAGTTCCTATTTAATTTTAAAAAGGAAGAGCAGCCCCTACCTTCCACTGATAATCAGGTGATTCTGACCTTCTAGCTGGACCCAAAATGTCTTTAACTATCACTGCCCAGTGCAGAATGGGACAACATTCTGGACTCTGCCTTAAAACTCAGGGGCTGGGACAGCCTGACCCATTGCAATATACAAGGCAACAGTATGATGCCAGTTCTGCACACTGTCCACTAGAGGTAGCCAGAGTTGCACACAAGCAGGTTCTGATACTTGGAGATTCTAGGTCCCCAACCCTAAATCAGCATCAATATACATGATTATCCTGCCATTAAAGGCACCCATCCAAACACAGAAGGTTATTCATTCACAGCTCTCTCTTTTATTTATTCTCTCTCAGTATGTGTCTTATAGCTGTATTTCCACACCAGGATAGCTAAGACAGTGAAGGCTGTGTCAGCATTTTCCCATTGTAAACCAGTCATTTCGGGGGTTTATAAGTAGACTCAAAAATTCACTCTGTTGCTGAAATTCATCATTTGTGTTTTCCAGCCTTGGGGACAAATGTGTACAAAATCAGAAGGGGGGGGGGGGGGAGGAGAAAAATAACTGTGTTCCAAGAAGGAATAACAAATAACTTACATAAAGCTAGTGGATTAAGGGGCTTGTCCCCCCCTTCTTTCCCCCAAATAAAGATTTAATTTATAGAAATGACATTTTGCCAGTTTAATCCATAAGTACTATTTATGCATGCATAGTGGTGTACAGTAGATGGAGAATGCTAAATCAAACACAGCAATCAGCCCAGAGAGCCTCCAGCTTGAAGGCACAAATGGGAGGTTAGCATGACAAGAAGCACACGGAGTGGTTTTCCTAGCATATTGCTGCATGGTCATTCTGTCTGAAATGCTCCATGCAATGGATGTTTCTTTTAGGAGTGTTTGGAACGAGAAGAAGCAGGGATCTTGGTATTGGTCAATTTCATCTGGGAGTCTTTGGATAATGTTAGAAAAGTCTGAATCCAATCAAGCTGAGTGATCTCATTTCATGAGCTGCTTACAAGAAGAGGTGGAAATATTTTCCCCCAAAGGAATTTTAGCCCTCACTTGAAAAACAGCAGGAAAACCGATTAGTGCTCACCCATTGCAAAGGGCTTCATGGGCCAAAACCCTTCAGGGAAGGGTTACAAAGCCGTTGAAGTCTTGTTTGTTCATCACTGACAAGGTAGGCTTCACTGACTGAAAATTACCATCTGAAGACTGTTTAGTAATATATCAGAAATGAGTTAGGGGTCTCAGTCCAGTTGCTTATGGTTAGGTGTTCATATCATAACAATCACCGTCACTGGCAGGAACTCAACAGGGAGATCAAGGGTTGAATACACCATGAAGACCTAATTTCTCCCTCACTCCGGGAGGCGATCCCTCTAGTTCAGGGCTAAGGCCCTCTGTGTAGTGGCTGTTTCACCCACACTACATTTGCTTTGTGGGGGGGCTGATCAAAAGCTCAGTAGAGCCAATGGGAATCTTCAGAGGGCTTTGGATCAGGCCCAAGATAAAGGACTTCAGACTTGTGAAATGTCACTCTTGCAACTTTTCACCAGAATTAAAGCCAGTAAAGAACAGGGTGATTAAAAAAAGTCTAGGGACAAGAAAGACACCAACTGGGAAGGAATAATTACTTTCTATCAATGTAATAGGTGCATCTAGGTTGTCTTTGAGTAAAATGTTACCACAGGAACTTCCCTACATAACCACTAGGGTGAATTGGGTAACACAGTTCTTTAAACAACCCCTAACTACCCAGTTACTTGAGGGCAACTTCTGGATTATTGGTATCAAAGATGGTATGTCCTTTGCTGGGAGACCGTGTCCTGACATGGCTGGAGATCCAGGAGGTGGAGAAGCGCTTTTGTGTGATGTTCGTGGAGGCACCCATAGGTCTGTTTGGCTACAGACTCTGTTAGTTAAGATTTTTAGGCATATTTGCAACAATGTGCATTTTACATTGGCTCAAAACACACATCAACACAAAAGGCCATAGGGCTCTATAGGCTAATGACTAACTTGTAACAGTTGGGTGGAGTGAAGCAAAAATATTCTGCTAAGAAAATACAAATGGGAGACATTCATATTGCGTGGCGTATTAGCTGTGTCCTCATTTAGCCTCAGACTCAGTGTTTGCATGTGCCTAAACCGAACTGCGCAGAGCTGGAAGCATGGGCCTGATTCTCCATTGCTCTGCTTCTTGGGTAGTTCTTTGTGTCAGCCCAACATGAGGGCAATTGCCACCATCCTGAACTGTAAGTATTCCACACCCACTTTGCCCTAGTTTAAATGAGTGCATAAGATGCAGCATAATGATGATCACATCCCATGTGTTTATTCTGACCATAAATGGGTCAATTAATATCATCACATTGAAATGGTTGAAATTTTCCATTTGAAGCATCTTTTCAACAACAACAAAAAGGCTTCTTCGTCAAGCCAATTTTGACTAAATTTGCGGGGTTTTCATTGAAAACCAGATCCTTTTTAAAGAAAAATGTTGATGAAAATGGAATTAAGATGGTTCCAAGCTATTAGAACAGGACACATACGCTATAGACCAGGGGCGGGCAACCTTTTTGGCCTGAGGGCCGCATCGGGTTTCGGAAATTGTATGGAGGGCCGGTTAGCGGAGGTTGTGCCTCCCCAAACAGCCAGGCATGGCTCGGCCCCCGCCCCCTATTTGCCCCCCCTGCTTCTTGCCCCCTGATGCCCCCCCAGGACCCCTGCCCCATCCACCCCCCCCGCTCCCTGTCCCCTGACGACCCCAGAACCCCCACCCCTGACTGCCCCCCACCACCTCATCCAACCCCCCTCTCTCCTTCCTGACTGCCCCCCAGGGACCCTTGCCCCATCCAACCACCCCTTCTCCCTGTCCCCTGACTGCCCCTGCAACCCCTGCCCCTGACTGCCCCCCACCGCCCCATCCAACCCACCCTCTCCTTCCTGACTGCCCCCCCAGGACCCCTGCCCCTATTCAACCCCCCTGTTCCCCGCCCTCTGACCGCCCCAACCCCTATCCACACCCCCACCCGCTGACCACCACCCTGAACTCCCCTGCCCTCTATCCAAGCCCCCCGCTCCCTGCCCCCTTACCGCACTGCCTGGAGCACCGGTGGCTGGCGGCCACCCGGCTGGAGATAGCCATGCACCGCGCAGCACAGAGCACCGGGTCAGGCCCTGTCTCTGCAGCTGCGCTGCCTCAGGAGCTCGCAGCCCCGCTGCCCAGAGCATTGCGTCAGCGGCGGGGCGAGCTGAGGCTGTGCGGGAGGGGGAACAGTGGGGGAGGGGCCGGGGGCTAGCCTCCCGGGCCAGGAGCTCCGGGGCCGGGCAGGAGGGTCCTGCGGGCCGGATGTGGCCCCCGGGCTGTAGTTTGCCCACCTCTGCTATAGACTGTTTGGGCAAAGAACTCACGTACAAACACAGGTACACAGTGCTTAGCACAGTGATCGTGTAGTTTGAGAGTTCCTGACATTGACCAGCTGATTATGTCTGACCAAGCATCAGTAGGAAGGTCCTTTGATAAAGACGCTCATGCAATAAGAGGCAGTGAGCTGTCCCACATTTAAATCGGGGACGAGCTGCAGAAAAAAAGCCCAACATATTCTGAAATAATGCCCTTTTCCACTCCAGCCATCCACATCAGCTGTCATCACCACACTGCATGATGAAGAATTCTTCTTTGCCACTCTCCAGTAACTTCATTCATTTGAGGGACGGCTGATGATTCAAGAAGGGAGGCTCTCCACCAAACTGGCTTATCACCCATAGTTTTCTTGGTTTTGGAAGCATGGGCCTCAAGCATAGATGTTTGATTAATCTGGCCCATACCACCATCATCATCATCAGGAATGGTGTCCCTAGCCTCTGTTTGCCAGAAGCTGGGATTGGGTGACAGGGCATGGATCACTTGATGATAACCTGTCTGTTCATTCCCTTTGGGGCACCTGCCATTGGTCACTGTCAGAGGACAGGATACTGGGCTTGATGGACCTTTGGTCTGACCCAGTATGGCCATTCTTATGTTCTTTGCTGAAAGCATCAGCATGATGGTAAAGGCCAAAAGGATGCCAGCTTGCCCGGAGTCGTCATAGCAAGCCAGCTCTTTCAAATGGGAGGGGTTTGAGTCTGGCTTTCTCAAAGATAGCTCGTCCCTTCTTGGGTACAGATCTCCATACGTGTCAGACCACTGCAATGCCAGCCTCTTCAAGCAAATGCTTGAGGCTGTTTTTAAGCTGGAGATGTTGCCTTCCACTCTGGCTTGAGCCTCCACCTGGTTCACTGCCGAAGACTTTAGGTGGGAGATGTTTAGCGGACAATTGACCATTCTGTCCAGCCCAACAGAATTAAGGATAGTGGTAGCACCTGTGAGCTTTGACTGATGAGGAATGTGAACACTGAACATACAGTTATGCTAGCTGATGATGAGACTCCGTCTGAGGCAATGCATATGGAAGGCATCGATATGAAGATGAGTTTTTAAATGGATCTTAAAGGCAAACTGAAAGACATACTACATGAGCAGGGGGTTGGACTAGATGACCTCCTAAGGTCTCTTCCAACCCTAAGCTTCTATGATTCTGTGTCCACATCTGGGATGAAGGATTCTGCATTTGGATTCCATAGAAAGATAGGGGTTGGAAAGGACCTTAGGAGGTCATCTAACCCATTCCCTCCCCCCCCCCCCCCCCACTGAGGCAGGATCAAGTCAACGAAGACCATCCCTGACATGTTTGTCTTACCTCTTCTTAAAAACTTCCAAGAATCCATAACCACCCTGGCTAACCTGTTCCACTGCTGAACTCCCCTTGGATATTAGGAAATGCTTTCTAACCCTAAGGTAAATCACTCTTGCTGCTACCTAAGCCCCTTGCTTTTTGTCCTACCCTTGGTGGATGTGGAGAACAATTGATCACCATCTGGTTTATAACCACTTTGTGAAATAATGGGGGCGGATATTGCTAGCCCCTAAAGCAGAGAAGGGAGCTGCCTTCCTTGCATAGATTTAATTGACTTGGATGTCGTTGGCTGCTGCACAGGAAAGATAGACATAGACTGCAGTATTACAAAGCCCAAGCATTCAAAAATCATGAGTCAGCCTCCCCAAAATCATGAGATTCTTTAAAATATCGTGATTTTTATGATATATATATTTTATTTGCCTAATCTTTTAAAAACTTGCCCTATAGGGTTTGAGCTTTTAAGATTCACATTTTCAAATGTTTCTCGGCAACCAGCAGGGCTAGAAATTTGTTTTATTGAATGAAAGCTGAGATTCTCACCTGACTCCAGAAGCTGGGGCTTTAAGAGTAACATCAATATCATGCAGCTTAGGATAAAACTGTGAGAGTCAGAAATGCTGATTGTGGTTCTTAGCAGCTTAGTAAAGGAGGAATAAATTGTTAATAGACCTAGTAAAAAAACAGAGTAAACAGAATTATTATAAAATTTTTGAATTTTTTTCATTTTTTCAATCAAAATTTCCTAGACACTTCACAAGTTGAAAAATTTCAACCAGTTCAAGTTTTTTAACTGTGTTGTGTTGAGCTGTAATATAGAAAAACCTGCACATATATTCAGTTATGGGTTTTGTATCTTAATCCAGTCTTTTAAAATGAACAAATAGATTTATTTTTTTTAAAGAAGAAGAAAAAAGGCAGTAGAGTTTCTTGCAATGAGAAAATCTCTGGGGCGGCATGAAATAGTATGTGCATAACTCTTGATAGCAATAGCTCCAAGCCAAATTTCCTGAATTTCCAGGCTGAAAACACACCCCTATATTACTGTTTTATTCTCCTCTGAATAAAAATTCCATGACTAATAAAGAAAAAAGCATCTATCTGTGAGTCACACCAATCAGATGGTCTGATTTCCTTTAGTGGGAGTCACATGGGACTCATTTGGTGTAAACAGTAGAGCTGAGCAAAGTTTTTTTTTTTTTTGACAAACTTTTTTGCTTTTCAGTGAAAAATGCAGTGTCAGCCACACCGAAACATTTTGTGAATTTTGTGTCAATATTGCTGACCTGTTTCAGTTGGGGGGAGGAGGGGAAATAACCTCTTAAAAAATCAAAATGTTTTGTTGTGAAGGTTTCTGAATGAGATTTTTTTTTATTTGAAACTTTTGTTTTGAAATGTCCTTAATTTTTTTTTTAAAAATTGCTCAAAATCTGCACAAAACCATTTAATTTGCCACAGTGAATTTCCCCCCACACACACGTTTTGATTCACCAAAAAATTTCATTTTCGGTTCCCCCGAAATTTCCCAGATTTCCCCCTCCCCCCACAATTTTTTGTAATTGCCAATGAATCAAAAAATCTGAATTGTGCTCACCTCTAGTAACCGCAGATGACGCGGCTCAGTGGGCACCAATCCCTGTTGTATCAGTCTCCCCCATTAGTGACCAGAGGTTTGGAAGAGGCAGTCGGTAGTGAGGACAGTGCTATCAACTAGGGCTGTCGATTAATCACAGTTAACTCACATGATTAACTCAAAAAAATTAATCACAATTAAAAACATTAATCACAGTTTTAATCGCACTGATAAACAATATTCTATTGTTTAATAAATGTATTAAATAGTTTTGGATTTTTTTTACATTTTCATATATTTTGTATTCTGTGTTGTAATTGAAATCTAAGTGTATATTATTTTTTATTATAAATATTTGCACTGTAAAAATTATAAACAAAAGAAATAGTAATTTTCAGTTTACCTCATACAAGTACTGTAGTGCAATCTCTTTGTCATAAAAGTGCAACTTACAAATGTAGAATTTTTTTTGTTACATAACTGCACTCAAAAACAAAACAATGTAAAACTTCAGAGCCTACAGGTCCACTCAGTCCTACTTCTTGTTCAGCCAATCGCTCAGACAAACAAGTTTGTTTACGTTTACAGGAGATAATGCTGCCCTTTTCTTATTTACAATGTCACCAGAAAGTGAGAACAGGCATTTGCATGGCATTTTTGTAGCTGGCATTGCAAGGTATTTACGTGCCAGATATGTTAAACATTCATATGCCCCTTCATGCTTCGGCCACCATTCCAGAGGACATGCTTCCATGCTGATGATGCCCATTAAAAAAAATGCATTAATTAAATTTGTGATACAATTCTCCCCCAAGGAGTTCAATGTCCCTTGTTCTGTTTTACCCACATTCTGCCATATATTTCATGTTATAGCAGTCTCGGATGATGACTCAGCACATGTTGTTTGTTTTAAGAACACTTTCACTGCAGATTTGATAAAACACAAAGAAGGTACCAATGTGAGATTTCTAAAGATAGCTACAGCATCGACCCAAGGTTTAAGAATCTGAAGTGCCTTCCATAATCTGAGAGGCATGAGGTGTGGAGCATGCAGGGCCGGCTCCAGGGTTTTGGCCGCCCCAAGCAGCCAAACAAACAAACAAACAAAAAGCCACGATCGCGATCTGCGGCGGCAATTCAACGGGAGGTCCTTCGCTCCGAGCAGGAGTGAGGGACCGTCCTCCGAATTGCCGCCGAACAGCTGGATGTGCCGCTCGTCTCCAAAGTGGCCGCCCCAAGCACCTGCTTGGTAAGCTGGTGCCTGGAGCCGGCCCTGGGAGCATGCTCTCAGAAGTCTTAAAAGAGCAACACTCTGATGTGGAAACTACAGAACCCAAACCACCAAAAAAGAAAGCTGCTTTGGATTGTCATTGAGCAGAACTCATCATCAGCATGGACGCGTATGCCCTGGAATGGTGGTTGAAGAATGAAGGGACATATGAATCTTTAGTGCATCTGACACGTAAATATTTTGCGACGCTGGCTACAACAGTGCCATGAGAATGCCTGTTCTCACTTTCAAGTAACATTGTAAACAAGAAGCGGGCAGCATTATCTCCTGCAAATGTAAACAAACTTGTTTGAGCGATTGGCTGAACAAGAAATAGGACTGAGTGGACTTGCAGGCTGTAAAATTTTACATTGTTTTATTTTTGAATGCAGGGTTTTTTTTACATAATTCTACATTAAGTTCAACTTTCATGATAGAGATTGCACTACATTAGTTGTATTAGGTGAATATTTTTTGTTTTTTAAAGTGCAAATATTTGTAATAAAAAATAAATATAAAGTGAGCACTGTACACTTTGTATTCTGTGTTGTAATTGAAATCAATATATTTGAAAATGTAGAAAACATCCAAAAATATTTAAATAAATGGTATTCTATTATTGATAGTGTAATTAATCACGCGACTTCTTTTTTTAATCGCTTGGCAGCCCTACTATCAACCTGAGTCACCATTGGTCCTGCAGCACAGGTAGCAGATTTAGTTGCTTAGAATCTGAAGATTCCCAGTTCAGTTGCCAAGGTGGAGGTTCCTACAGGCAGTTGGGCTGGTTGGCTGTTTTCAGATCCCTGCCCATGACTGATCTCAGATACTTATTGTTTTTGACAGTACTGCATATAGGCCTTGATTCAGGAAAGCACTTATGCACATGTTTAAGGTCATCCTGACCAAGGAAAGTACTTGAACGCATGCTTGGCTTTAAGGATACTGTGACATAGAGACCCCTTGTGAAAGGGTCCCCTGTTCTTTACAAATAGCGCTCACCTTAGACTTGCCAAACTCACTACACCGTGTCCTTACAGAACATTTCTCTGTTGCCTACCTATGCCACACCCCCAGAACAGTCAATGGAAAACCATCAAAGACAATTGCAAATGGTCAAAGCAACTCTGAGGTGAACAGGACCCTTCCACTGGGCGGGAGATGGCCCTGGCTGGGAATAAAGACAGAAGACTTTAGTAGAACAGAGAAGGCAAAGGCACTGTGTATCTGTTCAGCCATTCATGGAGAAAACCTTTTAAGGAGTGCGGGGAGAGGGTGGTTCATGAAGGTTTGGATCCTGGTTCTCGTGAAACCAGCCAGCTCTGCACAGACTGAACTTTGTGTTGTAACCGGTTATTTCCATCACTTTCTCTCACTTCTTGTTCAAGCTTTTTTTTTTTTATTTATTTATTTTTATCTGCAGTGATCAGTAGCACTGTCTGCTTTGCAGGAGTGGTGGTTTAAGATCTGCAGATTTATCTGGGGTACAATGCACCTTTGGGTGCAGAGGGCCTGGGATTTCGGTGTGTGTTGGGCTGGATATCACAGGGGAGCAATTCCCAGGGACTCGGGGATAGGGTGCACCGATTGTTAACCTGCAAGGTGAGGCTAGGGCCAGCATTGTTCTGAGGAGAGCGCTGGAGTGGCTGAAGGGCTGTCAGTGTCAGGGAGCTGACCCCCAGCTACCACCAGAAAGACTCCTTCATGCTGGAGGCAGGTGGTAATGAGGTGACCCTCAGTCCTGGGTACCCCAAGAACCATCACAGGTATGCCTAGTTTTAAGGGACATGCCTGTGAGAACATCCATATACATACTCTCACACCTACGCAGGAACAAGACATCTGCGTTAGTCCATTGACAATGGCCCCTCTTCAGCAAAATGCCTCCACACAGTCTGTCTTTAACTTTTCTGGAGCGACTCACATGCTCACAGTTTAAGCATGTGCTCAGATACTTTGCTGAACCTGGGCTACTATCAGGCGTAGGGCCTTTATTTTTCTTGTATATGTGTTTGTGGTGGGGTGAAACCCTTTGTGACTAACAATTCCGCACGCACAGTGGTGTGAATAAGGGCCTTCATTCACACCCAAACAGGAGAAAAATCTTTTTTTTCTTCTTCTTCTTCTCTCAGAGTGGGTGAAGCCCCTAAAACATGGTACAATACATTGGCACACATGACATTTCTCTCCCCTTCTTGAGCCAACCTTGCCCAAAGTCAGGCTCCTAAATCTACAGCTAGGTGCCCAGATAGAAGTGACCTGATTTTCAAAAGTGCTGAGCACCAGCAGCTCCTACTGACTTAAATATTGTGTGAGGAGACTAACGCTAGGTTGGAAAGCTTTGACTATTGAAATAGAGCTAGACTTCCTCCCTCCCTACACAAGCAGGCCCCCCTGATTCTGAGCGGGCTACATGTGCGGTCCCCTGGAAGTTGGGAGGAAGCGTGGCGCCGTGAGAATTGGGGAAGTGCCAACCAATTGCTCTGTATGGAAGTGGCACCACAGGGAGTGGGTGGGTGAGGTTCTATGGCCTGCGATGTGCAGGAGGTCAGACGATGATCACGATGGTCCCTTCTGACCTTAAAGTCTCTGAGTGCTGGGCTGGAGCGGTAGAAAGGCGGAGTGCCAGCAGGGTGAGGGGCTGGGCTGGGAACGAGGCAGCCAGGGAGATGCTGCAGGGTTTGTGTTGGATGGGATGCTTGTAGCGAAGCCGCACGCGACAGCGTGCAGGAAATGCCTCCAGCAGAGCAGGAGTTTGCTCATGCTGGGGGCTGGGGGCAGCCTGCTCCTGTCTATATGTTGGAAATACCAAGGACGTGGTTGCCACATTTCTGTGTGTAACTTGGCAATGCTGGTGGCAGGTTTGCTGCGTGCTGGGGCGAGTCTTCCGCAAGCGGCTTTACAGTTCTGAGCAATGCCATGGGCTGGAGAAGTGAATGAATCTCTGCCTGTATTGGCTGGCCTGGGGCTGCCATACGGTGCACTTGCGCTGCTGACAAGCCTGGATCGTCCACAATACTGATTGTGCCGATTCCAGGCTCCCAACCGTCTCAGCACCAGGGTGAGAATTCTTTAAGGCAGTGACTAGTGCGTGAGTCGGACGTGAGCCAGTGGGAGGATGGTTGGGGGCGGGACTCTTTGATAGCCCTATAGAGCACAGATCTGAAACTGGGGCTCGTCCGCACTGGGTCCCAGGAAAGGCAAAACACAACTGATGGTTCGCCAAGACCGAAACACGGCCACCTGAGCCCATTACCGGACATTTGTTTCAATGGGATGTGCCCCTGCTTATGCCAGGGCTGAATTTGAATCCTCTGCGCCAAAACCACCCTCTCAAATCCCTTCCTACCCTGGCGCGTGCCCCCTCCAAACACGACTAGATGGTTATCGCATCCCTCTTTCTCCTGGCCGGCATGTAGCCAAGCTGTTTGTATTTAGTCCTTTTAATTTCTCCTTATGTTAATCCCTCCAGCCTCACATCAGTAGCAGAGACCAGAGAAGAGCATTTCCAGCTGGGAGGGACGGAGTGACAGCTCCAGCCCTTGTGGTCGGCGGGCTCTGTGAAGCCCTCTCAGGGTTTCTCACGCAACATGGGAGAGTTAAGAGGCGTGAGCAGAAGGGACGGGGGGCTGGAAGGGGCATTGTTTGCCATTGGAGTCGAGCACTTTCACAGAGCGGGACCATCTGTACCGGCTCCGTGCAGCCTCGATTCATTTTTAGCTGGACCCGGGGTGGTTGTGTTGGCTTATCCACCTCTCACACTGGAGAATCACGCAGAGAGGTGGCTCGGGCAGCTCCTCAACTGCAGACAACCAAGCAGCCACAGATGCTTCTGATTTGACCCCATTTTCAGCCTGGAGGCCGCGAACTGGCCCCTTGTCCTGCAATCTTAAGGAGCGCATCCAGTGGGTTTTTATTTCACCTCCAGCCCCCTCCCTTTCCTTCCCCCCTACCTCCCTCCTTGCGCAGCTGAGGAAAAAGGTTTATTTATAATCATTTAGTTGCTTCCCTTTACATAATTGAAATCATTAACCTTCTCATTTAATGAAAAACATGACTCTGGGGCTTTGGCACTGAAAAGGGCCCAGGAGCCCTGGAGGAGAGAGGCTGGTTGACAAAGCCCGCTCCCGGCTGAAGCTGTAGACTGTAAATTTCTACAAGTCAGAACAAACCGCCTGGGCCAGATGAAATGTTATTTGAATTTGGCCACCGGGAGATCGGGCTAAAAACCTAACAACTATGTCTTAGTTTCATGCTCCTCTTTGGGGCGAGGGGTATGGGTTTCTCTGCCCCGCGGGGAGCAACAGGGCGAGCGATGGCATTTCATTTCGACTGAGAAGTCATCCACTCTGACCATCCAGAGGAGTATGCCCGCCAGTCCTGTTTCTCTGACTATATTTAGTCCATTATGAATATGTAATAGCATTGAAAATGATTCGCCCAGACATCCCTCTGTCCAGCCTAATAACGTCAAAGTCATTAACGGGAGAGGGAAAGTTCGCTCTGACAGTGGGCCTGGCAGCCGGGGCCTGTCCCTTCTCCTGCCTGTCCTAACGGATCGCCGGTGCACAAGCGAAACCTCACAAGAGCCCCTGCATGCCGGCGGACGCCTTGCTGTCTGCCACAGCTGTGCTGGCGGAAATGCCCGGCCGGGCAAGGATTCACCAGAATGAAAATAAGAGAACGATCACGTAAAGAAAGCGCTTGTGGATTTAGGACAGGTCGGGCAAGTCCTCTGTAGACATTTCAATTTTTTGTTGGGAAGCCCCGATCGGCTGTGCAGATTCTAAAGCCACCCTCCGAATAATGATACCTAGCACTTCAGCTGCTCAGCTGGTGAAGATCAGCATGTCTCCATCCCAATCAGTAGCGCCATGGTGATATCTGCCAGCTAGGGTCTAGCCCATCCAGCGCTTTTCAGCTGTGTCTCTCAAAGCACTGTAAGTACACTGTATGCATCGATGGGGAAACGAAGTCAGAGACGTGAAGTGACCTGCTCTAGTTCACACAGCAAGTCTGTGCTACAGCACGTCATAACCCCCAAATCTACCTTCTCCCAGCCCCCTTGGCCAGTCCACTGGGACAGGCTCCTGCCTGTCTAACGTGTGGTTTAATTTCTCTTCTTTTTAATGCTCTTTATTCTCCTTGGCAGCCCCTGGCCAGAATCATTATTATTCTATGTATTCCTTACGCCACACCATGGGTGTGAGGGTCACTTGACCTGCCCCAAGCAGGTTATAATCTGACTTGGAGGGGAGCGACACAAAGAAACCAAGGGTGAGGCCTGAGAGCTGGAGGAGTCAGAGCTGCAGGAGATCAGTGACCGGAGGGAAAGTGCAAGGAGTGGGTTTTAAAGACTGGTTTGAAGGCAGAGCAGGAGCATCAGTGGCTTGTTGCAAAGGAAAAACAAAGCTCACAGAGGAATGTAAAACTAACAGCCATGTAATGGTCATTCTTCCACTTCACACGCACAGCTCAGACCATGTAATAAGGCCTCAACTACACTGGCACATCCATCATTTCATTCTCAGCTAGTAATAGCGTGTAAGTAACATTTACATTACCCTTGAAATTGACATGCTGATTGTGTATATGCAGTACGTAAACTAATTCCAAATTTTGGCTTATACTCACCTACCCAGCAATTTGCCAGTTAATCAGAAATGGACTCACATAATGTTTCAACTTGGAGCCAGCTCTGAACTTCCCAACGTTCAGGGATATTTGGATCCGGAAGTTTTAGCTTGGGTCCATCTCTACAATTAATAAATTAGACCCAAATCCTATGAAAAATTACTGTGAATTGATAGTTCGCATGTACATTGTCTCCTTCATTTTCATGCACTGGATAGACCAGGCTGGATGGCACTTCGTTACCAAAGAGGCAGTATGTTACTGGGAAGGCAGCATGGTCTAGTGGATATGGATCTAGACTGGAAATCAGAAGAGCTGGGCTCTATCCGGCCTCTGACCTGCTGCAAGATCAGGGTCATGTCATTTCTCCTCTTTATGCCTCTGTTTCCCTCCCACCCTTTGTCTATTCAGGGGTAAGCCCTTCGGTGCGGTGACCTTCCCTCACCACATGTGTGTACAGCACCTAGTACAATGGGACTGCCAGCTGCTACTGGAGTGCGAATAAGAACCTGCAAGTCTTGCTTTGCAAAGGCTCAGTTATAAAGATTCACCACATGCTGCAAGAGGGCCTGCATGGCACTTTCCCCTCCATTTTTCATACACATTTTCTGCTGCGTCCCTTATGCTTCAGAGCAGGTGTTTCTTCTTGGGCTCCTACAGCCCTTCATTCATGTACACCTAGAGAGAGGCTGGAAAACTTGGATGAAATAAAGTTCTATTTGCAGGACACTGTGTCCTTCCTTTATTGAATAAATAACCTCTCTGTGTGCTCAGAGCACACTCTTAACTGAAAGCACACGGCTAAGTCCTATCCACTTCATTTAAGCATGTGTGCTCTGCCGAATCAGGCTCGAAGTGTTGAACTGTTTGCCAAGCTGAGTACATATTAACAGCAGCTCTTGCTCCATTTAGGCAAGATATTAATTCTCCTGGCTTGGATGTCGCAAAAGGCAATCCCAGCTTGCGGAGGAGGGTGGGGAAGCCAGTGATCATGCATCGTTCCATGAGGACCAGAACCACGAGCAGCTTCAAGAAAGAACAGATCAAACTACGTCACACGTGTGCTTGTGGCACAGATGCCCAAAGTATGCCTTTAAGGCACAGCCTCACGTGAAAGATGTTGCAGATCCGCACAGCTCCCCGCAGCGGCAGCCCCAGGAAGGATTCTCCCCTTCCCTCCGCTCCCGACCATCTTGTAGAAAGTTGCCACCTCCACTCTCGCTTCTGTGGCTGGTCAGCTCGATGAGTTCGCGCAAAGGAAGGGACAAGGGCTATTGGCCTACCACCTCCTTGCCTCTTTTCCCGCTGGGGTAAATGTATACTCACGAGGGCACATAGATTAAGCCCAACCCATCTGGCAAAGTTCTAGAGGATGTAATAGAATTATGATCATCAGGGTGGCTTGCAGCTGTTGCCCAAAATGAAAATTTTCCTATGAAAAGACACATTTGGTTGGAAAATTGCCAACCACCAGCCTGTTGTTTCCTCGTTTTGTGGGCACAAGTCAGACCGTGACCACCTTGAGGCATTGTTCTATGGTGCCGAGGGACAGTTCGGTTAGGAACAGCCGTGTTTTTCAGACCGGGGGGTAAAGGAATGTTCAGGAGGATACACTTGCGCAGATGGGCGGCTGGAACCTGTGCAGGCCGAATGACAATCCGGTCAGGAGACTGTGACAGTCCCAGATCATTCCAGTGCAGTGCAATGTGCTGCTTGCAATTTCACCCCAAGTGAATTCCTCCCACCAGAGTGAAATCGTTGTGTGTTTGTAAAAAATTGGTACTGTTGGAAGGACTGGATGGCTGGAGGAATTGGCGACGGGTCTGAGTCTTTCACCTCCAAGTCGCTAGCACAACTACAGCCCAGAGAGAGAACTGAACGCTATTCCTGGCTGACGGCTGGTTGGTGGCATATGTGAAACGAGTTGAGGAGTGTCTCTGGCCATTTTTTATTAGACCAGTGTCCCCATCCTGGAAACCACCATCACAGCTGGCCCCTTTGTCAGCCATAGCAGTAAGGCTGAGCACTGAAGAAGACTGGAGTCTGGGCACAGAAGCATTTTCTATCTAGGTCGTGGAGAAACATATTGGCAGGAGACTCTGGCAGTGGAAATCTTACACACCTCTGTCTGTGCTGGGCCTGGCCTGTTGAGCAAGACAGGACTTCCATCCCCAGGGCTGCTGGTCAAGCACTGCTCACCAACACTGAATTCACACAAGAGACTTTTCCTTTAAAAACAAATGGACGGTGGTACAACAGGTGGGATGGACAGAGTGCGAGATCAGACCCCAGGCACACGGGTCCATCGGCAGTCTGCAAAGGATTAAGAACACCTACATTTTGCTTAGCTCTCAGAGGCGGCTGTGGAGTAAATGTGAGAGAGCACCGAGGTACTGTACCACAGCAGGGCCATCACAACCGCTTAGCATTTCCCTCACTCGCGCAGTCTCTGCATGTCCTTTCCGCAGGAGATGGGTGATGAGGATTGTCACATTTCAGACAAGGCTCTGGCAGGAGCTGGCGCGTCAGTGGCACTTCGCAGGTTAGTGCGTCGACTTGCCGTGATGTGCAGGTGCTTTCCAGAGCAGCACGTCCATTTGGTGAGCACAGAGCTGGCCCGGTCTGCATGGAACAAGCCAGCCATGATGGCTTTAGGGCTCCAAGCCTCTCCACTTTTTGAGCACAGATTTCTTGGACCCCTGATTACACCCAGAGCTGATCTTCTCTCCAAGTGTTATCTAGCCCTCATCACATTGCAACAGAGCACCTCACAGTCACTGAAGGTTGTTATTCTCACAACATCCTTGAGCGATCATCCCCATTTTACAGATGGGAAACTGAGGCACTGGGCAGCCTAAGTGACTTTTCAAAGGTCATGCAGGCAGTCTGTGTTTAAACCAGGAACATAACCCAGGTGTCCTAAGTAGTCCTATCCCTAGCCACTAGGCCATCCATCCTAGCCCAAATGGCATTTGATCTATTCTACCAGTTGGGCTGGAAATAGAATCCAGGTCTCCTGGCTCCTAGTCCAGTGTCCTAACCACTAGCCCATCTTTCCTACCCTTATTTCCTGACCCAAGAGCCTGCATATTCCCTGTAGATTTTGCTCCATTTATTTTACTCTCCAAAGTGAATGGTAAGCTCATCTGTCCTAAAATCAGGGCCTGGGGTGACTCAGTGGAGTCAGTATAACATCCCTGCCACCAAATCCCCACCCATAACCATCCGTACGTCTTGGCTTTGTTTGTCCAAAGAGAACTTTTGTGCCAGAGATTACAGTAGCTTTTGGGCATTGTGGAAGAGAGGGAAAACAGCTTTATTCAAGCCGTTAATGAAATGTCATTTGCAATTCACTTCTAAGCACATCACGTGCTGTTGGGGGGCTGCAAGCTGTGTGTGTGGGGGTTATTTATTTAATTTGACTGTGTATGAGATCTGGAGGGGGGTTCATTGGAACTGCACCAACTCGTGCTTTGGGGCTAATTATTTAGGTACCTTTTTGGAAAATACATGAAAGCCTTTTTTTAAAAAAACCCAAAGACACGAGATCTCTGGGAATCTTCTCCTTATGGGCCGCTCTTCCCGCAGGTGGTGTCAATGTTTCCTCGGTAATTCAGCCGAGTGCGTGGCTCTGCAGGGCAGTAAGGTGTTTCACAGCTTACTGAACAAATTGGCAGGGTTATCCCCCCATCATGTCTCCCTCTCTTCTCCCCTCTCCCCCTCCACATCTCTGCTCATCTCCCTGTCCTTCAGCCCCTCCCGGTCTATCCTGCTCGACATCTCAATAATGCAGGCGATTTTTGTTGTGTGAGTAACATGCTCAGCTCACGCTGGGTTTAACCCTTGCCTGCCTTCCACCACATACTCTGTGCCTTTCCAGTGCCCTTTCTCCTCTCTCCTGGTAATTTTCTGCTCCCTTTTCCCCAATTTCGGAATCGGCCGCAGCCACTGAACAAATCTTTCTGTTGGAGGTTCTTTACAGAAATTGAAAACTAATTAATGTTTATCTCAGCAATCACATAAAATCCACTGTGCTCGCATCTCTGGTCTTAAAATAATGACTGCACGTGAGCCTGAACAGGGCAGATCCTGATGAAGGCTGACAGTGTGCAAGCTGCGCTGAGACAGAGCAAGTAGGCCTCAGCCTCCACTGATGATGAGACCTGCAGGAGCTATGGAAAGCAGGGGTCTCTCAGCAAAAGGGCATCGCATCGCGGGTCCAGGCAGCTAATTCATTTTCTGCCACCCATCTGTCCACTCAGTAATGCTCCTTCCCCTGCCCTCAATGTCCCCACCAGAGTCTGAGAAGAGAGGTTTGTTCAGATACAGCCCGGGAAAATAGGATGTCTCAAACAACGATCCCTCCCGCTTTTGTGCAGCTTTGCTGTTGTCCTGCTCACCAGTGTGCCCCGGAACACAGGCCATTTCTAGTGCTCTAGCTGTGCTCACATCGCTGGATTTATACACCGCGTGAGCAGCTCCTTCTGCAACAAAGGGCAGCGGGGCTGCTCTTCGGAGCATCTCTTGTTGCAAAGCAGGGCCATGCTGGAATGATGGAGATCTGTGTCGGCATAATGGAATGAATGACTTGCAAGCAGACAGCGTTGCGGGCCCCATGCTGCGGCATGCAGAATCTGAATTCCCCTACATGTGTTTCAAACTGTGATCCTAGACTGGCCCTGAAGAACATTAGTGCAAAGGCTCCACCTGGCTTCAGGGGCCTCCCCCCATTCCCTGGGATTGTTATACAGTACATCAGGGGCCAACGGCCTTTGGGGATGCATGTATGTGACACCCATTGACGGCATTAGGTGCACATGTTTCCTGGGATACTTTGGCACCAGAAGTGGGCACAGCCAGCAACCATTACAATGGACATGAATGAGAGACAGAGAGAGCCCAAATCCTGACCCATGAGAAAAAGAAACAAAGGCCTCACCAAGTCAAGATCCCCCAGGCCAGAGATTAAGGACCTGCTAATGGGATACTGAGCCAGCCACTGGAGGTGTCTGGTTTGAATCAGGCCCATGTGGTGGTGATAAAAAGCTGTTCCCATCTGATATCTACCTTGAGGTCTATATGAAAGACAATCTCAGTTTCAGTCGGGATCCTCCAGCCAGCAGTGAACATCATGAAAGCCACCACCCCGGCCTCCTGGTTACAGTCTCAGCAGAACAACCAAGGAATGAAAGAGCCATAGAGGTGTGACATTCTCTCCCAGATTCAAGGTGCATTGACAGGGCAGTGCGTAGGCAGCTTTGTTCTGTAGGGCAAAGACTGTGGCCCTCAAAGCCGTCAGTCTGACACTCCGCTGGATTTACAGACGAAGGAGAGGTGGGAAAGGAAAGCCTAGGGACAAGGTGATGCTCAGATTTTTGGCACTGGGAGACAAGTTAAGGCGAACTTTAAGGATTACAGTCAGAGGCATGGGACACAGAGGATGGTTTAAGTGCAAGGAGTATTACAGTTCTGGAAGCACTCAGGAGTAAACTACAATACATCCAGAAGCTGACAGAGATTGTGAGTAGAGAATGCACCAAGGGAGATGTAATATTATAGAGTCATCCACAAAGAAGCAATGGCCAAGGTTGGACCAACTAACAAAATATCCCATAGGGAGACTGTAAATGGAGAAGAGAAGAGGGCAACGGACAGAGCCTTGGAGTGCTTCATCTCAGAGGGGATGAGGGCTCAGATATCATTGCCCTACAGCATCATGTGCCCTGATAGCAAAGGCTCATGATCTTAACACAAAGGAAGGAACATGCATGTATTTTTGTTTCATTTACATGAAAGTCTGCCCTGCCATATTACATACAATGTATCCTGTGTTGTGTATTGCATGCCCCTTTGCTCCTAGATGATAGCCGAGTTTATACCAGTGTCACTGATCTCCAGTGCACTGACTGCACGAGAACAGTACATACTGTTTCTTGCTTTCGTTAGGAAACTTAGCTGGAAGCTCAACACACCCAAGGCTTTCTGAGGGCATCCCAATGGAAGTCATAGTAGACATACTCCTGTCTGCATCCTTAAGACATATTAGAAAATTGATTTCCTTCCATCATTAAACCACAATCTGAACTGGGGTTAAAGCTCTTTATTGTAATGCTATTATTTGCATTATATTGTTCAGCCATTAGATGTCTCTGTGGGCAGTATAGAGTTCTAGACAGGGAGTAGTCCCTGGTAAACATAAACATAAGAATGGCCATACTGGGTCAGACCATTGGTCCAGCTAGCCCAGAATACTGTCTTCCAACAGTGGCCAATGCAGGTACTTCAGAGGGAATGAACAGAACAGGAATCATCGAGTGAGCTGTCCCCCTGTCATCCACACCCAGCTTCTGGCAGTCAGAGGCTAGGGGCACCCAGAGCATGGGGTTGTGTCCCTGCCCATCTTGGCTAATAGCCATTGATGAACCTATCCTCTAGAAACTTCTCTAACTTCATCGGGTGACCCCTGGTTCTTGTGTTATGTGAAAGGGTAAATAACACTTTCTGATTCACTTTCTCCACACCAGTCATGATTTTATAGACTTTTATCATATCCTCCCTCAGTTGTCTCTTTTCCAAGCTGAAAAGTCCCAGTCTTTTTAATCTCTTTTCATATGGAAATTGTTCCATACCCCTAATCATTTTTGTTGCCCTTTTCTGTGCCTTTTCCAATTCAAATAGATCTTTTCTGAGATGGAGCAACTAGAACTGCACACAGTATTCAAGGTAATGAAAGCTAGGTAATCAAGCATTTATACAGTGGCATTATGATATTTACTGTCTTATTATCAATCCCTTTCCTAATGGTTCCTAACATTCTGTTTGCTTTTTTGACTGCACCTGCACATTGAGCAGATGTTTTCAGA
Source organism: Emys orbicularis (assembly GCF_028017835.1). Classification (NCBI taxonomy): domain Eukaryota; kingdom Metazoa; phylum Chordata; order Testudines; family Emydidae; genus Emys; species Emys orbicularis. The sequence goes on along the minus strand of NC_088690.1, from coordinate 64,072,448 downwards.
GAACTATCCACAACGACTCCAAGATCTCTTTCTTGAGTGGTAACAGCTAATTTAGACCCCATCATTTTATATGTATAGTTGGGATTATCTTTTCCAGTGTGCATTACTTTGCATTTATCAGCACTGAATTTCATCTGCCTCTTTGTTGCCCAGTCACCCAGTTTAGTGAGATCCCTTTGTAAATCATTGCATTCTACTTTGGACTTAACTATCTTGAGTAATTTTGTATCATCTGAACATTTTGCCACCTCATTGTTTACCCTTTTTCCAGATCATTGATGAATATGTTGAATAGTATTGGTCCCCATACAGATCCCTGGGGGACACCACTCTTTACCTCTCTCCATTCTGAAAACTGACCATTTATTCCTACCTTTTTGTTTCTTGTCTTTTAACCAGTTACCGATCCAGAAGAGGACCTTCCTTCTTATGACTGCCTACTTTGCTTAAGAGCCTTTGATGAGGGACCTTGTCAAAGACTTTCTGAAAGTCCAAGTACACTATATCCACTGGGTCACACTTGTCCACATACTTGCTGACTCCCTCAAAGAATTCTAATAGATTGGTGAGGCAGGATTTCCCTTTACAAAAGCCAGGTTGACTCTTCCCCAGCAAATCAAGTGAGGCAAAGCTGGAACTCAAGCTGGGTGGAAACCTGTGGGTTTGTCTGCAGTGGTAACTGTTCCCTTTAATATCCACCTTCTGTTTAAGAAACCCTGTAATTCTATGTATCATGACTGTGGTGAATGTCCATTTCCAATCTTTGCCACTATCACTATCCCCTCCCTGCCTGTGGAGCTACAACTCCAGGGTGCTTAGCTGAAGGTGAGAGGAATGGAATAGCTCTGTTCCATGCCAGCTCCCATCCTTCTATCCCTGGGGGACACATCCAGCTGATAGTACTTGTTATTTATCCAACATTTAAAGACCCGAAGAGGTGAGATTCAGGGTAGATTCAGAAGCAAAATCATAGAATTTGCTAATAAACATAAAATATCAGATAATAAACATAACATTTAATTATGCTAATTTCTTAATATTTCATTATTAAACATTGTTGAGCAGCACAAAAACCTGAATTATTTGCTAAAGCCACTAAAACACACACATGCCTGCACTTATTAGCCTTCCAGGGCTATTTTTAAAAAAAATTTCCCTGTTGGTACATTTTTATTATTAACAATGCAAATTTGTTCATTTGCTTTTGGAAAATCCTAGCTGGGCACGTATTTAATCTCACTGTTTCCTAAGGAATACACATAGAAAGGTGCAATGCCAGAACCACCAGAGATGAACCCGTGCAGCAGTTTGGATCTAGATTTATGCCAAAGTTCAGGTGCTTGCAGATCCAGGCTTTTAGGTCAGATACATCTCTAGTATTCACAGCTTTAGTGGCAGACTGACCCCACTGCACGATATAACAGTAGAGGAATAGTTATGCATAGAGTGAGCCGGGAACCTTCTCCCCATTCCATTGGAGTTCTGCTGCACATTGGAGAGGAGATCATAGAAATTCTCAATAAAAGCCTGTGTATCTACTGTAAAGTTGCAGGGAAGAGTTATAACCGCCAGTTAATAAAAAAGACCAGACCCAAGGGGAATTTCAGTGGTATGATAGTGTTATGCAAACATTGCAGTCTAAGCTATGAATGAAAGTTAATGTAACTCAAAGCAACCCCTTCCATTCAAAAAAGCACTAGATAAATTCATGTGTGCAGTTCTGGTTGCTCCATCTCAGAAAAGATCTCCTTGAATTGGAAAAGGCACAGAGAAAGCACAGTGCACCTTCAGCAGCCAAAGGGACCCAGAGAGACCCCATTAGTCCAACCTGGACCAGCAACAAGTGGGGGAAAGAAGCCAAGGTCCCGACACTTTAGGTGAAGCAAATGGCAAAGAAGAGGCAGAAAGCCTGATGTTACTCCCTTATGACCGCGTGGTGTTTAAGACCACAGATTTTACCTCATGGCCTTCTGATGTCTGTGGAACCAGGCCAACTTTCTCAAACTTCGGGAGCACCTAAATAAGTGGCCTGAGTTTCAGAAGTAGAGCACACACCGCTCCCAAGTCAACGAGAGTGTTACCAGAGTAAGGATGGAATTTCTTTAATTAATTTAGATGGAATATCTGGGCCAAAGGTGTTAGCATAACCCAGTCACTGTCGAACATTAAACAGTGTTAAACAAGGTTTGGGGTTTGGTCTGGAGAGATCTCAACCTGCTTAGTTCCAGGGCACAAACACCATTAAAAATCCTTTTAGCCTTTTATTAAAGACACGGAAGAGAAGAAAAAACAGTTAAAGCCTCTGAAATGTAAAGTGTTAAATCAGGCTTTCATTTTAACCACATTTCTTGTTCCCTTTCCCTGTAGCTGGACAGAGTTTTAGAAGGGAAAAAAAACATCCTTGTTTGATAGTCTCTGAGATAGTATCAAAGAAAGAAGAGGTAATAACTGTCCTTTTGGGGGAAAGAGGAGAAGTTAGTTGAGAGGGGGTGAAACTGTTGTTTAAGTCCAGCCACCTTTCATCTCAGGTGGCAGTTAGGAGCTAGTGGAGATGGTGATGTTGTTTGGATCCCTCTCTGGTCTAGTCAGGCCATCTCTCTGGATTAGAATGACAAAGGCCTAGCCTCCCAGGAGATGGTGGGGGTTGCAGCCAGGAGGGTGAAGCTCGGACCATTAGCCTCTGTCTCTGCTTCCTCTCCATTTTTCTTTTTCTCCATCTATTCTTTCTTTAAGGACCCAAAAGAGAGTGGTGGGAGGAATAGCCCATCCCCTCTTTATTTTGTCCACCAATTAGGCCTAGTTTCTGACACATCAATTTTGGTTAATTAATTTCCAGTTCCGCGTCTTCTGTTTTCACAAAGCATGATTTCAACATAGGCCTTGTCTACACTGGCACTTTACAGCGCTGCAACTTTCTTGCTCAGGGGAGTGAAAAAACACTCATGGAGGTGGGTTTTTTATAGCACGGGGAGAGCTGTCTCCCAGCACTGGTACCACAACTACACAGCCATGGAAGCGCTTTAACATTGCTAGTGAAGACATGACTATAGTCCTTGAATCTATCAACGTGGTCTTTTCCTTTTAGGTTAATTCAGTCTTTCTCCCATTCGTTCCTTTCCCCATCAACATGTGTTGTTACAAGTTATTGTGACATTTTATGAACTTTCACATACTTTTTACTGCTGAGCTGCCAATTAGGGTAAATTTGTAGGCCTAGTTATCACAACAGGACTTCAGGCTTCAGCCCTGATGAGCCATACAAACTGTGATTATTTGGGCTGAACCAAAACCTGGGATCCAAAAGCCCCACACTTTGTGGGGGGGGAGGTTTGGAACTCAGCTCCTGATCCAAATCCACTGGTTGCAACTGGCCTCTGTGATCCAGCTGAGACTCTACCTCCGTGATTCTCAACCTGGGGTACGTGTACTTCTGGGGGTATGTAGAGGTCTTCCAGGGGGTACATAAACTCATCTAGATATTTGCCCCGTTTTACAACAGGCTACATAAAAAGCACTAGCCAAGTCAGTACAAATTTCATAATGACATGTTTATACTGCTCTATAAACGATACACTGAAAGGTAAGTACATTTACCCCAGTTGATTTATTTTATAATTATATGGTAAAAATCAGAAAGTAAGCAATTTTTCAGTACTAGTGTGCTGTGACACCTTTTTTTTTGTATTTTTATGTCTGATTTTGTAAGCAAGTAGGTTTTAAGTGAGGTGAAACTTGGGGGCATGCAAGACAAATCAGACTCCTGAAAGGGGTACAGTCGTCTGGGAAGGTTGAAAGCCACTGCTCTACCTCAGGTTCTACAGAGCACACAGACCCTAACTCAGTGTCCAAAACTCACCCCCTTCTTGGCACATGGTTTTACAACATGATCAAGGGGAAAGGGCTCTGGGAGTCAAGAGAGCTGGGTTCTGTTCCTGGCTCTACCACTTATCTGCTAAGTCACCTTGGACAAGTCACATCCCCTCTCTGTGCATCTGATTCCCTTCTCACCCTTTGTCTTGTGTTAACAGTAAGCTGTTTGGGGCAGGGACTGATTCTCGTTATGTGTATGTGCAGCACCTAGCACAAGGGTCCCTGATCTTGGCTGAGTCTCTAGGTGCTGTTGTTATACAAAAGGATGAGCACCACTTCTGTTCGAAATAATTACAGCTCGGGGTGAGGGAGACGGGGTCTAGTGTTTGCATTCGTATTTGTTTATCACTGGGTTTTTGTCATGCTGCAGGGAGCCATCTACGAGGCTGAAACTGAAATAGGACAAGCTCTGGTTTCCTATGGTGTTGTAGTTCCTAGAGGGCGGGAACACCAAGACAAGATTCAATCTCATGTTTCAGTCTCATAAAGGGCTCCCTGATATGGAAGAGACCTGAAAAGAATATAAATATTGGGTGCGTTCAAGTTCCTAGAGCACCCAGGTGTCCAGCCACAATGACAGCATAACCTCCAAGAGGAAGAGAGATCAAGGAAGAGTTTGATTGGCTATTGACAGGGCCGGCT